>NC_056728.1:1646153184-1646290684 GCF_019279795.1 Protopterus annectens
TCTTCAGGTCCAGTCTTTTGAAGGTGAAGTATTTGCATACAAGTAAATGTGGTGGTACAATGCTTGTGATACCACTTTAAGTGAAGTTAATATTATGAATTGCCCTAGATTCCATTACAATGAGTATTTCATAAACTGGAAAGATATGAAGCACAACAGCCTGCATTTTAATATTGTGAATTTAGTGTCTAATCTCTTAAAACAGGAGTCATTAGTGCTTACAGGTTCACTAGAACTCAATTCCATGATGCTGGATGTAACCAGAAGAAGTAAATGCACTGAAGCTAGGTCTAGGCATTGTGCAGCAGTAGTGTGCACTTATTATGTTGTACTATAATTTCAAATTAAAACATCTTGCAATATTAACCAGACTTCTATTTTATTAAGGGATAACATTTGTTCAATTACTTTTTGAATACCTGAGTGTTATTATTATTATTATTATTATTATTATTATTATTATTATTATTATTGTTGTTGTTGTTGTTGTTGTTGTTGTTATTATTATTATTATTATTATTAGTATTAGTATTACTATTTACTTGTAGGTTCTTAAGTCTCTTGTTTCCAGAGTTATATCTCAGCAATGAAGTGTTAAAAAGGTATGCAGTTTGCAGGCAGAGGCTACGTTCTGGTAAATAGTATACAAGCTGGTACACAGTTTACAAGAATTCAAGTAATTTAAAACTTTTATTGGAAAATGGTACAAACCAAGAAGTTCAAAGATGGAGAAAAAGGAAGGGAACATTCAAATGTGGACATTGTCAACAGTGTGCATACATTAGCAATGCAGAAAGTTTGTATTTAGAAAGCAGGGGAATCACCCTGGAAGGCAAGGATTTTAATAACTGTGACTCATTTGGGCTTGTATATTTAGTGAAATGTCAAATCTGTGAAGCATTCTATATAGGGAAGGCAGAGCGCAAGCTCAGGAGAAGGGTATACAAACATATGTATGACCTAGAAACAAACAGACTAATGCATTGTACAAACACAAACAAAGCTGTGAAAATGCATACTATACATTTTTTTGTGGTAGAAAGGGTGGAAAAGAGTGGCAGAGGGGGTTTATGGGAGGAATGTTTGGAGTACAGAGAATTATGGTGGCAGATAACTTTGGAGGCCAATAAGCCACCGAGTCTCAATGAACATACCTCCATAGCCCCATTATTAAAATTGAGAGCGGCAAAACTGTGATATGCATTTGTACTTTTTGTTGAATTTTCTGTTTATACCCATGTTTTACAATAGTTACAGCTGGTGTTTAAGCTTTTTTGTATTTGTATTTTTATTAAAAATTTGGATTTGAAATATGTTGTAAACACAAGTATTATACTCATTTATCAAAGGTATTGATTTTATTTTTCTCTTATATTTTCCTATTTCTAACATTCTTTTAACTGAGTGATGCTATATAATTTGCCTTTGGCTTACAATGCAGTTTTTATAATACCTGTAATTTCACAATTTATCCACTAGATAGAGTATCAAGTTCATTTAGCATTGTTGCCTCACAGTAAGACGTTGTCCTGTTCGATTCTCAGCTAGAGCGTCTTCTCTGTGGAGACATGCATGAATGGGCGTACCTTCTTTGAAGGTTGTGCGCCAGGGCCGGCAACTCGGCACGTAAAAATCTACTGCCAATCATTAGCGGACCGGAGTTTCACTGTGGCGACCCCTAACCGGGAAAAGCCGAAAGACACAACAACATTCAAGTTGGTAATTTTAACCATTGAGTTCTATTAATGTTTTTCTAATAGTATTTTAACTTTATAATTTATTCTTTGTAGTCAATTGTTTTAAAGATTTTTTATTTAAAACATTTTTATTTATACATGTTTATTCATCAAACATTATAATATTAAATGTGTTTTAATTGTGGCAACACAGAGAGATACAGCAAGAAAAGTTTTTGGTTTTAAACTAAATTAACCTTTTAATTAATTCAGTAACCTAATCAATGTAATTAAGTGAATGGTATAAAAGCACTAGTAGTTTGAACAGCCCACATCTGAGGAGGTGATTTTTAAAACAAAAACGTATGGTGGAGCATTAATGTGCTGTGTTTCTGTGGAATAAAGTGAACTGAAGTGTGCTGAGCCGTCCGTGGGTTTTTTCAAAATTTTCTAAGCTTGCCCTGCTCAGGGCTTTATTGTTTTGCCTGACAAGCTGCTTCATTTTGTGGATTGCAAGTTTTATTTGGAAGCTGCTGTGAATTTTTTTTTTCTTGGTTTCTGATATTCATGGAAGGTGAAATTAGCTAGAGCAGGAAAGGGTGGCATGAAAAGGAGGAAATGGGGCAGACCAGGAAGATGATTGGTCAACTTACACAATTGATAGATCTGTTGGTGCCCGTCAGCCAATTGATGATGACAGTAGCATCACAGATGCAAGAGCAGCTGAACCAGGAAGCTACTGCTTGCAATGGAGCGAGAGGGCGGGAGAAAGAAAACAATGTCAATGTGATGCAGAACGGACAGCGTACAAGCAATATAAATGGAAATAAAAGCCCAGATGCAAGTTTTTCAAGCACACCACGGCTTTTAAGGAGCTCTAACCAGGCTTCTGAGTCCAATAACAACAATTCAACTGGTATAATGCCAGGACAAGATTCAGCGGCTATTCAGGTAAATAGACAGACCTAAAGGAATGGTACAAAACTAAACTTTATAGGCTGCAAAAATTGTTATACAAATACAAAAGTGTGGATATTGAAAATAGTTATTTAAATGAATGTATAAGTGAAGGAATAGTCCCTAAGGGGCTAGAAGTTTTTAACACATGTGGGCTAGATATATTAAGATGTATGATTGAAGAAAATGTTAGGATTAAAGCTGAACTGTTCAAAGAGATTGACATTTTAAATGAATGCATTAAAAAATGACTTGATTTTTACAATTCCTGAAGAAAGAATGAAATATGACAATATTTTTATTGACACAAGTAATGATTGTGATAACTTAGTTAAGAAAAAAATAAAAAAGCTAGAAAAGGACTTTAATGAGTATAAAAATAAGATAAGTTTACCCGAACCCAACGAAGAAGGGAAGGACATGGGGTAACAACAATATGGAAGGAACAACAGATGATGATAACCTAAATAATGCAGTAGTTAGTGAGCGGGTTACGGACTTAAATGATGTCTCCGAATACCCTCCCTTGTGTAGGTCCAAGAGACTAAGGAATAGGGAGGGTTATGAACAATATAGGTACACAAATTTTTTTGGGGGGGCAAGAAGCAGGAGGGGGGGGTACTAGGACAACTCAGTACCAACCTTCCAGACTTGGAAAACAATTCCATTCTGCAAGACAAAATGAACCCCTATAGATATATTTTAGAAGATTTTAGTATATACAATTTTAGTCATATTTCCTTAACCAAAGAACATTTTAGTCTGTTATCAAAGGGAACTAAGTTCATTCCTAGTAGAAGGGGAGAGTTAACCAAAACAATTATGGATGTTAAAACCTTTGCTAGGAAAATTAACTTCCAGGTTATATTTGAGCGGAATAAAAACTGTGAACCAGGAGATCTGGTAAAAAGAAGTACATACAATCCACCATTGCACCCCCAGATAAACAATCTAGAGAATATACTCAAGAATGAAATAAGAAAGAAGTATGGGAAAGTACACTATATAAGGAACTTAAGCCAGGCTGAAAGCAGCATCCTTGATGAATTAAGAGGGGGTTCAGGCTTAAGAATTATGAAACAGGACAAAGGTGGGGGAATAGTATTGATGAACAGCTTTGACTATGAGAGGAAAATGAATGAACTCTTAGGAGACCCTAATAAATACTCCACAGTTTCAAAAAATGAAATAAATATTAGTTACAGAAGGATAGATATGGCCTTAGAAAGTTTATTTTTAGATGGATTGTTAGATAGGAAGACATATGAATATTTAAAAGTGGACAAACCTAAAATTCCTACTATTTTTGGGATTCCCAAAATACATAAGAACAGAATGGATCCCCCTTTGAGGCCAATAGTTTTGGCTGAGGGTTCCAAAACTTTACTGCTAACCAAATTGATTGATGTTAAGCTTAAGAAACCGTGGCTTAAGAGAACCAACATTTTGAGAGATTCTTGGGATCTTCTAAGGACATTGAATCATGATCTATATAATGAGAATGTATGTTTCCTAACAACTGACATTGTAGATTTGTTCTCAAGCATCCCCCACAGTGATGGACTAAGATACCTGGAAGAACTAATTTTTGAGGATGAGACTTTAACCCATGATGAGTGTACTGTGGTGATTGAGCTTATAGATTTGGTTCTAAAATTCAACTTCATTTACTTCAAAGGTGAATTGTTTCACCCGAAGAAAGGAGTAGCAATGGGTGCCGCTTGTGCACCCACCTATGCCAATTTGGTCTTAGCCAAATGGGAAGAGAAGATGGTAACCAAATCAATATACAGTAACAACTGGTCACCTTATAGAAGATTCCTGGATGACATATGCATCCTATGGGAAAGGCCAAAAGTAGAAATAGAAAAATTTATTGACTATATTAACAACAGTACTAATTTTCTTGAATTTACCTACAGAATAAATTATGAGAAGTTGGAGTATTTGGATATAGAAATATACAAGGAAAATTCACATTTTAATTCCAGGGTGTATAGAAAGAGTACCTGTTCTAACTCTTATTTGCACTTTGAAAGTGGTTACCCTTTGTACTCCAAGAAAAATATAGTGAAAGGGCAATAAATTAGGGCCTGCAGGATGAAGTCCAGAGACGAAGACTTTGAAATGGGAAAAAGTTTACTAAGGAAAATGTTTAGGATGAGGAAATACCCAGATGATATGATAGACAAAATTGAGACAGAAGTGACAGAAAGGAGACCAAATAACTTTAAGCCAATATTAGGATTATCAGTATTTGATATGGTAGGCCCAGTAAAAAAGGCAAATGACAATTTTGGCAGTGCACTCATCTTGGAGTATAATGCATGTGCAAAAATGGTAAGACAAACTAGATATAAGGAATGGAATACATTTTTAGCATTTACTGACTTAGAGAAACTAAAGAATGAAAGGCTAAGAGTAGTTTACAAGAATTCAAGCAAATTTAAACTTTTATTGGAAAATGGTACAAACCAAGAAGTTCAAAGATAGAGAAAAGGAAGGAAATATTCAACAGTCAACAGTGTGCATACATTAGCAATGCAGAAAGTGTGTATTTGGAAAGC
This sequence comes from Protopterus annectens, assembly GCF_019279795.1. Lineage (NCBI taxonomy): Eukaryota > Metazoa > Chordata > Ceratodontiformes > Protopteridae > Protopterus > Protopterus annectens. The sequence goes on from NC_056728.1 coordinate 1,646,158,385, forward strand.
ATGGGAATTACCCTGGAAGGCAAGGATTTTAATAATTGTGACTCCTTTGGGCTTGTATATTTAGCGAAATATCAAACCTGTGAAGCATTATATATAGGGAAGACAGAGCGCAAGCTCAGGAGAAGAGTATGCGAACATATGTATGACCTAGAAACAAACAGACTAATGCATTGTACAAACACAAACAAAGCTGTGAAAATGCATACTATACTTTTTTGTGGTAGAAAGGGTGGAAAAGAGTGGCAGAGGGGGTTTATGGGAGGAATGTCTGGAGTACAGAGAATTATGGTGGCAGATAACTTTGGAGGCCAATAAGCCACCAAGTCTCAATGAACATATTTCCATAGCCCCATTATTAAAATTGAGAGCGGCAAAACTGTGATATGCATTTGCACTTTATGTTGAATTTTATTATGTTTATACCCATGTTTTTCAATAGTTACAGTTGGTGTTTAAGCTTTTTTGTATTTGTATTTTTATTAAAAAGTTGGGTTTGTAATATGTTGTAAACACAAGTGTTATACTCATTTATCAATGGTATTGAATTTATTTTTCGCTTATATTTTCCTGTTTTTAACATTCTTTTAACTGAGTGATGCTATACAATTTGCCGACACAAAAGACAATCATAAGGCCTTCTTTAGCTATGTTAGAAACCTGGGTGGAAACTCCCAGATATGCTCAGAATTAGTCCAAAATGATAAAAAAATCACTGAACCCACAGACATTGCCAACATACCGGCAGACAGGTTCAGTGCAAATTTCTCCCCTCCCTCCCCCCCAAAAGGAGAAATATCTATTCCACCAGAGTCTAGCCTCCCAAACATCTCAGATGCCCAGGTGAGAGCTGCTCTCTCTAAAGCAAAAAACACAGCATCAATGGGACCGGACGGTGTCCCCGGCTGTGTGCTACACGAACTCAATGAGGAACTAAACCCACACATAAGGCTGCTGTTTAATCTTAGCCTTACTACAGGATACGTACCCAAAGAATGGCGTACAGCAACTGTGGTCCCACTCCACAAAAGCGGTGCTTCTACGGACCCTGGAAATTACCGCCCCATAAGCTTGACGAGCCTTGTCTGCAAAGCTATGGAGAGGATCATAATGGAACTCATAAATAAAGATATTGGGGACCTACAGACACTGGATCCTACCCAATTTGGCTTTGTCAAGGGCAGATCCTGCCTCTTGAACATGGTCGACTTTTTCGAAACAGTCACTAAGGCCATTGATGAGGGTAAGGCAGTTCACACAGCCTACCTTGACCTAGCAAAAGCGTTCGACACAATACCCCACTCGGGCATCATAGAAAAGCTCACCAGCTTAGATGTAAACCCATATGTCACAAGATGGGTTGCAAACTGGCTCAAGGACAGAACACACAGGGTTAGAGTTGCTGGTGCCATGTCAGACTCTAAGCTGGTCATGAGCGGTGTCCCACAGGGCTCAGTCCTGGGCCCCCTCTTGTTCGGCATTTATTTTTCTGAAGTGCAGGCAAACATAGGGGGATTGTGGCTGACAAAATTTGCAGATGACTGCAAACTGGGCACCATAATTGACACTCCATCAGACACAGACATCCTCCAGAGAGGTCTCATAGAAATGGATAACTGGTGCCAGAGCCATGGCCTTAAGCTAAATGCCAAAAAATGTATAGTCATACCCTTTGGGAAAAACAAGGCAACCCCTAATTACCACATAGGTGGTAATCCATTAAACACGGAAGAAGTTATCAGGGACCTGGGGACCCAAGTTGACAGTAACCTCTCTTTTGACACTCACATTGCCAAAGTGGTTAGGAAGACCTTCTACATTGCCCACCTGATCATGAAGGGATTCACATCCAGATCAGGAGAGGTCATTGTACCCCTGTACTCTTCACTTATCAGACCAATGATTGAGTACAATGCCCCATTCGGAATGTACCTTACCCGACACCTGCAGCAGTTGGAAAGACCCCAAAAGTTCCTCACCAAAAGGATAAAGGGGCTCAAACATATGTCATACGATGCCTGACTGAAGAAACTCCAGCTCTATTCAGTCGCATACCGTCTGCTCAGAGGTGATCTGTGCCTGACATACAAGGCCATGTCCAACCCGGAATTAATGGACATGCTCCACCTCATAAAATCCAAATCCACCAGAGCCATGAGAGCAAGAGACTTAAACCTCAACACGGATATAAATAGGACGTGCTGGAGGGACAGATTCATCACCCAGAGACTCCCTACACTATGGAACAGAATCCCAGTCCATGTGAGGCAGAGCCCCTCACTGACTCTGTTCAAGAGAAATCTTGACGAGTGGATGGGAGATCGTAGGTTTACCCCGGGAATCATCTCTGTGTCACTGCTGGACAGAGGCACAGCAAACTAATGGGTATAGTATTCTCATCCTAAGGGGTGGTGAAAGCCACACACACTCTGGCTAGGCTTATAAATGCCCTAGGGCAGATAGCCTAGTATGAACCTATGAACCTATGAACCTATGAACCTTACAGGAATGCATGGATCGTGCTATCCCAAATAAAACCAAGACTCACTCCTCCAAAGACAGGAGACCTGTCTGGTGGACCCCAGCCATAAATAAGCTATACAACAGAAGGAGGAAGCTACTACATGATAGAGCAAAATCCCAAAAAGGGAAGGCATCTCTGATCAGTACTAGCAAGAAACTACGATCCCTCATAAAATTATCTAAGGCCAGCTTCGAAAGAAAAATTGCACAAGACGCTAAAGATAATCACAAGGCCTTCTTTAGTTATGTCAGGAACCTGGGTGGCAACTCCCAGATATGCTCTGAGTTAGTGCAAAATGACAAAAAATACACTGAACCCACAGACATTGCCAACATCCTGGCAGACAGGTTCAGTGCAAACTTCTCCCCCCCATCCCCCCCAAAAGAGCAAATGTCTATCCCAACAGAGTGTATCCTCCCTGACATCACAGATGCACAGGTGAGAGCTGCCCTCTACAAAGCAAAAACACAGCATCAATGGGACTGGACGGTGTCCCGGGCTGCATTTTACATGAGCTCCAAGAAGAACTGAACCCTCACATAAAGTCACTGTTCAATCACAGCCTTACTACAGGATATGTACCCAAGGAATGGCGTACAGCAACAGTGGTTCCACTCCACAAAGGTGGTGCCACAACGGACCCCGGAAACTATCGCCCTATAAGCCTGACTAGCCTGGTCTGCAAAGCTATAGAGCGTATCATCATGGAACTCATAAACAAAGACATTGGGAACCTCCAAACACTGGATCCTACCCAATTCGGCTTTGCTAAGGGCAGATCTTGCCTCTTGAACCTGGTCAACTTCTTTGAAACAGTCATCAAAGCCATAGATGAAGGGAAGGTAGCCCACACAGCCTACCTGGACCTTGCAAAAGCCTTCGACACAATACCCCAGTCGGGCATCATAAATAAGCTCACCAGCTTAAATATCAGCCCCTATGTCACAAGATGGGTTGCAAACTGGCTCAGGGATAGAACCCACATGGTCAGAATTGCAGGTGCCATGTCAGACTCTAAACCAGTTACAAGTGGCATCCCACAAGGCTCAGTCCTGGGACCTCTCTTGTTCGGTATATATTTCTCTGAGGTACAGGCTAACATGGGAGGACTATGGCTGACCAAGTTTGCAGATGACTGCAAACTGGGTGCCATAATCGACTCGCCGACTGACACAAGCATCCTCCAAAAGGGTCTCACAGAGATGGATAACTGGTGCCAGAGCCATGGCCTAAAGCTAAATGCCAAAAAGTGCATAGTCATCCCCTTTGGGAAAAACAAAGTGCCCACAAATTACCACATAGGTGGTAATCCATTAAGTACGGAAGAAGTAGTTAGGGATTTGGGGACCCAAGTAGATAGCAATCTCTCCTTTTACAATCACGTTGACAAAGTGGTTAGAAAGACCTTCTATATAGCCCACCTTATCATGAAAGGGTTCACATCTAGATCAAGAGAGGTCATTGTGCCCCTCTACTCATCACTCATCAGGCCCATAATTGAATACAATGCCCCATTTGGGATGTACCTTACCCGACACCTGCAGCAACTGGAAAGACCCCAAAAGTGCCTCACTGAGAGGATCAAGGGACTCAAACAGAAGCCCTATACAGTTAGGCTAAAGAAACATCAGCTCTACTCAGTTGCTTACCGCCTACTCAGAGGCGATCTGTGCCTGACGTATAAAGCCATGTCCAAACCAGAATTAATGGACATACTCCACCTCAGGAAATCCAAATCCCTTAGAGCTACACGCTCCAGGGACTTAAACCTCAGCACAGAAATAAATAGGACATGCTGGAGGGACAGATTCATATCCCAGAGGCTCCCCTCACTCTGGAACAAAATCCCAATTCATGTTAGGCAGAGCCCCTCAATGACCCTCTTCAAGAGAAATCTTGACGAGTGAATGGGAGAACGTAGTTTTACCCCTGAGATCTCTTCTGTGTCCCTACTAGACAGAGGCACAGTAAACTAACCTTAAAAGGGCTATCTTCTGTGACCTACTATACAGAGGCACAGTCAACTAATCTAAAAGGGTGGCAAAAGCCAAACACACTCTGGCTAGGCTTATAAATGCCCTAGGGCAGATAGCCTAGTATCAACCTATGAACCTATGAACGTATAATGCAGTTTTTATAATACCTGTAATTTCACAATTTATCCACTAGATAGAGTATCAAGTTCATTAAAGCAAATATTCAAGTTGGTATTTTTAACCATTGAATCCTATTAATGTGTTTCTAATAGTATTTTAACTTTATAATTTATTCTTTCTAGTCAATTGTTTTAAGGATTTTTTATTTAAAACATATTTTTTCATACATATTTATTCATCAAACATTGTAATATTAAATGCGTTTTAATTGTGGCAACACAGATATATACAACAAGAAAAGTTTTTGGTTTTAAACTAAATTAACCTTTTAATTAATTCATTAACCTAATCAATGTAATTAAGTGAATGGTATAAAAGCACTAGTAGTTTGAACAACCCATATCGGAGGAAGTGATTTTTAAAAGAAAATGTATGGTGGAGCGTTAATGTGCTGTGTTTCTGTGGAATAAAGTGAACTGAAGTGTGCTGAGCCATCCGTGGTTTTTTTTCAAAATTTTCTAAGCTTGCCCTGCTCAGGGCTTTATTGTTTTGCATGAAAAGCTGCTTCGTTTTGTGGATAACATTTGTTCAATTACTTTTTAAATACCTGAGTTTTATTATTATTATTATTACTATTTACTTGTGGGCTCTTAAGTCTCTTGTTTCCAGAGTTATATCTCAGTAATGAAGTGCTAAAAAGGTATGCAGTTTGTAGGCAGAGGCTATGTTCTGGAAAATAGTATACAAGCTGGTACACAGTTCCAAATCCCTGGCTATGACCCTTGCTCTGTAAGCTGTGTTCCCACTTATGGTGGGGGAAGGTGTTTTGCAGTCACATTACACAATCAGTCATACATTTTCTTCAACATAAAGTTCCACTTTTGACATGTAATTGACATAGCTGCACTGTAGCATAAGGAAAATCTGGATACAGATATAATGATGAGTTAAATTTTATATGACCCAGTAAAAGAAAAACATTTTTGCTGGATGACCTTTTTCTTTCTTTCTCTCGGTTATTTTTCCTTTACCTGTATCCCATTTCTTGATATGTGAGCAAGAGACTATTTCTGACCTTTCTACAGCATCAGTACTGCGGTAATTGATGAACAGGGGAATTTCATCTATTTACATTTTCAGCCTCATTAAGAGGATCCATGAAAATAAAATGGTGCTAACAAGCTGTCGCTTGAAGCACCAAAGGAAACATTTTCTATAATCACAAGAATGCTTTTAAAGTAATTACCCTCTCATGCAAAGAAATGAAAGGATGAACACAGAAAGGCAGCATGCAATGGGGACCCACTGACAGCAAAGCACAACATTTTAGTATGCAGAGCAGGACTTGCACTTTATACACTTTTTAAGTGGCACACGTCATGCTGAGCGCTAGTGTGAAACTATCCCAAAGTTTCACTCGTCATAAATCGGTTTGCTGATATTATTTTCCTGCATGCAGAACAAATGGTACTTGTAGTAAAAAAAAAAATCTGAGTTTCACATAAATCTAGTACAATGGAAATGGTGAACTACAGGAGTTAAAATACATTAAATAAGAAAACTGATGGATTACATGTGGCCATTATTTGCTTTGGCAAAAATTCTTGCTGAGCTGAGAACATGACATGGATTTTCTGTTACCAAATATTTTATTTTGGTTTGTAATTTTACTGACACAATAAAGTGTGTTTCTCTGAGGGAGTAAGACTAAAGTAGGCACAGAGGTTAGCAGTAAGAAATAGAAATGAGAACAGGATGTACAGAAATCCTGTATTCTAGCATGATAGAAGCCACATATAATTGCAATTATACAATGACCCCCCATTAATATTCCAAAACGTGCACGCTGATTGGCCATCATGCCCACTGTAATTCCTACAATATACCAATGGAAAAAGGTCCGGTCGCCCAGACTTTTTTCCATTGGTATAAAGTGCTCAAACATTCTTTTTAACAAATAAAAAGAAAAAAATGGAGCAACGGAGACTTTCTTTTCTCCGTTGCTTCCGTTTCAAAGCATTGATGTACTGGGTATGTGTGGGACGCAAGTCCCATACGCATGCTCAGTACATCAAAACAGGGAAGCAGTGTACCACAACCAGTGGAAGAACAGTAATGCGCCATTATACAAAGACATTATTTAAGAAAAGTAAGTATTTTTTTCTTAAATAATGTCATATAATAGCAAAAACCGACTCCGTGGTTGTGTTATATTGAAGATTTACCCACGGTTGGCTTTATTTAATCACTCGTGCTTCACCCTCATGATTAAACCACACCATCCATGGGTAAATCTTCAATATACCACACTACATCATCGGTTATTGCTTAATTATCTAATGCCTGAAAGTATAAAATGATGGCATAAGTGAAACTGAAAATAATCATCAATATCTCATAACAGTGCAAAAAAAAAAAAACTATAGATATGACATTCTTGGAACTATGGATCCTGTTTTCAGACTTGTTGGATTATGTGATGTACAATATTTGGATAAGTCTGATAGAAAACTCCAGATATAAAGACCAGTTGATATGTGAGTTTCTCTATATTTAGATTACAGAGAGTTTTATCTTCCTGTTTTAAACTCTTCATCTGGGTGGTGATAACACATACTACCAGAGTATAACAGTGAAACACTGTAATAATACAACATGACAGGTTGATTCTAAACTACGCCATGATGATCTCAGAGAAATGTTACATAAATGGAGTCTAAATAGTAAACAGTGCGCTGATCGTTGATACTGGAGAGCAAACAGATTTTATTTCTGGAAACTGAGATATGATTCATTCTATGACAATTTGGAGCATTAACACATCGGCAGTAAGAAGCCAGGACATACCACAAAAGCAGGCTAATGTATCACAGTTAAGTAGCCATGCCCTTTATTTATCTGACTGCTTACAATTTTGTGGAGTTTTTTTTTTTATCTTTCTGAGTGGGAAATGAATAAAGCTTTTTTTTCACTTGGGCAGTGGTTTTATCCTTTCACATTTCCCTATATGCCAGCTACTCATCCCGGGGACATCATTAGCTTCAGATGAAAAGCTCTTTACATGCTTTCCTTAGACAGTCACACTTTGCTGAGAAACTGGGAAATTGTTTATTCTTAGTAATAGATCTTTGCAGTGACTGGTGGGAGGAAACTGGGAAGATAGGAATAAAGAGGTTTATAGGTTCATAGGAGGTTACTAGACTAGGGGCCCTAGAGCCCTTACAAGCCTAGCCATGTTATTCCCAAGTTGCCTCAATTGTCCTTGGTTAGATGGACATAATTCGCAGACTGAGTCTATGATAAACACTGACTACCCCTGTCCATGAGGAACATGAGTGCCATCCCTGGGTGAATTTGCTGTCTCCAATCCATTTGTCCAGGTTGTGCATGAATAGGGTCAGTGTGGAGCTCTGGTTCATGTGAATTGGAAGTTTCTATTAGAGTAGTAGTAATCTCTTGGAGATATATCTGTCTCTCCAGAATGTTCTGTTGATGTCACAGACTAGGTTAAGATCCCTAGAGTGAGAGACTCTTCTGCCATCTGACTTGAAGATGTGCAGCATATCCACAAGGGCAGGTCAGAGACTGCCCTTTACGTCAGGCACAAGGCATCTCTCAGCAGCTTATGTGATACAGAGTAAAGTGACAGGGTTTTGAGTCTATCCATATATGTCATGGTTTGGAGAACCTGTATTTTCTTGGTGAAAAACTTGTCTCTCCAGCTACTACAGGTGTATGGTGAGGTACATGCAGAAGGGAACATTGTACTCTATTAATGGTCTGATGAGGGTCAAGTACAGTTGAGTTATAACATCTTTAGACCTGGATGTAATGCCCTTATTTATATGATGCACAATGTAGAAGGCTTTACCAATGTGGAAACTTGGTGGTCAAAGTACAGATTGCTATCTACCAGTGTTCCCAGATCTCACACCACTCTTTTGAACTTAGGAGGGTGCTGTCAGTATTGTAATTAGCAGGGAATTCTGCTTTGCCAAAGGGGATTATAGTAATAATGCACTTTTTTGCATTTAGTTTTAGACCATGGCTTTGGCACCTGTCATTTATCCATGTTAATTTCTCTTGTAATATGTTAACATGATTGGAAGATTCAGTGATTGCACCCAATTTGCAATCATCAGCAAATATGGTAAGCCAAATGCCATCTACTTTAGCCTGGACTTCAGAGAAATAGATTCCAAAGAGTAAAGGGCCCAGTATAGATCCTTGTAGTATGCCACCGGTGATGGGTCTACTAGTAGAAGTAGAGTCACCAACTTTGAGAGTATGTGTTCTGCTAGTGAGACATTTGGCTACCCATCTAGCGATGTAAGGGTTAATCCCCAGCTGGTAGAGTTTCCCAGTGGTACCTGAGTGGGCAATTGTGTCAAAAGTCTTGGCTAGGTCAAGATTGGCAGTATTTACTGTCTTACCTTCATCCAGGGCTTTGGTGACTTTCTCGAAGATGTCTACTAGGTTTAATAAGCATGATCCACCCTAATGAAGCCAAACTGGGTTGGGTCTAGAGTTTGAAGGTCGCCTATGTCCTTGTTGATAAAGTCTATGATGATTCTTTCCTTAGTCTTGCAAATGAGTCTGGTTAGACTTATGGATCTATAGTTCCCATGGTCGGTTGATGGCCCCTCATTGTGCAAGGGGATTACTGCTGTTGTTCTCCACTCTACTGGAACAAAGCCAGTTCTCAGGCTATGGTTAAAGAGGATGTCAAGTGGTTCCACTAGTTCCTGTTTTAGATTGCTTAATAAGCAACCTGGGTTGTTATCTGGTCCCATTGAGGGTGTGCTTTTGACCTTGGAGAGTGCAGATATGACCTGATATCTAGAGATACTAGGCAGAGGACTGGTATCAGGTATGCTTTGAGGTATGGCTGGTGGGGGCAGAGGGTGAAGTTTGCACCAAATCTGTCAGCTAGCATGCTGACAATTTCCTCCAGTATAGTGTGAGTGGTACCATATACTACCAGTTTGGCACGTAGCTGGGCATTCAATTTTAGATTTCAGATGTAGTTAAAAAATGCCTTATGATTATCCTTAGCTAGGGATGCTATTTTACCTTCATAATTTGCTTTAGAGGATTTTACAAGACTTCTGATTGCTTGTTCAAGTGGTGGAGGGAATTCTTCCTCTGCTGAGTTAGTTTTGTCTTGTTCTTAGAGATGAGTTTCTTCCTTTTGTAATATAACCTATTTATATTTGAGGCCCATGAGGGTGGCTTATTTTTTTGGGAGGGCCTTGTTTTAATCCGGTCAAGCACAGCCTAGTCTATACAGTTGTGTAAGTGTTTATACAGGACATTTGCGTACCTCTGCATAGAAGTTATTGTTGTCTGTGATTGCAGGGGTTATAAAACTTTTTATACCATTGCTTAGTAGGCTGTAGATTGCATTGGGAAAGTTTTTCAGTTTTTTTACTCCTGTGGCGGTGACAGGATCAATAGTTACTTCAGACAAGACATGTTAGTGATCTAACCTTACCAGGGATGGCTTCAAACGGGGGGAGTGTAGTGACCCCCATGCTGGTAAGAATTTTGTCTAGGACATTTGAGCCCCTTGTGGGGGATACAGACTGTGTGTTCCAGAGCATTTGTATTGATAAAGTCCAGGAACCTATAGAAATGCAGGACTTGGTATGTTGTAGTGGGGATGCAAAGCAGTGTTGTTTAGGGAATTCCAGGAAGAGTAATTATAAGATGTGGTTTCATGTTGTTGAGCTGTAGACTAGAGACTTTCGTTTGTTATTAAGACAAAAGAAACACACTGACTGGTGTGACCAAGATGGTGGCTTCAGTGCCACAGATGTTAGTTGCCCTGTACTACTAGAAAGTTTTTGACAGGATTTTACCATCAGATTTGATTCCGTCAGCACTAGAAGTGAAGGGAACATGTATTTTGTCTTTGGATCAAATTATATTAGTCAAAATTAATAATTCAAAAAAAAAATTCTGTGAAAAGATCTTACCATACCACTTTAAGCTTGTCTGTTTCCAAAACTGATGGGCAAGAGACCATTCCAAGGATTCATAAATAACCCCACCATCTTGTAGAAATAGCTCCAGCCAAAAGGACTGCTCCTGCAATACAGGAAAATGCAGTTCAGAGGTATGTTATCCACAATGTAAAAAAAAAAAAATGATTGTTGGTCAGTTTGCAAGTACATGAATTGTCTTTAACTACCACAAATGCAAATCAGTACTTTTCTGCGGAGGGCAGTACTGGTGACCCATGCATCCTGTTGGCATAGGCAGCCCCTATTCACTCTCCTACATGTACGTGCATGCGCGTGCGCGCGCACACACACACACACACACACACACACACACACACACACACACACACACACACACACACACACACACACTGTTTCTTTTTATTTTTGTCCCTGCCCTCACAAATAAGATCATTGCAGTCAATCAATAATGCCAGACATTAGAGTTTCATACTTTTTATTAATTGTAAAGTATATCATGATGCTAGACCTGTTGCTCTATTAACATTTTATGTGAGTTCCAGTAATGCTTTAAAAAGTCTCCGTGGTGTCATTAGTGTTCCTTCCAGCTTTGAAATGAAATCTCTCCAGCACAGACATACCTCACTCCGCTCAATAATTCCAGATTTAATAGGATGCCTCTTATAGGTGTCTTTTCCTTTGTAACTCATGGACCATTGCAATGATTGAATAATGCCAGACACTAGAGTTTTATACTTCATATAGTAGATAAAAGTACTCTATTGCACCAACTGCAAAGCTAGTGTAGTGGGCTAATGTTCCTGCTTAATAAGCTGCTTTCTGTGTCAAAAGTGCAGGTTTTAAAATTTCCTCCTTTCACTTTTTTTTTTTAATTCCAAAGACATAAGATAATATTTTTGAAGTGTCCCTGGTATCTATTAGTAATATGGAGGATTAGTATATTATGTAGGAGTGTTTACAGAGGAGAATTTGTATCTTTTTAAATGTATTTAGGGTATGCAATATTAAGTATCCCTGGTGTCTAGGGTTCTCCCACACCCCACTTCTTTCATAATGCAAAACATTGTTCTATTATTTTAAGTGCCTTTAAAGCACAATATAAAGAGTAATCCACTGGTATCTAGTATTTCCCCTCACCCCACATCTTGCATGCTGCAGACCCTTGTTCTATTATTTTTAAGTGCCTTTAAGGCACAATATAAAGAGTCAAGTGCACCTAATGTTGCAGGATTTGCTTGTTGGTCTAGGGGAGTGTGGAGGTGTGACATTCCCCCCAAATATAATCACACACACACAAACACTCACATACACAAACACTCATGCTTCACCACTGAAACCTTTACATACATTTACACATGCAGCCACGCACACAGACACACAAGTGCTCCCAATACCACTTGCCCACTAAACCCCATGGCATTTATCTCTAACACTATCAGGTGAAAGTGAGCTTTTGGCAGTTTTCATTAAGATTGGAGGCCATGGTCAGTTACATCACTCAACTGCATAAATACCTTACCCCAGACATTTCTGAGGGGAGAAAGCACTGACTGCATGGACTGCTTCCTTGAAATACCTCATTAATATTTGAGATAGGCTGCAGGGACAGACCACTGTGGGACTGCACTGCAAAGTAGTGAGGCAACCATGGCTGGGCTGTCTCTGAGTCCGAAATTGTTACTATGAGGTATACATCAACCTTATACCCCACATCAACCTTTCTGACTTTGGCCCCCATTTCTACAAAAAAGGGTTTCCAGAAGATATTGTCATCCATATAAGAATTTTCCTTAAAAATATACAATATTGATAAAAGTTGGATTATATACACAAGAATGGCAACAGACAGTCTAATCTTCTAAAAACTATTCTTCAAGAACAAAATACTGACAGTATAAAAACAAGTTTAAATGACATTCAGGGATGAGTGGGTGACAAAAAAAAATCACAATGAATTTTTGCCAAAACAAAATAACTGACTACTGGATAAGGTCCATGACGTAGAAAACTGAAAGAGGTGAAATAATGTGAGGGTATTTGGTGTGGCTAAGAAAATGCAAAGAGAAAATATGGTTAAGTTTCGCACCAGCTGGATTCCAAAAGTGTGTTAAACCTTCATAGGGCTTGTCAGATGGATTAAATAGAGACTCACAAAACCACTAGTTAAGTTAGTAGTCACTCCCAGGTTTATAATTGTCAGATTCATCTCATATCTTGATAAAGAGCTTGTTGACAAGCAGAACCTGGATTTTTGGAAGACTGTTTGTTGTGGCAAAAAACAAAAAGGCACATGAAATTGGAACAGTTGTACAACAGAGTAATGTGTTTATTGACATAAAGTATGCTTTTTGTCTATCCATTTTTAATTTCTTCATGTCTTTTGGGTTTCTAATACTATGACAGGAATGAATCCCATTCTTAAGTCCACGTGTGATTAAAGTACATGAAATTAATATTGTTTCAATCTTTAATGTTAGCCAGAAATGCTGTTTGCACCACCCACAAAGTGTCAGAAATGACTCCTTCTGCAAGTCATAAGGAGTTACATATATTTGTAGCATATCTAAACAAGGCTGTAAATTCTTTTTTATGAGACCTGTTGCTCCTACTACTGTTGGAACTGTCTGGTTATCCTTCTTCCAGAATGCCCTAATTTCTGCCTGCAAAGTCTGGTATTTTATGACTTTGTGTCTCTCTGTATGTACAAAGTCCACTATCCTGCACTGCCAATAGTATCCATTCATCTTTTTGTTTACATTCAACTCTCCTTAACTAATCCTGCATCAGATCCTGATCGACATGAGGTTACTCCAGGACATTTCTGTACTTGCAACTATATTTATACCTTTTCTACATCTCTTATCTTTTCATATGATCCTTCTTATATTTTTTCTTTTGTTTTTTGACACATTCAGTTGCTGCATAATTTTTGTGTACTTCTCATTTGGTTTCCATTCCAGCTTGACACTGATATGCTTCTGCTAAACTAAGCAGGGAAGGCATCTTGGATTTTTTCTCTTCACATTTCAAAACTTTCACTATGTTTGGATCTGGTGAAGTTTTATATATATATATATATATATATATATATATATATATATATATATATATATATATATATGTGTATATATATATATATATATATATATATATATATATATATATATATATATCTATACAGTCGTACAATTGCAGATCGATACATGTAATTAGTTTCAAGGAGACCCATACCACCTTTAGAACGAGGAATATATAATCTTGATATACATTGATTTTTATATATCATTTGATAAGCGTAAACCCTTTTTCTTGTTTTCTTGTCCAAATGATCCAGTACTTTTTGGGCCAGTCAGTCACCCCAAAACTGTAAGTTAGAACAGGAAGAGCAAACTGGTTTATAGTATGGACTTTGTTCTTAGATGTCTGGGCTGTTTACAGTATTAATTTTAGTCTTCTAAAATATTATTTATTGAGTTTTGTTTGCATTGTTCATGCTTTATTGTTGATCATTCATCAATTCTCAAATATTTATGCACTCCTTCCTCCTCAAGTTTCTTTATATCATATTCATGCCCCAGGCTGATTCTTTCTTGGTGCTACAGCTTTCCTGCTTGAAATGTTGCTTTTGAGCATTTATCAAGACTAAATGACAATCTTATATCATACGAGGAAGTTTTAATCACTTCCAGCTATGCTTTCAGCTCCTCATCTGATGAACTATACAGTTTTCAATCATTCACAAAAAGAAGATGAGAAGCCTTTATACTTTGTTGTTGTCTGGAAGCCAAATTGCAACATGACCTAATCTGTTCCAGTTTAATGGGTTAAGGGTAAGACAAAACAGAAGCGATATCAAAGAGTCACCCTGGAATATCCCTCTTTGAATTTTTGTCCTTTATCATGGCTTAGCTAGAAAGTGGTTTGTTATTGTTTCATGGTCACTGTAATGCACTTGATCAATGTAGGGTGTATCTTATGCATCTGTAAGCATTCCTTTATCCATGAATTTGTGCTGCTGTTAAATGCTTTTTTTAATGTATCCATGCCATTCTTAGAATATTTTCCTTTTTACGATTCTCCATTATGACTTAATTTAACAACACATAATCCTTTGTTTCATATGACGTTCTTTTATTACCCTTTTGCTCTATTGCCATGATTGAGTTTTCTTCTAAATGACTGTAAACTCTGCATCAGTTCAAGCATATAGTTTATGCATCATTGGAATACAAGGTCGATTGTTTTTAGGATAGCTTGCAGGTTCACTCTTAAGTATACGTTTAGCCAGAAGTTAGGTACTGCATCTGGGTCGATGAGTTTCCACTTATGAGCATTTCTTAATTCTGTTTCAGTTCCTCTGGTGGTTACTTCATCCCAATTAATATCTTGCACATTCAAACTTATTATTGTTTCTTTTATTTCTTCTATCCATTTGCCATCTGTGTTATGTTCTACAGGATCTTCATAGATATTTCTCCAAAATGTGTCTATTTCTTCTTTTTTGGTGGTGTTTCTATTCCCTTTCCTTTTTCACAATTTTTTGTTTGTTAGATCATCAGTGAATTGCTTAGTTTGTATACCTCCTTTATATTTATCAGCTTGTGCTGATATCTTTAGTTTATTCTTTGCAACAGTATACAATAGATCCTGGCCTGTTCTAAGACTGCACATTGCTTTTATCATGTCTGTCTTTCTGAATATGTTTTATCTGTCCCCTCTTCTGTAATCTTCTAACAGTGACACTTCTTGTTTTAATTGGTTTATAGTTTTCTCTATTTGATATTTCCATAAAGACATTTGATTCCTTATCTTCCTTTCCCTTATCACTCTATATTTTTGCAGTAAGACTTTATCTGTTATTAATTTTGCTGTACAGTAATATTTCCTGTTTACTTCTGGGATATCACATGCTTTTCTGTTAATAGTCTTGGTTACTGTGTTCATTTGTTTTATCAGACTTTTAAAATTTTGGGTCATATTAATTTTCTCTAATCTATTTCTTTCCTCGATCTTACTATGTCTCTCCATATCTATTAAAGCTAGCAACTTTTCCCTTAGATCTTTTTCTTCTAAGCTGAAGGCACATTCATTTTCTGTTTCCTGCAGATATTCTACAAAGAGTTCCAGAACATCTTCCTGTGGCATACTCTCTTCAGCTGCATCCTGTGTCATCCATTGCTCTTTCATATGGGAACTTACTGGCCCATCACTCCACAACATTGACTGACAAATTTGCCATTATTTCCTGTTCTTTCCTTCGCTGTACAACTGCAACTGAACTTTTGTTCTGGTTTCCTGCTGAAGGGTCTAAAGTATCTTCAAGTTGCAACTGATCAGATGTTTCCCATTCCCTGTTTCTCCTTAATTTGAGGACTCACTGTTCCATCATGCTGTGATGTTACCAAGAGCTGTATTTTTTACATTAAATCCTTCACTTTACAGGTAACCCATAACTTCAGTTTCTATTTTTTTTACTTTCCTTCGGCTTTTCTCCTTTGTTTTCTTATTCCTACATTGTAAAAGTTTCCATATCTGGTTGCCTTTGTCTATATTTCTCTTCAAATGTCTTTGGTGCTGCTTCATCTGTAATGATTACTTTTGTTTACTCCTTTGCATAAATATTGCACCATATTAAATGTCTTTTTCATTTCCATGTCATATTTCTCCTTCAGATATCTCCCACTCCACCTGTTTCTCCTTACGTTAGGGACTCATTATACCATCATGCTGTGACATAACCTGTGTTACTGTTGCTATACTAAATCCTTCACTTCACAGGTATTCCATAACTTCAGTTTCTATTTGTTTTTTCTACTTTACTAATCTTCTGTTCTACATTCCCCCTTTGTGATCGTAGTTTTGTATTGTGGGTTTTTCCATATCTGGGTGTCTTTGTCTATATTTCTCTTCAACTATCTTTGGAGTTGCTTTATTGTCTTGATTAGTTTGGCTTTCACCTTTGCATAAATATTATACCTTATCAGATCTCTCCTTTCTCATGCTCATGTTTCTTTTTTATACCTTTCAAAAATCTCTAGGTTTTGTTCTTTGATAGTTTTTCTTGTGAAAGTATTTTCCTTCTTTAATTTCTGTGTTAATCTTTTTGAATATCTTCTCTGCAGAAATTCTAGGCTTCTTGCATACTACAATACATATTTTTTTCTTATCCTCAACGGTTCACTCTATCATCTTTATGGCTCTTTTTTGCCTGTCAGTTTTTGTATTTTTTGTGGACTACTACTTCCTCCTACAACAGGGGGTTGTCCTCCCCTGAGCCTGGCCTAACCCCATTGTAGGAGTGTTTCCCTGTCTTGCCATTTTTTTCAGTCCTGGCACCAGTGTGCCTACCAGATTGGGCAGTTTTCCCTCAAACGTATGCACCCAGCTGTCTTTTTTATTTTTAATCTACTTGTGTGTAATATATGCTGTATAAAATACATCAGTATCATCTTTGTGAAATCCTGGAAAAAAAACAGAGCACGCCTCATGAACGTACTCACCAAGACTTAAGGATGAATTAATTTCCAGCAATATTACTCTTCATCTGGACCCCACATTATTAAATATAATGCACCATCTGGCATGGATTTATCTAACCATATCATTCAACCAGGAAAAGCTGAAAGAAGAAGAAGTCACTAAACCAGCTTAGAAACCTTATTCCTGTACTTATATTATAGATTTCTAATAAAAACCTACATTTCTTCATGGTCCACATTATCCAGCACCTTTTCCATGAGCATACCATTACCTTAACCTCACACCCCTCCCTTGGTGCACTACCTATTACTGCTCTGAACAAAATTAACATAGCCTTTGACTGTTTTTCCTTAAGGTTCATAGGTTCATATATATAGATAACTCCATATATTTCTTCATTCAACAACTCACCCATCACTTTTCATATCCTTTTCTGTAAAAATTTTACAAATACTTTGTAGTCCATAACTCAGAGTAATTGGTCTCCATTTTTTAATTTTCTCTTTCTCCTTTCTGGAAAAAATGTTACCACTTTCTCACACTCTGCTTCATCATCCACCTCTTCCCCCAAATTAATGGTTCATTCATATCCTATGACATCTGACTCAAGTGATCTATTGTCTCTTACCTATCATAATATGTTATCTAAGTTTTCTACTACAGTTTTTTCCTCTAACCATAGATTCTCTTCTTCTTTTATTTTCTTTACCCTCCTCTTTCTTTTTCTTTCCCCTTCCTTCTCATTCAGTTGCATAATGTATTCTTCGACAATTCTCATCACACTATCTTAAGCCTTTCTCAATTATTGCCTTATTTTTATACTTAATCATCTTCATGCTTAACACATTTACCAAGAAAATATGTTACTTCTTTCTTTTTACATCCAGAAACTTATGTTTGTATGTTCTCTCCTTAATTCTTGATTTATTTTATCCTGTCACACTGCATGAAAGTGCTGGAGATTGCTAAATGAATGCTCACAGCAGCAAAAAGTAAGATGGAAGATGAGCAGTTTGTATTCAGATCAGGATGCAGCACAACTGACCCGATGTTTGCAGTAACACAGATAGTTAAGAAGATGCTAGTGATAAGGAAAGAGTCCAAATGGACATTCCTAGACTCGGAGAAAGCATATGACAAGATCCCAAGAAAGATGATTTGGGATGACTTATGGTGGTTTGAAGTGCCAGAAACATTGGTAGATTTAGTGCAGGCTAAGTAAAAGGACCCAATGATTCAAGTATGAACAGTGTTTGCTCTCACAGAGGGGTTCCTAGTGTTAGTGGGTGAGCATCAGGACTCAGTTCTGCGTCCTATCTTGCTCATGCTGGTGATAGACTACATTAACAAACAGTTTGGTGACAACATATCAACAAAGTTGCTGTATGCAGATAATTTGGCATTACAGGCAGATTCTGAGCCAGAACTTCAGCTAAGAATAGGGAAATGGAATGCAAAACTGAAGACACAATGGATGGAACTGAGTACAGATAAGAGAGTTATAATGTAAGCAAAAAGGGAAAATCAGAAGAAAATGAGAATTGAGCTAGAAAGGAATATGGAATAAGTCAACAGCTTCAAGTATCTTGGAGGGGTCGTTGAATGAGAAGGTCAAAGCTAGATTCAGAGGGGCTGCAGCCAACTTCTTCAGAGTGTAAGGGGTAGTGTATGACAGAAGAATGCAAAAGAAGCTGAAAAGTAAGGTGTACAAAACAGTGATACTTCTGTACGGTACTTAAACCTGGGCAGTAAAGGCAGAATGGTCGAGGAAGATAGCTATGATGGAGATTAAGTGCATAAGATATGTTGTAGGATGCACATTGTGGGACAGGTGAAGAAATGAAGACATCAGAATAGAAGTCTAACTAGGTTCAAATGAAGAGAAGGTAAAAAAAAACACATTATAGTATGTCTGGGCACATGTTCAGAAAAGCAGAAGACAACCTGATGAAGAAGATTTGGAGCAGACAGGAGGAAGACAAGAGGAAACAAGGATATCCAGCAAAGAGGTGAATGGATTGTGCAAGAGAAGACCTGACACAGTCAGGCAGGACTGTTGCAGATGGTAGGACAGTGACATTGAATCAAGAGAGATAGGGACAGTTGACACGACACTCTGATCCCATCTAGAAAAAGGGAAAAAGGGGGGGGTGATGATAATGATGATGATCTTGCAGCAAAGTTTCTTTTTCCCCTTTCTGTAATACTTGCACATATTATTGTGAAATGATTTTGTATACGTCTATTCCCTGAAATCTTAATTACATTTTTTATTCTTAAATATGTCTTCTTAAATTTTCCTTGCAACATTCCTAAGCATTCTGTCTATCTCTTATAAAATGGTCTCATGAAAGCATTCTCTTCCCACAACAGTCTCCTTTCAACTGCATTCCTTCTATTTTTTCCTAATTTATCCACTTAATTTCTTAATCCTTTTTTCTCTTTCTTTCACTTCGTCCTCATCTATCTCTATCCAAATCATGTCATAATTAGAAAAGAAATACTCCCGAACATCCTGTAATTCTTCTGATAATATAATAATGTATCTCTATTCTCATTGAGCAGTATATTGCATTTCTTTCCCCATTTTCAAATTCCTCATGTGCATCGTCTTCCCTTTATTTTTCTTGAAATTACTGTTCAAATCGCTTATTACTAAAAACTAATATTGACTGTTACGAAATGCTTTAACTCCTCAAATAACTTCACTTTCTGTCTATCCCATCCAAAATGTATATAAATGACTACTGCTTTCACAATTTAACTACATATTTTCATGTTGTCTAAGAGAGACAAATGTCTCTGTGGTAGGCATATATTCTATAAGGATAGGCACACCCAGTATCTCTTATGATTAGGTCCTGATCATTATATTAAGGACTGTTCTATCTGCCGGATTTTCCCATAAAACCCTTGCCTTATCTGAAAAGTTACTTAGAGAACAAGCATTTACAAGCTTTTGGACAAGTGTGCATGCATTTTGAAAGTCTTCCTTTGGACATCACTTCGCAGGACAAAAAGAAACCTAAGAAACTAAACAAGATTTTACTTTACCCATGTCTTTCTCAGTGTCAGAGTCAGATGTCTCTATTGAGAGTGTTGATAAGCCCTCAGTCCTTTTGATGCCTGGGTCTTTTCTCACTGTAGCATCATCTTCAGATGCTGACATGGAGCATTTTTCTGTAATGTTCTGTTCAAACCTGTCAAATGTTAATAAAAGCCATTAAGGCAGAGTCTAGGCCGGTAATCTCAGATGGACTAGACAATATTCGTTAGATCTTGGTTAATGAGAAGGTCCCAGTTTCCTTTAATGAAGTACATTCAGTGTTGGCTCCATCTCGTATGGATTCAGAGTCTAGGCTGGTAATCTCAGATGGACTAGACAATATTCGTTAGATCTTGGTTAATGAGAAGGTCCCAGTTTCCTTTAATGAAGTACATTCAGTGTTGGCTCAATCTCATATGGCTTCTTTAGAAATATCTGGAAAAAGAAAACAAACACATACATATTTCCCCTTCTGTTAGCCCTGCACCAAGGGATCCCCAGCCAGAATGGCATGACTTTTTCAAAGACCTTTTAAAGCCCTTATGACTTTGAAATCTCCACAGTTCTTTGCTTCTGCATCTTCTATCCCTCAGAAAAGGAAGACAGATACTTCCTCTGAGAAAACATCTTCCTCAGAACCAGACTTATGGCCTTTTGATTATTCCTGTCATTTGTACTGCCTTTCTTCCCTGATTTTGAGTCTGAACCTTAAGTTACCTTGTTGTCAGGCTATCCTCAGTAAAAACTTTATTTTGGGGACATCGATGAAAAGATGATGCAGCTTTTTAAATGGGAGAATAAACAGTTTTCATTGTCTCCAAAGTGCACTACAAATAACTGCATATGGATATCTTCAAGCCTTCTGCTGTATCTTTTGTCTTTGACACTTTACTAAGCACCTTTCATTCAGCTTCTTTAGCATCTGAGTCCCAGCTCCTGGGGAGAAAGCCAAGCAGGTATTTCAAAGTTCCAGATAGTCACAGATATCTGTGCAAGAACTCTTCATATGATACTGCCATTACTTCTAAACTTCTGCCATCCTCAAATGTCTAACCAAATGATAAAGACATTCGAGCAATGCACAGATATGAAAAGAAAGTTTATGTTTCTGCCACCTTAACTTTACATGCAATGAATTATCAAACTTACAAGATTAGGTACCAGTTATTCATTTTGACAATATGTCTAAGCTTATTCCTAATCTAACTGACAGTGACTCCAGATCTGTCTTAGAAAATATGATTTCTTCAGCTTCTCATGTGAATGTCACTCCATTACATCTGCATATGATTGTTGCATATGCTTCTTCGAAGGCAGATGCTACTGCATCTGTTATCAAGAGTTTTTCCTGGCTCACAGTCTGGTCACTACTTGAGGCTGTTACAGATAAACTTTTAGATGCTTCATTGGATGAGGACTACATATTTAGACCACCTTCTGTTAGAATATTATAAAAACTTAGAGGAGAGGGTAAATTAATGCAGGGTACAAGCACTTTTTATTTACCCAGGTCTAATTCAGAAACATTATCCCTCTAAACTATACCCCTTCATGTCGGCAGAAAACCTAAAGAGCCAACAAGAAGTGGCAAACCAAGTCGAAGACTGATTTTCAAGGAGTAAGATTCCTTCGCCCACAAACCTAGATTCTGACTACCCCCCCCCACCCCCCCCCCCTTCAGCCTTCCTTCTTCCAATCATTCCAGCAGGCTTTCTCTCAGTATCCCCTTCGGAAAGCAATTATAATGGATTCTTGGGTATTGCAAATCATCCAAAAAAAGAGTACAGTTTTCAGTGAAATTCTCCTCCTCTTCCCTTGGAATTCCACAAGTTCCTCCAAACCAGCAACATCAGGTTCTTCCTGTCCTTCCCATCCTTCAGCACTAGAACACACAATAACCTTCCCCATGCCATCAAAAAAGAAATGGATTTTACTCCAGGATTTTTCTTGTTTCATGAAATGAAAATACCAATAGTGGTCAATGCAGGATTATTCTATACTGAACACTTTTCAAGATACTGTGTTCTAACAACCCCCCCCCCCCACACACTGTTTTCTAATACATTTTGGGTTATTTGGTGGCTTAAATCGACATACTTTCATATCCTTTTTTCCATTTAGATGACATGAAATTTTTAAGATTCTTGGGGTATTACTTTCAATTTACTATTTTGCCTTTTGGACATTCTACTGCTCAGAGTATTCACAAAGGGCTTAAAGCCTGTCATAGCATTTTGCAGACTTCAAGGTATCCGCATCTACACCTATTTGGACAACTTCTTGATATGGGTCTCTGCAGAAAATTATTCAAAACGTGCAGTTCATTGTTATTTTTTTTTTAAACTTAGGTGTCACCTTGAATGTCATTACTCCTCTCACTGTGTAGTATTTCTAGATTATAAAGGAGCCCAGGAAAAAACTGCAACTACAAAATCATATATTTCAGACTGGAAAAGATTTTCTTTTGGTGCAAAAAAGAGGACTGGATTCCTAACAAGCAGGAATACCTTGCATCCTCAAAAAATTTTACATGAACAACTCAATTCAGACTTGGTATATGCATCTATTAAGGTGCATTTATCATCTATTTTGGCACACCTACCTGTGGATCTATTTCTTTATGTTTTGAGGTCATTTAGTTGTTCAGTGTATTATGGAAATCAGGACCCACAGAAAATCTGTTTTTTTTCCGTAGGACCTTCTTCTGCATCCTTAAAATGCTGTGGCTGCAAAGCAGGTCTTGTGGCATTTATTTTTGCTAAAATGGTTTCTGAGCTACAAACCCTCATGTGTATTCTACCTTTTCTGGTATTTCACACAAGAACTAACCTGTTGTTTGTTCCTAAGATGGTTGCTGAAATCACTCTAAAATCAATCTATTAATCTCACTGTATGTCTACTACTCCTCAAAACAAGGAAAAAGATTCTTCATTTGCTAGATGTACTCAGACATATAAGATTCCATTTGGCCAATATTAAAGGAATTAGTAGATCTGATCAGTTGTTCATTTCCTTTGAAGGAAAAACTAGATTTGCAAGTATCCAAACAGATCAAATCCAGATGGATTTCCCTTGATTTTGTTTTTTCCTTGGACATTCCCTACAAAGTCATATTAAAGCTCGTTCTTCAAGAGCTGTTGCTTCTTCTCGTGCTTTTTCTCAAGGGACATGACTTCAAATCCATCTTGGAACCAGCTTCTTGGTCTTCTATTCACACCTTTACTAACCATTACAAAATCAATTACTTTTCTATAACAAAACCAGGATTTGCCAGAACCATCATTCAAAGGTTACTGGACTCCAGCTCAGCTTTTCTTATCCCGCAATCTATTTAAAAGCTTTGGAAGTCATCCCATCTGACAGCATTACTGTAATTGTGATTCAGTGATGAAAAGTAGAGTTGTGTAAGAACTTACCATAACACTAGATGTTTTGAATAGATCAATTTTGCTTTCTATCCTCTGTCCTTCAATTCCTCTTCTTTTTATTCATCTTTTGCCTATAGGCTGAGGTGGAATCTATATTCGCATATCCATCCCCCCCTATAATTGCATATAAGTCTAGCCTCTTTTTAACAAGCCTCAGTATATGTCTGGGACAAGAATATTCTGAGGATTATCACACTCTTACATCCATTAAGGACCAGCATGTAGTCCTCAAGCCTGGGCCTAATGTCAAAAATAGAGTTCTTCAGGAAAGGGTGCCTAAGCTTTGACATACTGGCTCTATATACAGTATGTTTGGCAGGAAATGTCCCATTTGTCAGCATTACTGTAACAGTGATCTTTTTGTACATCTACTGTTTTGGCAGGTTCTTACACAATTGTACTTTCTTTCTGTCACCTAATTGGCGACTACAGCATGTGCATAACTAATGTTTTCATTGAAACATTCCTGATTCCCTTACATTCCCACTGTTTCTCTCTAATCTCTGTCTACTTGTTCCACTTCTCCAGCAGGTCACCTCCTATTGACATTACTCTGGCTCTGACTTGTCTGCATTGTTTCCATGGCTACAGCTTAAGCTGTTTGCAAGGTATCAGTTTCCTGAATGTCTGCAACACATTTTTCCACCATTTGATATCATCCAGCTCATCCACATTTAATAATTGAAGAAATTCTTCATTTTTCATGCTACCCAGTGCAAATACTGTCATTTTAACATTCTCATTTTCCAGAGTTGTTTGTAGTGTAGTCTGTCCTGCTGCCATGCTGTCAGTGTCTGCCATCTTGGCTCTCTTCTCCTGCATAGCATCCCTTGGCAACACCTGGAAGAAAATACTAGTGTAATTTCCTTAAAGCCTTGGCCAAATATTCCTTAGTCAGTATGAATGCCACCTTAGGTTTGCCAGAAAAGAGGCTGCTGGCCTAGTGAGACTATCCCAATCAATAAAGGGCAAATAAATAAATATGTGTTACACATTACAGTGGAATGTTGCAGTACAGAACTTATAGAGAGTGCATTAGCAGAGAGTTTTATGTGGTTAATTGTGAAAGACAGAAATTCAGACCCATAACAAACAGTAACAGTTATCTTGCCTGTCTGTTGCCCATAGGGATCACACATTAACAGTTGTACTATGGTGCAAGAATGTTGACACTATGCGGTGGTGATTGTGGCACTTGCTGTTTCTAGTTTTTGCAATCTTTATCCCTTTATATTTAGACTTTTCTTACATTTAATGTTTACTTCCTCTCACCATTTGATTGATTTTTTTTATTTATATGATAGTACTGAGCACACTCTTTCCATGTATCATACATTTCACAAGTTTCTCCTAGCAAACCTTTGTTCTTTCCTAACTGTCCAGTTTACTTTCCTTTAACTTCAGAAGTGCTACCCCCCCCCCCCCCCCATGGTGCACTGACACTATACAGAGCTGATATACATAATGTGATATAAAGAAGTCAGATCAGAAAAATGGTATGAACTGACAGAGAGTTCAGTGACCATTAGGAGGGAAAGACAAGACAATTGCACAGGCTTGTCCTAACAGCATTAAGGGATGTGAAGATGTGAAGTGGCAGGAAAGCCTGTAGTGAAACATTTGCAAAAACTCCTACTGATAACTTTTGCCCCACAGACGCAACACATCCTATACCACAATGGTTAAAATGTTTGCCTCACAGCTGAGTGGTACAGGGTTTGATTCTCACCAAGTGAAATTGGCTAAGCTTAGAAATGGCCTAGGGCAATTACCCTAGTACTTATCTATGAATATATACATGATTCTCCCTGATCCAGAAAGGGAGACAAATAATTCTAAACTTTAGACCAGTTATGTAACTGCTGTTGGAATATATAATGGAATATGTTCTAGAAAAAAAAATTGTGCACTTGCAAGTCACTGTAAGTAAGGCAGAGAACAGGAAAGTGTAGCTCCTGAATAGGAAGATCATGTATGCTAGGCCTGTTAGAGTTCTTTGACTCAAAGAATAAGCTAGTAACTAACTCATGGCTGGACTTTGAATATGGCTTAACAAAACACATGACCGAGGGCCACATATAATAATGAAGAGGCTTTATGGACTTCAGCTGGTTCACAGGGTAGTATCTCAAGTAAAGAGATGTCTGCATATTGAACCAGACTGTTAATATTTATGTAATAGATACCAGAAAAAGACTAGAGAAGAAGTTATGCATATCTGCAAATGGCACAAGGATCTGAAGTGATTTTGCAGTGTAGACGTTATACACGGTAATATGGAATAAGTAAAATGGACTAGTGCAAAATTGCTGGAATGATCTAATATATGGCAGCTTAGATGTGATGCTATCTCAAGCATTATGTACTGCTTTGGAAGCTCTGTCTCTAAAGTCATAAGATAGGCTGGAATTTCTGATAAAGTCCTGAATGGTATGGATGAAAGTGCTTAAATGCTTAATTTTTTTTTTTGAAAGTGTTTTAACAGTTTTAGCCTCATTTCGATTTTTGGCTCAAGATGTCCCTTTAACTCACATACTGTAACCTTGATTGTGGTTATTAAGTTTTCATTTGGTTACTTGTAGCCTCTTCCTTGTGGTTAGGCTGAAATTATGTCAAGTATGGCCACAAAATGGTGCAAAAGTCTAATCCAAATGTCACACATTGAGAGATTTAATAGAACTTAGCAGTTATATGTTTCAGGAAGAAAACACATAAGATGAAGGACCACAATAATAGAATTCAAATATCATAAAGTGATAAATACAATCCAGGAATGAAGCAGGAAGGAATCATCTCCTGAAGAAAAAGAACTATACAAGAATATAGAAGAATGAGGAGCACTCTGTTGTGTCTTTTGGCTTTTCCCGGTTAGGGGTCGCTACAACGGAACTCCGGTCCGCTAATGATTGGCAGTAGATTTTTCCATGCCGAGTTGCTGGTCCTGATGCACAACCTTCAATTAAGGTGCACCCATTCATGCACGTCTCCACACAGAAGACGCTGTAGCTGAGAATCAAACAGGGCAACGTCTTACTGTGAGGCAACAATGCTACTGCAGCACCACCACCACAGCAGTCTGTAATAGTAGAAAATGACTAACTTGGACAAGATATCAAGAAGTCACCAAAGCAATGGATAAGGGCAAAATCATTCACACTGCCTACCTTGGCCCGGTCAAGGCATTTGACATAATACCCCACTCGGGCATTGTTGACAATCTCAAGAGGTTAGGTACAAACCCATATGTCACTCAGTGGATAGCAAACTGGCTCACAGACAGGACCGAGGAAGTTATAACTGGGGAGTCCACCTCTACAAAGAGGCCAGTCACAAGTGGAGGCCCTCAGGGATCACTCCTTGGACACCTGCTTTTTGGCATTTACTTCTCAGAAATCAAGGCCAATGTCAATGGTCTCAGGCTGATTAAATTTGCAGATGATTGCAAATTAGGAGCTGTCATTGAATCTCACACTGATGCAAATGTTCCCCAGGAGAGGCTGATACAGAAAAACAACTGGTGTCAGAGCCATGGACTAAAACTAAATGCCAAGAAATGCATAACAGTATACCTTGGGAAAGCATCCATCTCTGGTAACTATCATATTGACAACACACCCCTTAGAGATGACCCAGTAGTCAGTAGTCAGGGACTTAGAGGCACACCTAGACAGTAATCTAGCCTTTGATCATCACATGTCTACAGTGGTGAGGAAATCATTCTATGTTGCGCAACTTATAAACAAAGTTATGGCATCTAAGCCCAAGGAAGTCATTGTTCCACTGTATTTGGCATTCATCAGACTTATCATTGAGTACAGTGCCCTTTTGATATGTACCTAACCAGATATATCCAACAATTGGAACGTCCACAGCTGTTCCTCACTAAAAGAATACAGGGTGTAAGTAAAATGTCCTGTGCAGACCACCTCAAAGCCCTATCCCTGTATTCTGTCTCCTACAGGCTTTTGAGGGGAGATCTATGCCCAGCATACAGGGCATTGTCAGACTCCACTCTGATGGACCTCCTGCATATCCATAAAACAAACAGAACCAGAATTACCCACTCCAAAGACTTAAACCTTGCCTGTGATATAAATAGGACCTGCTGGAGAGATAGGTATGTATCGCAGAGACTATCCCGTCTATGGAACAGGCTCCCCATCCATGTGAAGCAGAGTTCCTCCCAAACCCAAGTCAAGTGTAACTTGGACAATTGGATGGGAAACCAGAAATTCTTCCCTGGTTTGGCACCAATGTCTCTAATGGACACGCAACCTTTAAATGGTACATCTCCCAGGCCCACGCTTACACTTATCAAGGATATCAGAACTTGTCAGAGAACTGAGATGCATGACTAGGCTTAAAAAGGCCCTTGTGGTTATTAACCTAGTAATCACCTTTGAATCTATGAACCTATGAATGTAAGTATGTTTTGTAGTAGTGCATGTATTTACTCTGGCATGAGATGTAATACTGTCCTTGAGAAATGGAATTGGAAAATAAGATTGCTAGATGAGAATCCAATTGCTTTGATAGCTTATCTATGGAGTGGGATACAATTCAGACTCACTGGTGTCAGGTGTCTCTACCAATAATCAAAATTGATAATTTTAGGTAACGTGTATTATAAGAAAAAGTCTGCATCATCTATTTTGTCATTACCAGTAATTGCCAACGAAACACTTGACAGCAGAATGCCTTTATAACATAACAAATGTCTCACACAGACACAAACTCTTTACATAAATATTTTTTTCTCTTTATAGTCACTTATTAACTGAGAAGATTTCTGAAGATTATGACTTCAAAGGGAATAAAACATGACAGACTACCTGGTTGAAAAAGTGTGCTTTCTAACTTGTTGGGAAAAAAAACCTTCATGCTGTCTGTTTTATATTTTAGCAATGGAGGCTTCTGGTAGTACTAAATGAGATACTAATATAACCTTTTGAAAAGAATGAAAATAAATGTATTGGCATTTTAACATTGGGTGTTGGCACTTTCATACATTATTAGTAAATACCATCACAAAGTAGACACAAGTAGTAGTTCTGTGTATGTCTTATCAAAACTATACTATAGATGCTATTTCTTGGATAATAAATTAGAGGAAGGAATGCAAATTATTTTGATTATGAACATTATTTTATAATTTAGATGAAGTTTATCTGCGGTAATCAGTTTAATTATATGGTATCGCAGATGTCCTCTTCTGCATTTCATCACTGTTGTAACAGTCTGGAACTGGTCTCCTCAGTTCCTTGAAAGTAAGTCTTAGGTACATTAAAATGTGATGAAGAAATTTCAACAAAGAAATGAATAAGGTAACAAATAATCAGTCCTCCATATTAGAGGCTATCTAGATACATATGCTAGAACATGCATTACTGTTCCATCCATTGGCATACACTCTAGATCATTTAGTATCAGGGTAGAAAACATACTTCTTTTTGTATTATTTGTCTGTATATTATATAGAATTGGAGAAGAAAGGCAAGATAAACTTGCTAAGTGCATTAAATCTGTACAAAATAAATGCTCCTGTACAATGAATGTTTACATTTGCTACCCATCAGTGCATAAAGATGTCACACCTCATTTACAAAAATTTCTTGAAGATAATGAGTGCACAGCTATTTGGCATTTAAGACAGCCTTATGCAGACTTTTTTATTTGAAATTATCACTTTATTCAGAAGCATTTGTTCTGATTTTGTGACGGTTCCCCAATAGGATGCATCACAATCATTTACACAAGGAAGGTGCTTCCAATTTCGTAGATGCCACAAATTTAGATAAATTAAGTATTTGCTACAGAAACGTGCCACAGTGCTGTGCATTCTCTATGGCTGTGTACTTGTACATGACAGTATTTTCAGTGCATTTACTTGTATTTGGAAGTGACACTGGAAACAGCTCTGTCAGCAGCAATAACAGACTGATTTTTTTTTTCCTGTACAATAATGCTGTCCATTGACAAATACACACTTTAGGACAAAGACCCTGAGATGAGAAAGAACTTCACAGAACAACTTTCAAGTACACAATTACAGTTTCCTGGGTTTTGAAAGTTTGTGAATAGAAGGCGATGAAGAAAAGGAGCACTAAATTGAAAAAGGACAATCATTGCTTCAGTTTGCCATTATAGAGAGTTTTCATTGCTTTTGTTTAAGATTAGACACATAAGGCATGTTTTACAAAAACAATCAAAAACAGAATGAGGAAAACAGTGGTCAGATTGAATAACATTCACCTTAGAGATTTTCTATTTGTTGACACTAAAGAAAAGTAAAGATTTTATCAAATTTAAACTTGTATTTTAACTTCTTTTCTTTTGCTGAAGTTTGAAAATGTGAAGATATAAGAAACAAGGAAATAATTATCTTTGGGAATTCATTTCCCACTTGGGTCTCTACTTTCATAATTCCTTAGATAAAATGACACTATTGGTGTAGAAATCTCACCTCTGTGATTACTCCATGTTTGTGAATTTGTTCTGTGTTAGTCTTTTTTTTTTTTTTTTTTTTTTGTGAATTTTTTCACCTGCTCTGTGTTTGCCAATGGTCTGTTTGATCAGTCTACTACCCCAGTAAGCAAACTAAATAAGTAAGTAAATAAAAATAAGTTATCTAGAGCTTGTTTTATCCAGGGCTTGTTTATATATATATATATATATATATATATATATATATATATATATATATTTTTTTTTTTTGCACCTATCTAATACTTTGTCCAGCAATATTATGCACTGACTATATATTGTAAACTTAGTCATACTTCATTTGAATGTTAAATGATTTAATGGAATTTCATTGGATGGTAGATGTAGTGGATGGTATATAATATGTGTGGGTAAGGTAAATGTAGTTTTAGGTTTTTAATGTTGAAAATTCGGGGTGACAGTGTGTTTGTGCAAATGTTTGTGGGTTAGGGTTAATGTAAGGACTAGCAAAGGGAATAGATTTAATGTTAAGCATGTACATGCTGTATATGACGTATGTCTGAGTTTCTTGCATAATGGTAGTGCTACAGAAAGATTTTTTTTCCAAAGTAAGATATAGAGTTGGAGTTAGGGGGTGTCCATATTACTACGTTGAAAGACTTTTACATTGAACACCTCTCCATCGACACGAAACCATCAAAATTCACTTCAGAAAATCGTGGAAGTTTTCCCAGGGCGATGAAACAATTGCCCCATACCACAACAGAACACACACTGCACTAAATCAAATCCACCCAAGTGGGGGGCTTCGTCCCCACACCCCCTCAACTATATATATATATATATATATATATATATATATATATATATATATATATATGCCAACTCCAAGATTGCACAACAGTGGGGAAAATGTCAAAGTTGTGGAGTTGGCCAACTATTTCTTAACCCTGGAAAAAAACTCCGCAATTCCTGGAAGTGAATTTCAATCGTTTCCTGTCAATGGAAAGGTGTTCAATGTAAAGGTCTTTTGACATAGTAATATAGACCCGGAGTTAGGGACAGTGTTAGGTTTAGGTGATACAGGGTGTATGAAAATTGTATGTCTGGTGGCTTGTAAGATACACAAGACTGAAGAAAAACCAGATTTTTACTGATCATCTCATAATATGGGCATTAGTAGGGTGATAAAGAGATAATAAGAGAAGGAAAGGTTAACACAACACATAAGTAAGTCAGAAGAATTAATAAGTGAATGATAAACATTATGGGCTGAACACTGTACAATGAAGACATTTTCATGAAACATGATCATAGTGGCAGATTAAGTATAAGGAAAAATATGAGTGTATACATGAAAATGGAGAAAGGGAAACATAAAATACAAAAAATAAACATATGGCATTGTATTGTAGGAGAAAGAAATTATAACAACTAGGAAAAGTGGTTTAAAGCTGTTTAAGCCTATACTCAGTAAATCCAGTAAATAGCTGCAATGATTTTGCCATGTAAGAGGTCTGACCATTGGAATTAAACCCGGTTTGCTTTTATGTGAGAGGAGTGAGAGCGAGCTTAGTTCAGGTTAGATGTAATTTTGCTACTGGCTGCTGAGTTCCAAGAGCTGTTTTTAAACCTTTGCACTTCTTTTACATTGGCACTGGTTTGAGACAGCTTCAGGTTATTAAACAACAGAGTTACGTGTCTAAAGCATTGTGAAGAAAATGAAAACACTGCCATATGTGTTAGTATATCTGGCAGGAGATTTGTACATGG
Source organism: Protopterus annectens (assembly GCF_019279795.1). Classification (NCBI taxonomy): domain Eukaryota; kingdom Metazoa; phylum Chordata; order Ceratodontiformes; family Protopteridae; genus Protopterus; species Protopterus annectens. The sequence continues at coordinate 1,646,190,160 of NC_056728.1, forward strand.
TCTCAGATTAACTTGTATGCCAGCATACCTAATTGTGAAAATGTAAATAAGTTTTAAAATGTTGAGTAATTCTCTGTTTATACAGAAGTGGGGAAAATTTTCAAATTTTTGATTGAACACTTTATTATACCCAGAACCATGTCTATGAAAGGAACGACCAGGTGTGGTCATTGTAACCAATGCCCATTTGTGTTGAAGCAAGATGTGGTACACATAGGGGGCTACAAGGGCATTTTGTTGCCAAAAGGTAACTGTGATACAAAAGGGATCATTTATGTTGCTATTTGCCAAACATGTTTATACTATTATATTAGTAAAACAGAGAGAAAATGCCGTACAAGGATATATGAGCACTTGTATGCTATTGCTAAAGGTAATACTAACAACGCACTTTTCAAACATTCATTGACTTGTCAAGGGTATACAAAATTCATGTTTGGCATTCTTGAAGTGATTAGACACAACCCAAAAGGTGGTTGGTGGGAATTGGATGTGGATTTGAGGGATTTTTATTGGATTGTTAAGTTAAATGCTTTAGTAGAACTAGGATTAAATGATTATTTGTCTTTACTGCCTTTAAGAAAAAAGCGCTAACATTTTGAATGCTTTGAATGTTTTTAACAATAGGGCATGTACTGTTCATAATATTGTTAAAATAAATAACATTTTTTATAATGTAATATTTATTAACCATTTATTCACTTATTTAATCATTCAATCAACTGTTCTTATTCTTCTTCTTTTCCCGGTTAGGGGTCGCTACAGTGGATCACCTGTCTGCTCATGACTGGCAGTGGAGTTTTACGGTGTCGAGTTGCCAGCCGAGCACCCAACATTCCACAGAAGGCACACACATACACGCACTCACTCCTAGGACCAATTTAAAGTGTCCAATCCACCTACAGCATTTCTTTGGGAAGTGGGAGGAAACCAGAGTACCCAGAGGAAACCCACGTGACCACAGGGAGGACATGCAGACTCCACACAGAAGGCACCCCAGCCGAGGATCAAACCAGAGAACCTCTTGCTGTGAGGCAACAATGCTAGCCACTGCACCACCATGGCCACCCACAATCAACTGTTCTTATTAATTTGTATAAAAGGGTTGAATTGTAGGGGAATTTAGTTCTGATGAAGTCCCAGAAGGCTAGGGGAAGAAAGCGCTTAACTAATACATTTGTGGAATTATATACTTGTTTCTTGGTTTATGAGTGAAGCTTGTGGTGTGACTACTACTTGTTTGTTCATCAAACAGTTTTTTTCAGATTAACTTGTATGCCAGCATACCTAATTGTGAAAATGTAAATAAGTTTTAAAATGTTGAGTAATTCTCTGTTTATACAGAATGTCTATAGAAACTGTCAATGTATTGATGCATTTCTCATTGTACATTTGTGAGGGACATTCTAATGTACAAACTGTGGAGAATCAGCTGAACACTAGGTGATGTCATAAGAATGTTCCTGGTTGCTAGGTGATTATTTAAATAGCTGATTGACAGGAAAATCACTTTTTCAAACAGCTGACTACTATTTTGTTAAAATTAAGACAGTTGAGACTACAGTTTGTCAGTTAGTACTGAGCAGTTTGGGAAGTACAGTCAGTTACAGTGCTGTGCAGTTATTGGATATCCATGAAAGAGAACTCACCAAAAACTGTAAGCCTGCCTTGGCCTTGCTGTTATGTGTTAGATTAGATCAGGGACAGTATTTTTAGTTAGATTAGGAAAGCTTAGTTATTAAGATAGAGTTTTTCTAGAATAATGGACTCCTATCCTACAGTTTAATTTTACATTTTTTGTGATTGAAATCTGCTGATTATTGAAACCTATTGATTTACTTTCTTGCACTCATTTTACTTATCATTAAATGTTTTTCATTACTTTACATTGTGGCTGGAAATCAGTGTTTTTCTTTAGAGATTAGAGAGTGCTTCTACTAGTTTGATACTCCCCAGGTCACCTCAAAGGTCTGGTCAATTATGATCATAGCTGTCATTTATTTTGAAATGTAATTTTCGTAATTGGACACCCATTTAGAAGGGCATGAAGATACTGTGATTGGTGGCAGCATTACCATATTATTTTGTGGTGGGACACAGCTGGAAGTCTGTGTCAGGCTTTCCAAGAAGTGTTTGGATGTGTGAGATTTAAATGTACTTTGAGTGTGAGTGTATCAGAGATCTTAAACTGGGACACATTGCTCTGAAGTGTGTAATAAGGAATTACATTTGGGGTGGACAGAGGTATATAGTCCATTCCAAAGAAAATAGAGTGTGTTCTGGTTGTGCTCTTAGGGGAAAGTTGTAAAATATTAACCCTGTTTAAGTGACAATCTCATATTGGAGTCAGTAGTGAGGACTGAAGCCCCTTAGTTACTGACCCAGGATAGCAAGGGACGTCACATTTAATTGGTGTCAGTCAAGTGGGATATAGCCAGACATCACATTAGTGGTGCCAGCGGTGTGGGATTTTTAATTTAATTCCAGTAGCCTGTGGGTAGTTGTCATTAGGGTGTGCAATCTTGACAGCCACTTTCAGAATTTCAGTCCACCACAGCTTTATTTATTTATTTAGTTATTTTTAGTTAGATAGTCAGAAATAGTCATGGATGTCAGCAGAAGATTTTAGCAAGCTGACAAAGATCCAGTTGGTTAAGAACTGTGAAGCCAGATGATTGGTGCATGCCAACCTCACCAAGGCAGCAATGATTCAGCCTTGGTTGCAGCCACATCTCAGAACAGCCATTCTGAGGATATCCAGTTTGGTGTTGGTGATGTGCAGCCTGCCGTGACAACACAGTCCACATTTTCTTCAGAGTACCTGAGAATCCATCTAAAGTTAAGGAGATTGGAACTGTAGGCTGAAGAAAGGGAGATAATGTGATGTCTGGAGGCTGAGGAAAGGGAGAGGCAGCACCAATATGAACTGCAGACTAAACGGCTAGAGACTGAGGAGAGACTGCACCTGGATTCCCAACTACCAAAAGCCCAATGATTGGAGGCCAGGCGTCTTGAACTGGAATCAGCAAAGAGACTGAGGCATTTAGAAGCTGAGGACAATGAAAGACAGCATCAGCATGAAATGGAGTTTCAAGACCTTCAAGAGGGTCATGGAGATAATGGGGAAGGGAATAACTGAACCCCAGAAGTCATACAGGTCAGTAAACATTTTCCTCAGTACAGGTATGGAAATGACTTTGATAGATTTATTCATATTTTTGAGAGGGTATTAAGACAATATGATGTTGACCATAAGCTTTGGGTTTGGCTCCTGACTCCCTTACTCCATGGTAAAGCTGTTCAGGCTGCAGCAAAGTTAAATGATGTAGATTGCTTAAATTATGATAAAATGAAATGTTGCTTGCTTGAATATTTCAAACTTACACCTGAAGCTTACTACCCTACTCTTCTATAGCTTCTCCTTCTTACTCCTCTGCTTAGTACACTCCCTCATCTCCTCTATCCATTTTCCGCAGCTATAACCATTACTCTTACATCTATCACTATATTCTTCCTACCCCTCTACCTACTCTAACTATCCTTCTATACCATATCAATTAACCTATCCTACACTTCAATTATATTCTAAACCACCTTTGACTTTACATTAACCTTACTCTGCCATTCCAAATGGCCTACTTACATAAACCTTTGCTTATATACTTTTTTCTGTCTTGTTTATTATTTATATTTCTAACCTTAACCTATACCCTCACTGCCTCTGAGCATTATGTGCTGGCCCATAAAGTGTCCCATCCACAAACTCTCCCAACCTAACTTCCCAACTGCCTCTCTCATTGTAACATTACCTCTACCTCAGCTTATCTGCATCCTAAATTCCATAGATGTACTCATGTCACTTACCTCCCCAATAGGTTAACCCCACCCAAACTTAATAAAATCTTAAAAACTTCTTTGATACAATCCAAAAACATTCTAACAGCTGGAGACATTCATCCTAATCCTGGCCCATCCCCACTAACAGGTGGAGACATTCATCCTAATCCTGGCCCATCCCCACTAAATGTCAATCTACAAAAACAATTGCATAACGATGCTTCCTCCTCTTCTAGATTAGATAACTCCCTCAGAATAGCACATCTTAATATTTGTAGTATCAACAACAAAATTAGCCAATTGCATGCTCTCCTTCAAGCCCATGCATTCGACATTCTTTGTCTTACAGAAACTTGGCTAAAACCTATTACTCATGACCAAGAAATAATCCCACCTGGATACAATATCCTTAGATGTCACCGCACTTCAAAAAAGGGCGGCGGCATAGCAATCTTGTTCAAATCTGAACTCCTTGTTTCTCCCTGTGATGTAGCACTACCCTCAAATACCAATGCTGAGACCCTTACTGTCAAACTCCAAATAAATAGCTCTAAATCAATCTATATAATCTGTTCATATATCCCTCCAGGAAATAATATTACCACCCTAGAAAACATACTTAGTAGCCTATGCACCCACCTTCCTCAAGAAACAATAGTACTAGGAGATTTTAATATAGACTGGACCTTATGCAATTCTTCCAACCCTAAGACCCATATAAATCGATTTGGTTTCACTCAAATAATAAATACCCCCACTAGAATCCATAAGCCTAGTACTAAAGAAACTACTCTTGACTGGATACTAATTAATAGTCAAAAACCACAGAAAAACTGGAACAGATGAAAAAACAACCAGCCAGCGTATTCCACAGATTTATTAGGTGCAATAAAACTATGACATGTCGGCTCTATCCCAAAACCTTCAAGGAGTAGAATGCATACAAAAAGACTTGCCTCTTATACTCTATACAAACAATTATTCAATTAAAATATCAGATCAAATATTTCCAATTAAGCTCTTCATTGAGACCACATGGATGCAATGTATTAAATTTAAGAATAAATAAAGACTCTGTAGTCAACAGTCTAGTATTTAAAATATTTTTCATTAAACTTTGAAGTTTTAATCTTTTCCAAAACTGTGCCTTGTAGCCCCCCACCATCACTATTATGAAAATGTTCAAAGTGGGTTGCAATAGAGCTCTCTTGTTTCTTATTTTTTATATCCCTAATATGCTCTAACAGTCTGATCTTGAAAGCTCTTTTTGTTTGTCCAATATAATATAAATCACACGGACATTTAAGTGCGTATATCACTGCTTCTGTACTACAAGTAAAAATAATACTGGTATTAAATGGAATCTTATTAATAAAATCAAATTTATGTACTATAAACTTACATGCTTTACATCTGTTAAAACCCACAGTTCCAACACTAGATATATTTAGATTCATTTTCACCTCTGGAATACTAAATTTACTTTTAACAATAAAATTCTGTATATTTCTACCTCTTCTATAAGAAAAAGCTAGCTTGGCTTTCAGCCACGAAGTTACATTTTTCAAAGAACATAAATAGTTCCAAAAATATCTCACTACTTCAGAAATTTTGGAACTGTGCCATCCATAAGTAGAGACAAAATATATAGTCTCTAGAGATTTATTACCAATGTCCTTACATAAAACTGTATTTGAAAAATATTTAGTATTATTCCCATTTATAAAAGAGCATAATTTTTTCCAACTGTATTCCATCAAGCCTTTTTCATATCCTCGTTTATTAAACATTTCCACTGTTATTTTCATTTCTTTACGTAGATCTTCCATATTGTTGCACAACCTAAGTATCCTAAGCATTTCACCATAAGGAAGAGCTTCTAGAGTATGTACAGGATGGCAACTATCCCTATGTACATAATTAGTACTCTGGTCAAATTTTCTATGTACCTTAGTACCTGGATACAATATCCTTAGATGTGACCGCACTTCAAAAAAGGGCGGCGGCATAGCAATCTTGTTCAAATCTGAACTCCTTGTTTCTCCCTGTGATGTAGCACTACCCTCAAATACCATTGCTGAGGCCCTTACTGTTAAACTCCAAATAAATAGCTCTAAATCAATCTATATAATCTGTTCATATATCCCTCCAGGAAATAATATTACCACCCTAGAAAACATACTTAGTAGCCTATCCACCCACCTTTCTCAAGAAACAATAGTACTAGGAGATTTTAATATAGACTGGACCTTATGCAATTCTTCCAACCCTAAGACCCATATAAATCGATTTGGTTTCACTCAAATAATAAATACCCCCACTAGAATCCATAAGCCTAGTACTAAAGAAACTACTCTTGACTGGATACTAATTAATAGTCACCCTGAAACTTACTTGACAGGATCTCTCCCAGATGACATTAGTGACCATATTCTAACCTACATAGTTAAGCAAAAGAAATCTAGCCCCAAAGACAACAATTTTATCACGCATCGATCTAAAAAACACTTCCAATCTGAGAACTTTATCAGTGAACTAAAAGCCTGCAATTGGTCATTATGTGGTCCCACTCCACAAAGGTGGTGCTTCTACGGACCCTGGAAATTACCGCCCCATAAGCTTGACGAGCCTTGTCTGCAAAGCTATGGAGAGGATCATAATGGAACTCATAAATAAAGGCATTGGGGACCTACAGACACTGGATCCTACCCAATTTGGCTTTGTCAAGGGCAGATCCTGCCTCTTGAACTTGGTCGACCTTTTCGAAACAGTCACTAAGGCCATTGATGAGGGTAAGGCAGTTCACACAGCCTACCTTGACCTAGCAAAAGCATTCGACACAATACCCCACTCGGGCATCATAGAAAAGCTCACCAGCTTAGATGTAAACCCATATGTCACAAGATGGGTTGCAAACTGGCTCAAGGACAGAACACACAGGGTTAGAGTTGCTGGTGCCATGTCAGACTCTAAGCCGGTCACGGCGGTGTCCCACAGGGCTCAGTCCTGGGCCCCTCTTGTTCGGCATTTATTTTTCTGAAGTGCAGGCAAACATAGGGGGATTGTGGCTGACAAAATTTGCAGATGACTGCAAACTGGGCACCATAATTGACACTCCGTCAGACACAGACATCCTCCAGAGAGGTCTCATAGAAATGGATAACTGGTGCCAGAGCCATGACCTTAAGCTAAATGCCAAAAAATTTATAGTCATACCCTTTGGGAAAAACAAGGTAACCCCTAATTACCACATAGGTGGTAATCCATTAAACATGGAAGAAGTTATCAGGGACCTGGGGACCCAAGTTGACAGTAACCTCTCTTTTGACACTCACATTGCCAAAGTGGTTAGGAAGACCTTCTACATTGCCCACCTGATCATGAAGGGATTCACATCCAGATCAGGAGAGGTCATTGTACCCCTGTACTCTTCACTTATCAGACCAATGATTGAGTACAACGCCCCATTCGGAATGTACCTTACCCGACACCTGCAGCAGTTGGAAAGACCCCAAAAGTTCCTCACCAAAAGGATAAAGGGGCTCAAACATATGTCATACGATGCCTGACTGAAGAAACTCCAGCTCTATTCGGTCACATACCATCTGCTCAGAGGTGATCTGTGCCTGACATACAAGGCCATGTCCAACCCGGAATTAATGGACATGCTCCACCTCAAAAAATCCAAATCCACCAGAGCCACGAGAGCAAGAGACTTAAACCTCAACATGGATATAAATTGGACGTGCTGGAGGGACAGATTCATCACCCAGAGACTCCCTACACTATGGAACAGAATCCCAGTCCATGTGAGGCAGAGCCCCTCACTGACTCTGTTCAAGAGAAATCTTGACGAGTGGATGGGAGATCGTAGGTTTACCCCGGGAATCATCTCTGTGTCACTGCTGGACAGAGGCACAGCAAACTAATGGGTATAGTATTCTCATCCTAAGGGGTGGCGAAAGCCACACACACTCTGGCTAGGCTTATAAATGCTCTAGGGCAGATAGCCTAGTATGAACCTATGAACCTATGAACCTATGAACTAAAACTACTCAATCTGGATGAAGCTATCTCCTTTAATTCTACATTCCTTCAAATTCTAAATAGCCATGCTCCCATTCGCTCCTCCAGAGTCAGGACCAAAATAGCTCCTTGGCTTACAAAACAAACCAAAGAAAAAATGTTCCTACGGAACAAAATTTGTGCAAAATGGAGAACCTCCAAAAGCCCAGCAGATCACTTCTACTTCAAACAGTTAAGAAATGTCATCAAAAAAGATATAATCTTAGATAAAAAGAACTATTATTCCCATCTTCAACATTCAAACTCTAAAAATCTTCAAAAGTTTTGGTCTGGCATTAATAAACTTCTCAAACCAGGCCAGGCTAGAACTTCTTCTCCCAGCTCTATCTCCCATAACAACCCTATGCAAATAACAAATGCTTTTAACAACTACTTCATTGAAGCCATTCAAACCCTTACTAAAACACTGTCACCCCCTACCCCCACTCCTACACAACATACCAACAATTCTATGCCCTTCCTTCATTTACAACAAGTACCAACTACCTTTATCTGCAAACTCCTTCAAAAATGTAAACCCTGCACCCCTTCTGCTGACTGTCTCCCAGCAGAATACCTTCAAATTGCTGCTAAAGCCATCGCATACCCTGTTTCTATCCTTATAAACAGAACTATCTCAGAAGGTTACATCCCTTCCTTATGGAAAATCTCCCATATAATCCCCTTACACAAAGGAGGTAAATCCACTGATATCTCCAACTACCGTCCAATTGCTTTACTCTCCCCTTTAGCTAAAATCATGGAAAAATGTATCCACCATCAACTACTTCAGCGCCTTCTCCACAATAACTTGCTTGTTAATTGCCAACACGGTTTTAGGCCCTTTCATAGCACTACATCTGCCCTGCTAACTTTTACTGACTGTATTAACAAGAATCGAAACAACAACTCTCTCTCATCTGCTCTATTTATCGATCTATCAAAAGCCTTTGACATGGTTAATCATAACCTACTTATCAATGCACTAAAAGCCCAATATCTTGACCAACAAGCAATCCTTTGGTTTAAATCCTATCTTGAAAACAGAAAGCAAGCAGTACTCTGGGACAATAAACTATCCCCTCCCAGTGGACACTGGAGTACCCCAAGGCTCTATCCTAGGACCTCTTCTTTTTTCCATTTTCATTAATGATCTCCACACTGCTTTTCCTCAAACCTCCTGTATACAATATGCTGATGACTCTACGCTTATCTGTACTGCCAAGTCTTCCTCCTCCCTCCAGACCCTTACCCAAACTGTATTTAACAAAGTAGAAAAATGGTTTACCCAATGCTACCTCCTCCTTAACCCCAAAAAAACAAAACTTTTACTTTTTACTCCCACCCAAAACCCCCACAGATCCACTTTACCATTACCTCTGACAATGGTACTTGTATTTCCCCTGACTCTACTGCTCGTCTCCTCAGGATAACTATTGACCATAACCTCAGCTTCGATGTCCATGTTAACAATACTATAAAAACCATCAATAAAAAACTAGGGTCCCTGTATAGAACAAAACCCTTCCTTACCCCACTAGCTAGGAAATCTATTGCCCAGACTCAGCTTACATCTACCCTGTTCTATGCATCTGCCATTTATACCAATCTATCTAAGCTTAATCTTTCCAAACTGGAAATTAGCTACAATAATATTACTAGATTTGCCACTGGCTCCCCTTATAGAACCCACCACTGTCTCAACCTTCAACAACTCAGTTGGTTAGAACTACAAAACCACCTCACCAACACACCTATCCTCTCTAATCTGATCTCCCTATACAAAAATCTTACAACACTACGCTCAGCTAATAAGTTACACATTGCCAACACTATATCTAATAACAAAGCAGGAGATTCACTCTTTTCCAATGTTGTTGGTAGAATCTGGAATAAGCTTCCAAATACATTCACTTCTCTCTCATCTACACAACTCTTTAAGAAACACCTCAGACATTACCTAAAAAGACAATGGCTTTGTCCCTGCTCAAAGCCTGATTGAAAAATACTCTTCACTTTTTCTCCTCCCCTCCTCTCATGCTTTATAACAAATACCCCACCTTGAGAGTCATTGACTATCAACTACTAACCCCTTCTTACATGCATTATTGTCCTTCCTAGTCTCTATTTTTCTTTCTCTTACTTAGTGGTTTTTATTTTTTCTCTCAAATGAATGTTGATGCTTAATTACTATGTTTAACTGTTGCCTGATTGTATTTGTAACTCCTCTATTGAATTAAGACATGTTTATCTCCAAAATCTACTCTAATGTCTCTGTACAGTATTCACAAAATTTACTTTCTTTACATGTTATACTGTATAATTTAAGCTAGTCATTTTTTTTCTAAGTTTTTAATGCCTTAATGTATTTGTGTGTGGAGCTTTTCTTCCCGGGCCTCTGCTGAAAATGGATATGTATCCAGCTAGACTAGCCCGGTCAACAAATATAAAATAAAAAAATAAAAGCTTATAGAAAAAAGTTTTGTAAACATAGACACAAGGCAGATGAAAGTGTATGTGATTATATTGCTGACTTAAGTACTTACTTTCACAGATAGGTGAGTGGGTGTCAGGTTACCACTTTTATGGGACTGGCAGACCTTGTGGTGAGGGAACAAGCCCTCAGTACTTTGTGTGATTACATGAGAGTCTGGTTAGTAGACCGTGAGTGCAACTCTGCAGAGGTGCTGTGGAGAAAATGGGATCTCTACTTGGCAAGCAGAGCACCACTGCATAGGAAAGTGATACCCAGTGCTGTACATGGATATAAGGGAACCCATGGGGCAGTCTAAACTTCTCCAACAGAGTACACTAGTAATGGGGGAAACTACTAATCCAAGTGTACGGTTAGAAATTAGATCTTTCAAGTGCAACCAGTGGGGACACATAGCAGCCAAATGTCCATGCAGGCAAGATGAGAAACAGAAGGTGAGGGAGCCAGCAAGTGGTGATGACAAACTGCCAGTGGTAAGTTGTTTAGAAACAACTGAGGTGCCAAATTATCACCAAAATTTATATCCAATCTTAGTAGATGGTAAACAGGGAAATGCTAAGAGGGACACAGCTTCTGAAACTGTTGCAAAAAAGAGTAAAATCCCATGACTGGAGGAACTCCCTGGTCAGCCTCAGTAAAAAGCTGAGATCCATCATAAAATCCTCCAAAGCTAGTTATGAAAACAAAATTGCCACTGATTCTAAAGACAACCATAAAGTATTCTATAGCTATGTCAAGAATCTCAATGGCAACACTCAGATCTGCTCTGAGTTACACCACTTTGTGTCTTTCAGCTTTTCCTGGTTAGGGGTCGCCACAGCGGAACTCTGGTCCGCTAATGATTGGTAGTGGGTTTTTATGTACCGGGTTACCAGCCCTGACGCACAACCTTCAACGAAGGCACTCCCCATTCAAGGCACGCCCCATTCATGTATGCCTCCACACAGAAGACGCTCTAGCTGAGAATCGAACGGGACAACGTCTTACTATGAGGCGACAGTGCTACCGCAGCACCACCAATGCCTCTGAGTTACACCACAATGGCACTAAATATACAGAACCAACTGATATTACCAACATCCTGGCAGATAGGTTCAGTGCTAACTTTACCCCCTCTCACCCCCTAAAGGGCCCATCTCTATACTAGAAGAATACAAAGTTCCTGTAATAACGGCTGCACAGATAAAAAACACACTCTCCAAAGCCAAGAACACAGCATCCATGGGCCTGACAACATCCCAGGCTGCGTTCTACATGAACTACAGAACGAACTGGCACCCCACCTAAGTACCATGTTCAATCATAGCCTCACCTCAGGCTTTGTGCTCACTGAATGGTGCACAGTGATGGTTATCCCACTCTACAAAGAGGGAGCCACCATGGACCCTGGGAAATACTGCCACATTAGCCTGATCAGCCTGGTCTGCAAGGCTATGGAAAGTATTATCATGGAACGTATAAACAATGACACTGGTAATCTCTAAACTCTAGACCCCACCCAGTTCGGGTTTGTAAAAGGCAGATCATGTCTCATAAACCTGATAGATGTCTTTGAAGTGGGCACAAAAGCTGTAGATGAGGGTAAGGCGGTTCACACAGCTTATCTAGATCTCACCAAGGCTTTCAACACCATCTCCCACTCTGGATTTATAGATAAACTCACTAAACTAGGTATAAATCCCTATGTCACAAGATGGGTTGCCAATTGGCTCACTGACAGAACCCACACTGTGAAAGTAGCAGACTCCAAATCTGACTTCAGACCAGTGACAAGTGGAGTACCACAGGGTTCAGTCCTGGATCCCCTCCTGTTTGGAATCTACTTCTCAGAAGTACAGGCTAACACAGAAGGTCTTTGGCTAATGAAGTTCGCAGATGTCTGCAAACTAGGAGCCATAACTGAAACTCCTAACAATGTGGACATCCTATACAAGGGCCTCACTGAGACAGATGCCATGTGTCAAAGCCATGGCGTCAAGCTCAATGCCAAAAAGTGCATTGTCATCTCTTTTGGTATAAACTCTGTACCCATGAACTACCACATAGGCGGTAGTCTACTTAACACTGAAAGTGTGGTAAGAGACCTTGGGACACAGGTGGACAGTAGTCTCTCCTTTGATAATCACATTGCCACAGTAGTCAGGAAATCCTTCTACATGGCACACCTCATCACAAAAGGTTTCTCATCCAGGAAAAAAGAGGTCATTGTTCCCCTCTACTCATCCGTCATTAGACCCATTATAGAGTACAACGCCCCTTTTGGTATGTACCTCACAAGACATCTACAACAACTAGAAAGGCCACAGAAATACCTCACAAAGAGGATTACTGGCCTCAAACAGATGCTATACACAGACCGTCTCAGAAAACTCCAGCTTTAGTCTGTCGCATATCGCCTACTCAGAGGCAATCGTTGCCTAACATACAAAGCTATGTTAAACTCAGAACTGTTGGACATGCTCCACTTAAAGAAATCCCAGTCCCTCTGAGCTACATGGTCTAGGGTCCTAAACCTTGTCACCACAATAAACAGAACATATTGGAGGGATAGATTCCTGTCCCAGAGACTTCCCATACCCTGGAACAAACTACCTATCTATATCAAACAAAGCTCCTCATTAGCACTCTTCAAGAAAAATCTTGATGATTGGATGGGAGATAGGAAATTCACCTTGGGGATCACTTCTGTGGTTCTGCTCAACAGGGGCACAGGAAAATAATTTTCTTGGGTGGCGAAAGCCAGGGTTCCTTTTTGGCTAGGCTTATATAGGCCCTAGGGCCAATAGCCTAGTACCTACTTGTGAACCTATGAACCTATGATATAACTATTGTGAGGCCTGCAGTGTCTAGAGAAGAACATTACTTGCTTGAGCAATCCACTCTAGTCAGAGAATTGAGAGGGACCCCGTTCCAAATACCTTTGGCAAGGGTTCATCTTGAGTGGTAGGGTGGAAGAGGAAGCAAGCAAGTAGGTGTGTTTGAGGATATTTCTGCAGATGTTCTGATAGGGAATTAATTTGATTATGCAGTACCTTGTGTACATGCAGTGACACACAGTCAGGCTTGGAGAAAGGCATGTAGGTCTGGTAGTCTGGGAGAGACCCAGGAAGATCTCATACCTGAAGCTAGGACTGGCATGGTGGCTGTTTCAGAGAAGATGCTATCTGGCAACAGTAAATCTGAATGAGAGACACAACTTCTGGTGGGTACTGATGTTCCCTTGGACACAGTGACTGTGAGGATGGAGGTGAGTGGTGGTACACAGAGCGACAGGGAGATGCAGCTGTTGGAAGTTAGTAAGCTTCCTGTGGAAGGGGAGCTTGTGTTTGAGAATATTCCTGCAGATGTCCTGATAGGGAATGGCTGTGATGATGCAGTGCCTTGTGTGTATGCAGTGACACATAGTCAGTCTGGGAGACAGGCATGTAGGTCAGTTAGTCTGGAAAACAACCAGACAGATCTCATACCTGAAGCTGGGACTAGTGTGGTGGCTGTTTCAGAGAAGGAACTATCCTGTAATAGTAAGTCTGAAAGTTAGCCACAACTGCTGGGAGGTACTGATGTTCCCTTGGACATGGTAACTGCAAGGATGGAGGGGAGTGATGATACCCAAACTGACAGTGAGATACAGATTTCAGAAGGTACTAGATGTCCTGTGGAAGGGGAGCTGGGGAAGGTCATGAATGTGGATTTGGGGCAGGTACAACTTATGGACCCTACAGTACAAAGCTTAAGGGAGATAGCTAAGGAAGCACCTGATGTTCAAGGAAGAGGAGAGTCTGTATACAGGAACATTTTGTTTGTATAAAGAGTGGACTCCTAAGGGGGAGCTGGAAGGTGAGATAGTATGGCAGTTGGTAAAGCCTAGCACATACAGTCTGATACTTCTAGCTATAGTCCCTGATACCTTTTGGGATGGGGATATTAAGGCAAAGAAGGAAGGTTTGCTGTATAGAAAGTGGACTCCTAAGGAAGGCTGGAAGGTGAGGTAGTGCAGCAGTTGGTAGTGTCTAGAACCTACCATTTGCCACGTCTAGCTAAAGTTTGTAATATTCCTTTTGCAGATGATATTGATGTAGAAAAGGTGGCAAATGCTCTGCTAGAAATTTTCAGCAGAGTAGGTTTTCCATGGAAATAATTACTGACCAAGGTGCCAACTTCATTTCAGACCTGCTGAATTGTCTGAGGAAGTGTTGTGGGGTAAAACTTCTAAAGACCACCCCCTACCATCCCCAGACTAATGGTCTTGTGGAGAGGTTAAACTCTACATTGAAGACTATGCTATGGGCATTTGCAGATCAACATGTCAGGGAGGTCTTGGATAGATTAAGTAGGGCAGAATTAACCACTAAATCCAGTAAGTGTCAAGTGGGTATGGCAGAGATCACTTACTTAGGACACAGAGTGGGAAGTAATAAAATTAGGCCAGAACCTGTCAAGGTGGAAGCTATTTAAGTGTGGCCAGTTCCTTTTACTAAGAAACAAGTGAAAGCATTTCTAGGGACAATGGAGTAGTACAGGAAATTTGTACCCAATTACAGTACCATAGCTACACCCCTTACTGACCTAACTAGGAAGAAAGAATAAACCAGACAAGGTAGTGTGGGCAACAGATTGTTAACAGGCATTCAAAAAACTAAAAGAGATTTTGGGAGGACCCCCTGTGTTAGCCAGCCTAGATTACAAAAAAAATGTATTGTACAGATGGATACTTCAAATTATGGGGTGAGGGTGGTGCTCAGACAAGTTTCCTCAGAAGGAGAAAATGCTTCAGTGGGGTTAATAATGCCAATGCAAATGGATTGTCCTGGAAAGAAGTGGGTTGATATTCCCAGACAGAACCATTTTTCTCAAATGTCAGTTTTCAGGGTTCACTTGAAAAATCATGCTTGAGTCATAAGAGGGGGGATTTGAAGAAAATGAAAACACTGCTATCTGTGTTAGCATGGCTGGCAGGAGATTTGTGTACATTCTCAGATTAACTTGTATTGTATGTCAGCATGCCTATTTGTGAAAATGTAAATACATTTTAAAATGTTGAATAATTCTGTTTATACAGAATGTCTAAAGAATCTGTCAGTATTTTGTTGCATTTCAAATTGCACATTTTTGTCAGGGAACATTCTAATGTACCAACTGTGGAAATCAGCTGAACAGCATGTGATGTCATTAGAATGTTCCTGGTTGAAGACAAAGATGGCCGCCTTTCTGTAGACACTGTACATCTACAGCTCTCCAGTTACTCGCAAGAATAAGTAACCCTGAGGATATACTACAAGTCTTTTTGCATTAATTACCGGATATAACTATTCTACTACAACCAAACTACGACTGAGAATCAAAAGAACGAAGGAAAAACTAATTAATTTCACAGGATTAAAGCTGATTGTCTGCCTGACTCTGAATAGAGCTATAAACAAAGGATCTATCTGATTTCTGTTTCAAGATGTCAAAACTGGACAAAAATATGGACACAACAACAACTAAAACTAAATTATCAATGCTGATGTCACCAGAGAAAGACTCTACATTTAAAAGACAGAAAACTGTAAAACCACAAGATCTTTTAAAAACAGGAGGAACAAACCAACCGGATCAGCTAGCTAACATGGAGGACATTAAAACAGCACTGTTACCCATACAAGAATCTTTAAATGCACTTTCAAACCAGATACTTGCTTTTAATGCCACATGCAGTCAAATTCTCGACAGAATAGATAAATCTGAGGCTAGAATATCTGATAATGAGGACAGAATAACATTTCTTACAAAGGAAACAGATATTCATGACCTGGACATTCAAACTATGCAGACCAAGATCCTGGATTTAGAGGCAAGATCCAGAAGAAACAACATAATTATTAGAGGAATCCCGAAAATATTCAATATAATGATCTAATGCCTACCATTACACAGATACTGGAAATATTGTTCGAGGACTCGGGTATGGCTAAGCAAATAGTCATAGAAAGAGCACACAGAGCTATCAGGGAATCACAAGCATCAAATATTCCTAGACGGTTTATGTCAAAATTCTGAATTACCAGGATGTAAATAAAATAATTCTAACTATGAAAAGAAAGGAGGTTTTGTAATGTGGCAAAATAACAGAGTTTCTATGGGTCAAGATCTACCAATGCAAATCAGACAAGCCAGACAAGCATTAGCCCCTTACTGCAAATTTCTTATTGATAAAAATATAAAATTCCAGATGAAGTATCCAAGTACATTAATCTTTACATTTGATGGAGCCAAATATTCTGTTTCTACAAAAAGGAAGCAAAACTCACCTTTTGAAGACTTTTAAATCCCTTCCAACTTCAGAAGCTTAACTGGAACATTCAGTCTGTGTACAGCAATACAGATTCTGGGATTCCATGGCTACTATACCTCAAGGCTTCAAAATCCTTTGTTTGCTTCTTTTTCTCACCAGGCCCCTGTTTAATCATTAACCAGTATTTTCTTACAGGTCCAGCTTTAATCTAAAGATTTCATGAACTCCTGCAGCCTTGATGAACTGTGTGTGTCTGTGAGTCAACAGGAAGTCCTAGAAATGCTCCAGAGGGTCAGCTTTTGTTGTGGCACTTCCGAAATCTGTCCACATAATGGGTCCCCTTCGAGAACTCAAAATCAAGATTTTTATACCAGGAAGTAGCCAGAGCTCTGTGGAGCCAGGGAAGCTTTTAGAATGGCAAAACGAGGCTCCTGGACTATTTTAGAGAGGTTTGACTTTTATTTTGTATAAAGAAATGTCAGCTTATTCAGGTAAGGATTTAAACTGGGCTGTAACATATGGTTAAATAGAGTAATTTAACTACAATGTTAGAAACAATATAAAGTTACTACAGTTATTCTATTTTGGATCTAGATAGTGTGCCTGAAGATAGAAATGCAGTTATAATTATATACTATTGTTTTCTGCCTTTGAAATGACTGTTATATTGTTTATGTTACTACAAAAAAAAAAAAAAAAAAAAAACTTTCTCCTTATTAATGCTATGATAATCTATATGTGTTAACATGTATAATTCACTCTCCTATTCCTAAGGGAATGGAAGGATATATATTTTATGTGGTTCTAGAGATTCTGTGCATTATGTTAGCTATATATTTCTTACAGTATTAATACATTAATGGTGAAAAACAAAATGTTACTGATGTTGTTTTTATCAATGCTGCTGTTAACATGTTATACTTACCTAGGCAAAGTTAGATAAGACAGTTAGTTATTCTAGGATAATATAACCAATTATTTAATTAATAATGTATGTAAATCATTACAGGGTAGAATAAGAAATTGGTATGTAAGACATAACAGTGTGTTAACTAACTAATATGTTCAAGAGCTGTAGATAGGTACTAGTGTTTAATGGGGAATGTGTAGGTTTTTGTAGGGTTAGTTGTAGTTATCATAGGTTTTGTATATCTTGTTAGGGTGTTATTATATAATAGTCATTTAGGATTGATGTATACCAATAGAAGTATAAACAGTGTTAAAACCTATGTTTGTCCTGGACCAGGAGAATAGTGGATAGGCACTGGTTAGGGATGGGGCATGTAGTTTGCTTCCAGATATTGCAAAATCTGATATTATACCGAATCTAGTATCGTTTTCAAATTCAACATATACACTAACATTTTAAAAGTATTTTTATGTGGATAATAGACTCATGGAATGTTAAAGGTTTCCAGAATCTGAAAAAAGGAAACTATTTTTTCATTTACTTCTTCAGTCAAAAGCACAATTTATATTGTTACAAGAAACCCACTTGGCTAATGATCAATGGACTGCCATTAAAAATAAAAATGGATCAGGGGTAATAGCTTGGAAGGGACAACTAATAGTGCAGGTGTAGCAATAATCATCAAAACTCAGTTCCAAGAGAGAATTTTAGATTTTAAAATGGATAAAGAAGGAAGATGGTGTTATGTAATTTTATAACAAAATTTTACGATAAACCGGTGATTCTTCTTAATATATATGCCCCATGTACCAATCAGCAAACCTTCATAACATCACTTTACTTTATTTTAAACCAATATAACAATTATTATATAATAATAGGAGGTGACTGGAATACATACCAAGACCCTAAACTAGATAAAACAAGTCCCCATAGATCTTATAATAATCAGGCAGTGATAGCACTGCAGGAACTTAAAGCAGATTTTAAACTTTATGATCCATTTAAATATAATAAGGACCAAATGAATCCAAATAACTTCACATTTTATTCGAGCTGTCATAAAATGTGGTCCAGGATCGATTTCTTTTAATATCAGATACACTAATGTGTTTTGATCCCTATATATACATACAAGCTCGTTATTTGTCGGATCACTCCAGGATCACATTAACCTTTAAGAAAGATACTTGTCATAAATTGCATGCTAGGGGTTATAATTGGACATTAAATCCATATCTATTGCATAAAGAGGATGTATTAAAAGAAGCTCAGGAGTCTTTTAATCAATTATTAAATAAGCTTTTAGAAAACCGACATCCATCAGACATAGAGTGGGCAACTATCAAAGTGCAAATTAGAGGAATGTTTATCCAAAAACCTACTTTCTACAAGAAATTACAAGTGAAAGATATGCATGACTTGGAATCAAAAATTGAATTATTAGATCAGGAATTAATTAGAAATTATAGTAAACAAACCGAAACGGAATTATTAAATTGTCAGAAGAAACTTTTTTTATTACAAAACAGTAAATTATCATTCCATGAACAGAAAATGCTGGTAAAATACGCTAATCACATACAGACCCGTCAAAAGCACTAGCACGTATTATTAATCAATCAAGTCACCTTCCCAAATCCCTGAAATATACTTCAACAATAAAACATACACCAATACGGAAGATATCATAAAGGTTTTGAACTAATATTTTCAGAACTATATGGTGAACAACAGGATGTAAATCCAAATAAGAATAATAATGATTTTCTTCAGAAAATTATATTTCCAAAGATTAATGATGAGCTTCATATGAACCTGATTAAACCTATTTCTTCAGAGGAAATAACTGATGTTATCAAGAAATTGAAGCCATACAAAGCTCCGGGACCGGATGGTTTGACTACAGAATTTTATAAAACTTTTAGTGATATTCTGGGGAAAATACTGTCAGTGGTCTTTAACTATATTATTAACAATAAAATTACTGACCCACACTTTAATGCATCGAAAACTATTCTCATACCAAAAGAAAGTACTGATCGACAAAACCCGGATAATTATAGACCCATCTCACTTTTAAACATAGATATGAAAATTATGACATCGATTTTGGCTAACAGGTTGAAAATGGTAATTAACCCTATAATATCTGATGAACAAGCTGGTTTTATAAATAGCAGACAAACTATAGATAATACATTAACACTGCATACAATGATTTCTCATGCCACCCATAAAAACCATAATCTTTACGCACTTATAATTGATGCACAAAAAGCATTTGACAGAGTGAACTTAGAATATTTATTTGACATTTTAACATGTTTTAACATACCGCAAGAATTTACTTCAACTTTAAAAAAATTATATACCAATCCTTATACAAATCTAGTCATTAACAGGAATCTTTCAAAAGAATTCAAATTAAAAATGGTACACGTCAAGGCTGTCCTTTATCTCCTTGTTATTCAATTTGTATTTGGAACCTCTATTTTGCACATTAAACAAAATATCTATCATAATGCTCCAAGGATCTATGGTACGAAGATCACAATGGCTGCTTTTGCAGATGATTTGAGTATTTATTGCACAACACCTGTTTCGGATACTAATAAAATATTAAAGGCAGTAGAAGAATTTGCAAAAATTTCCAATTATAAATTAAATTTTAAAAAAACTAAGATATTCCCATTAAAGACATCTACACCTTTTTCACTATTACCATTAGTAGGGCAGGTAAAATCAGAAGAAAAAATAAAATACTTAGGAGTGGTTTTCTCAACAGACAACAGAGATTTTTATCTCAATAATGTTAAGGTTATTTGGGAGCAGATAGTATCTGACTTGAAAAGATGGGATAATCTGAAATTACCAATAATGGCGAAGACTTCAATTATTAAAATGAATATACTTCCTAGATTACTATATATTTTTAGAGCATCACAAGTTCAAATCTCCAAAAAATTCTTCAAACAGCTTCATACAGAACTAGCTAGATTTCTATGGGAACCTAGAAAAGTTAGGATATCGTATGATAAATTGATGGCTCCAAAAATAGGGGAGGGTTGGATCTACCTAATTTCGAAACATATTACTTAATAATAAACACCAATAGACTTTTAAGAATAATTAACTTTGATGGGTGTAACTCGAAATGGGTTCCCAAGTGGCTGGTTCTTAATCATAAACATGTCAAGGAATTGGATATTAACTGCAAGGCATTACCTTTTTTAAACAAAATACTCTTAAAGTGTACTTCGTGTTGGAACATATCAAAACATATATAGTTTCAGTACAAAATCTCTTTAACTCATTAAATCTTTTGCAAAGTATGATAATTCTTCAACCATTTCACAAAAATCCAAATCTGAAAATTGGTAACCAGCTGATAGACCTTAAGAAATTCCCACTTATAATTAATTTAACCCTACTTGATTTATATCCTTTTTAGGTATCGATTCACAATATTTTAGAAGAGTTGAATCTCCCCAAATCGTATCTAATTATAATAAGACAATTAAAAGACCTATCAATAAGTTACCTTAGTAAAGGGAATGACATAATTAAAGAAGAAGATTTAAACATGTGTCTGAACTTATGGCAAACCCTTACACAGGAATGTAAATATATAACTGCAGCATATGGTTTGATTAAAGAAATAAAACATAATAATCAAATATTAATTTCCAAATACTGGAGAGAGAAATTGTTGACAATTGAAGAAAGTAAAATACTAAAAGCAATTCACTTAACCATAAAATCTGTGTCCCTTCAGAAGCTATTATTTACCCAATTGATGATATTTAATAACGCGTATTATACGCGTCTCACTCTACACAAATTTAACTCAAAGAACTCACCAAAATGCCCATATTGTATAGATCAAACAGCCGACCTCCTACATATGTTTTGGAGTTGTAAATGTATTTTCAAACTCTGGAATTCCTTGAAACTTCAACTACAAAAAATGGGATATCAACATTCCACACTCTCCTGGGAATTTACGATTTTACATATTCCACCACCCAACTTGGAAAGAACCCAAAGAATTATACTAGTCAATATTTTTGTTGATGAAGTTATATATAGCTTCCAATTGGTTGAACCCTTTACAGACATCATGGCAAAATTTCAAGATAGTAGCCACCAAACATATTCTAGCACATAAATTTCTAATTAGTGATCATAAGAAAAATGTAAACAATACAAAAATATGGGAACAAATCTTTAACATTGTATTAGCTTAAAGTTCCATTCCACTATTCACTGGGAAAAACTGAATAACTGTTGAATTTTATTGAGATAAGTCTTATATGGTTACTAGTTCTTTTTTCTTCATTATTTTTTTTTTTTTTAGAAGTGTATAGGTATGTATAATGATTCTATGTAACTGTTGGAAGCATTCATGTACATATTGTAAGTAGTTGGTAGTACTGTATTAGTTGTTTGGAAAAAATAAAATAAAGAATTATTATTGAAAAAAAAAAAAGAATGTTCCTGGTTGCTAGGTGATTAGTTAAACAGCTAATTGACAGGAAAATAACTTTTTCAAACAGCTGTTATTTTTTTAAATAAGACAGTTGAGACTGAAGTTTGTCAGTTGGTGCTAAGCAGTTTGTGAAATAAAGTCAGTTACAGTGCTGTGCATTCAGTGGACACCCATGAAAGAGCACTCGCCAAAAACTGTAAGCCTGGCTTGGCCTTGCTGTTATGTATTAGATTAGATTAGGGACAGTATTCTTTAGGTAGATTCGGAAAGCTTAGTTATTATGATAGAGTTTTTCCTAGAATAATGGATTCCTATCCTACCGCTTAATTTTACATTTCTGGTAATTGAAATCTGGTCTTTATTAAAAGCTATTCATTTACATCCTTGTTATCATTTTATTTATTACTAAATACTTTTCATTCCTTTATAATTGTGGGTAGAAATCAGTGTTTTTCTTTAGAGATTAGAGAGTGCTTATACCTATTTGATACTCCCCAGCTCACCTCAAAGGCCTGGTCACATGGTCATAGTTATCATTTATTTTGATATTTAAGTTTCATAATTGGACACCCCCTTTAGTAGGGCATGAGGGCACTCTGATTAGTGGCAGCATTACTATCATTTTGGGGGAGGGACACAGCTGGAAATCTGTGTCAGGTTTTCCCACAAGCATTTGGATGTGTGAGATTTAAATTTGCTTTGAGTGTGAGTGTATCAGAGGTCTTAAATTGTGACACATTGCTCTGAAGTATGTATTAAGGAGTTACATTTGGGGTGGACAGAGGTATATAGTCCAGTCCCAGGAAAATAGAACATGTTCCATTTGTTCTCTTAAGGAAAAGTTGTGAAATATTACTCCTGTTTAAGTGACAGTCTCATATTGGAGTCAGTAGTGAGGATTGAAGCTCCTTAGTTACTGACCCTGAATAGTAAGGGATGTCACATTTAGTTGTTGGCAGTTTGGTGGGATATAGCTGAACGTCACAAGCATGTTACCACCTTCCATTCCTGTTCTTGTTGTGTTCATAAACTTAGTTTCTTTCTTGTTTTCTATCCCTTATCTTAATTTGACCACAAAATTCCCTCCCTTCCTCCCTCTCTTCTTTCATTGGCTGTTGTCAGTAAGCACAAATGTGTAATTTTGTCATGTCACTCCACTTATGCTATTTAAATATTTTTGATCTCTCATTGTATTCTATAGGTTTGGAATACTGAATGCTTACCCAACTTATCCACGTTGCTCTTGAGTGGCCTGCCCTTTGTATAAATTTGTCTTTGGAGGCTCCTCTAAGTCTTATCTCATCTGTCATCACTACTGAACACTAGCGGATTGACAGGGCAGTTCCTTCAGTTAAGCTGCTAAAGCTTGCATTACACTTTCTTTTTAACTTGCTTAATGCACAGTATAAAACCTAGAAGTATTAGTCTCCTTATTTGCATTGTATTTTAAATCTACAACATCTGGGACAAGGCTACTCAATGGAGAGCCTTCTAAATACTTTTTGGAATCAGCTATAATTACAAACATCATCTACTACATTTAATTTATGTGTCTAAATACATAAAGACTGAGAAAGATGGAAGATCAACCTGCTAGTTTCACCTCTATTGCCAGCCTTTTTGTTCTAGGTTTCCTTACATAGTGCATTAACTGGCCTATGGTCACAGATAATGATCTCATTTTCATCACTAATTATTCCATCTGTGAGTGGAGTAAATACCTAATTAATCTGGAGACTTCACTCTCTCCAAACATTTACCCTACATGCTTCATGCACCTCTAGCTCTACCCTTCACTAATCAGACTAAAATGTCTTATGTAAAGGCTATAACAATCATTCTCAAAGCCTCCTAGATATAATATTTAGTCTCAGAAAAAAATTAGGCTATATATTCACATCATGTAAACCTATCATAAAGAGTTACCTGAAACAAAAAAACATTCCAAATCTACCACTTTGAGCGATAGCAG
The DNA here is from genome assembly GCF_019279795.1 of Protopterus annectens. Lineage (NCBI taxonomy): Eukaryota > Metazoa > Chordata > Ceratodontiformes > Protopteridae > Protopterus > Protopterus annectens. The sequence continues at coordinate 1,646,214,204 of NC_056728.1, forward strand.
TAGCAACAACAGAAGAAGCAGGGGACTCTGTTGTCAGGTTTGTTGACTCACCTCACACAGTGATGAACAAGAACAGAGTTACACTGAGACATCTATCAGGTGCTAGAATCTATGACATTATAAGGGCAAGAACCCTAACTCCTGACAAATATGACTACAACATCCTAGTAGTACATGTCGGAGTGAATGACTTCTTACATAAAATCTTGAAAGACATATGTAGAAACATGTCAGAACTTTCCATGTATAGTACAGATGCAGGTAAGGCACAAGTACTAAGTGGAATCCTTCCTTCACCTAGAATGATGCCTAGATAGAAAAGATAATTGGCTTCAATAACTTATTAAATAGCTGGTGTCAGTCTAGGGGGATCTAGTATGTGTCATCATGTGATGAGATGCTCCATAGTCCTACTTGCTTTGCTAAGGATAGACTGCACATCTCATTCCTAGGCTTCTGCATATTGGCTAAAGTCTTTGCTGCCCTCCAGTGCCTTTTTAGGTAGAGTCAATTTGATGGACATGCCACTATAACTAACGTATCTGTCCTGAAATTGGACCGCATGGAGTTGGCTCTCATCAAAGCTAGAAGTCTAAACAATAAACTGCCTGATTGTGAGGCACTCCTGCATTTCAAAAACATCCATGGCTGTGCAACAATTAAGACTTGGTGTAAATGTAAAGTGAACACTCCTTCAGTACCTGGGCTATCTGCTTTTTCATGCATTCAGTCCCAGTGACAAGTGTGGTAGAGTCTCAGTATTTGATAAAGGACATACTACCTCCATGCAGATCCCTAGAGACCCAAAAACTGAATTGTTGAACTACAGATCACTCATATAATATTAAGTGTCCTGGTCCCCTTCAGTAAATACACATCACACCAAGTTACATTTGCTGACCTTTATTAAACTTCTACAAACATAACTTTGACCAGTTTACTAATCACAGCATAAACATCCATGTAACTATTAACTTGGGCAGCATGACCTCACTTACGCTGACCAAATAAGCAGCATGCCTGCTCCTCTTCTCCACCTACCCAAACTTATAAAATAACCATACAATCTCCAATGTTCCCAAAAACAGGGAAGGAGGGCTGGTAGCAACTTCACGCCAAAATGTAATTCCTTATCCAGTTACACTTGCATTAAACCCATTAAGCCCCTCCCTACACTTATCTCATTTCCTCCCAATCATCCTATGACATCATTTCTAACTTCATGCTGTAATGATTTGCCAGTAATTTGCCAAATAACCACAATTTAATGAAAAATGGACCAAAATGATGCCAAACCAGGACATTCTGTGCATATCCCACAACCAGTCACACAACTAACATGCAGCAAATAGCCGACTTCCAAGGAAAATGACATGCAGTGGATTGCCATCCATTTCACTAACCATTTCCCTACCCAACTTAAAAAATAAGACATTCTGTGAAAATATGTACCTAGGTATGGTACAAGCACTTCTTCCGAACACCCCCCACCAACCATCAGCACAGGCACACTTCCCAAACCTCCTGAAGGGTACGAAGTCTAAACTCAAATGCCTGTGATTATTTCTTTAACCTCAACCCTCAATGATCAGCCAATAATTTACCAAAAATCCACAATATTATGAAAACCAAACATGAGGCAATTCTGGACTTTCTGTGAAATTCTATACAGTTGCGAGGTACGGGCAGCAGGCCATGCTGTCCTAAAGACACACTGGGCTGATGGCCTCAGTCATTGCAATGCACAAACTATATGATCCCACCATTCGTTACAAGGACCCAAGATCTCGACATGCATATATGCAGGTTACTTTACAACATGATACGAGATTAGTGCAAATGTGACGAACATCTAAAGAGTACTGTGTTGGGTGAATGGAGTCTGGAAAGAAATCTGTGAGACTATATAGCATACCAGGCAATTTCTTACTGCAGCCTATCAACTAATACATTAATGGATAGAAACCAGATTCCTCGGAGTAAACCTACAAACATACAGAGACCATATCCACACACAGACGGACATCGACCAGAAAATCAGGACTAAACAACCAGAGCCTGACACTGAGATGCAGAGAGCTTACCCATAAGACCTATAAATATTTTGTATAAGCAAGTAAAAGAAGATATTTAAAGATTCTCCCCAATTTTGCACAGTTGCCTCATTATTTTTTACTTTAATCCCGATTTTTGAGCAATGGAGATGATAGGTATGGCTACCTTAACCCCTCACATGCATACAATTAAATTTAGGCAAATATTTGAATGGCAGCAATTTAAATGCATTTTAAGGATCTGTAAAACTAACTAGTGTACCTGCAAAAGTGTTAGGGAACTATAAAAATTAGGTAGATTTATTTCATATGAACACAGCATAGCGAATATATCAATATGACAGAAACTAGCTTACCTCCACCGATGCCAAACACAAATGATCTGGAAAGTTTGAGAAACTTTCTTTTGCCAGTCCAAGCAGTTCTAACACTATTTAATTTCTCCAAACCACAGTCTTCTACAGGATGCTGCCATAATTTATCATGAGTTTACCCTTCACACTTATCCAGCACAGGATTTCCAGAACAGTATTTTAAAAATTGAAAATAAATGTCTAAAGCACAATGGGCGATGGTATAGGAGAGCTTCTGGGTTTCATTATCAGTGTTTGCAAGGCACTCATTTATAAAGACTACAACTGCACATAGTCAATGCCAAAACCACTTTTCAGTTGGCAGTAACAATGAAAAAGAAGCCAAGTATGATAAACTAACAGCACAAAGTTCATAAGAATCCTCAATGTTAATCCTGCCATTTGACACCGTGCCAAAGAAAGGAAATAAAACTAATGACTGCTAACGAAAAGCTGAAAGCAATAAAGTTGTTTTGATAGCTTAATGCTACTCCCAGTATATACTTAAATACTTCCACAAGTTGTCAAGATAAAATAACAGGTTTTCCATTAGCATAAATCTCGGAAGGGTCTATAGTCTGAACTCCAATGTCTGTCATTATCTTTAAACTGCAGTCTAATGATTTGCCACTAATTTACCTGAAAAGCACAATTTAATGAAAATGGAGCAAAATATGAGGCATAACTCTGGACATTCTATGAAAATCCCTACAGATAAGAGGCATACTAACTCTCACACCAAGGTTATCACTGCAGCATGCATGCACAGGGAGCACTTGTTAACAAGAAAACTCACAACCCATGAAAAGCCAATCACAGCTAAAATGAACCCCCCAGCAGTCTATCTCTAAAAGAAAATCCCAATGCTACAATGATGACAGCCCTCCCAATCACCTACAAACACAAATGAGATGAGCTGTTCCCCTGTGCAAAACCCAAGAAACAGACACCATTCCACAAGATCCCTATCAAAACTGTTACACTGTGTTTAGCCTCCATAGACACATACCAGTCTCCTCTCCTAAATAACCTTAACAATTCCTCTTCTGTCTACTACCACCATCTTTATGTTAAGAGCCGACATAAAACATAGATGGATTAGAACACCACCCCATTGTAACAGAACAGCACACAGGACCAGGTAAGGAGCACAGCCATTTCCTTTGCTTCCCTCTTTTTTTTTTTTTTTTTTTACATATATTTTGCATTATACTATATGATTATTATTATTTTAATACAGAGCTCCCTCACTGAACAAAAGTACCAAATTACCAACTCATCCACACAAAATACTCAACCTCACCCCCACACACCCACACTCTTTAATCCTTAACAAGCAAGCCAGGAGAGGGAACAAGAAAAAAAAAAGCTAACACACAGTATCCTCCTTTTCTATGTACACAAACATAAATCTAAGGCCTACTTGATCAAAGAAGTACCTACAGGTCGTCTTGGACGTAAGCCTGCACTATAGCAAGTTCACACAGAAATGTGATTCCTTACCTAGTTATACTTGCATAAAATTCATTAAATTCCTCCCTATACTTACCTTATTTCCTCCCAATCATCTTAATTTCCCATTTAACCCTTTTACCCCAACAAGCTTTTTCCCCACCCTCTTAATCCCATTACTCTTCTACCTAACCCCACTTTGAAGATGTCCCTGGACAAATTGGTTTGTTACCAAGCCTTATTAATCAGCTAATAGCTTAGTAAAGAACACCTTCTTCTTTGTGACCACATCAGATTTTTCAGTTTTCTAACAGATCTCCCTGTTATCAAAAGCTCCATTGTTTTGGGTGACTTTAATTATCCTTCAATATACTGGGGCATCTATACCTCCAATGAGGATATGCTCAGCAATTCCTAGACTTAATAAACAAAACTTCTATGAGCAGCCTGTAAACATACCTAGTGCAGGACATGCATTCTTGACCTGAATCTTATAAATATGACTTCCTCTTGCACTACTCCTCTGGCATCTCCTTCCTAGTGAAGTCTGATTAAAAACTTGTAGCCTTCTAATTTAATCTCACAAAAGATCCTGCAGCAATCCCCACTGAATTTAAGGAATACAAACATGTCACCCTCAACCTACTTTATAATGAAACCTGAAACTTCCCTTTTGACTGTGCCACCCCAACCTTGATACAGCAGCAAGCTTAACTAAGAAAGTATGCACTCATTTACAAAAATGCATAGAGCTAGCAGCCCCTACTAGAGCTGAGTATCATGAGAATTTCAAAAATAAACCACCCTGGTGGTTTACCACCATAAATATGCTGTACCAAAAAATAAATTAACATCTTAAATTATATAGCAGATCCCAAAGCCCCTTTTGTGTGGCTAATATCAAATGTATTACAATAAAAGTAAATAAATAAATAAATAAAATAAAAAAACACTATCAGGTCCACTAAAGGACTCCATGGGCTACTCTCTGAAACCAAAGATAATTACAAATCCTTCTTTAGCTATGTTAGAACACTAAGAAACAATACTATATGTCACACCAGGGAAATACTGCCAGTCCAGCTATCTGGAATTTTGTAAATAATCATATGTCATTTGTGATTGTTAATATGATTCATATGCTTGTCTTACAAATGTAAGAGAACTTACATTCTGTTATGTGGATATTAAACTACTGGTGCGGAAGTGTGTGTTGAACTGTATGTTATGTACTGAGCTTCAGGAATGTAACCACAGTGTACCCTACTGAAAAAGAACAGAAATGTATATAAACTATATGCCCATACAAATGTATGTTTTAATAGTAGAAGCTGGAACATACAGAGTTAACTTGTAAGGCTTCAAAAAAATAGGCTGGGAGGGGTGTGGCCAAGATGCCAAACAGCTAACAGCTTATAATTTTAGCTCTGCCTATTTTTCATTATTCTGACAGGAAATCATTTTTTTTCCTGAAGAAAACTATTCAAATACACATTCGAAGAAACATTAATATCTGCCCTTTTGTTTTTTTTTTCTTCAGTTTAGTGTTATCTTTTTTTCTTTTTCCTGTCAAGAAGCTTTCAATGGGAGAGACAGACACGAGTAACTCAAAGAGTTCACATCAGGAAAATGCAGTGAAGAAGGAACTTCAATCCATTATCACAAATATTCAAGAACTTTCAATCAAAATAGATAAACTGGATGATAAAACTGATAAGATAAAACAGGACAGTAGTAAACAACTAGACCTACTCAATGAAATAATCAAGAAACATGCTAAACAGATTTCCTCTAGTGAAGAAACAGTGACTGATATTGATGGCAGAGTGTCAGAGTGTGAAAATCATAATGAGTTTCTTCTGAAACAGAATAATAAACTTCTAGAGAAAGTAGAAGATTTAGAGAGTAGGTCAAGCAGAAACAATCTAAGAATCTACAGGATACCAGAAAAAGAAGAAGGCAACAGCATGATTCAATTTCTTTTTTTTTTTCAAAACAGGTTTATTGTTTTAACATACAAGAGAAATATCATAACACTTTTATACACGTAATTAAAAATAGATATGATTATAACATTCAACAAAACAACTAAAGTATTTACAAAGACATCCACTACAATCAGATCAATTAAACTAAAATACCATGCTATTGAAATTAGGATTTTTTTAACAAATTTTGTAAATTATCCCATACAATATAATACAATGTTTTTCTAGTGGTTCTTGACCTAATTGTGTTTATTTCCATATGGCACACTATATTCATAACATTTTTAAATTCATTGAACGAAGGAGGTGTATCTGAAATCCAATTTCTGGTTATTATTTTCCTAGCCACTGCTAGAATAGACCATAACAAGGGAAGCTTAACCTTTTTAACACTTTGAGGTACAGGTGTGTTGAATAATATAAGAGATTTAGAAATAATGAAATTATCTGTAAAAAGAGCCTGCAAAAATTCATTAATTGACTTCCAGTATTCTTTCAATTTTATACAGTCATAAAACATATGAGCCCAGTCAGCATTAATTTCTACATTACATCTCTTACATAGATTATCTTTATTATTTATTTTATTCATCATCAAAGGTGTATAAAAAGATCTATGTAAAAATGTCCATGTATAAAGTCTCCAGACAATGGAAGACGTAGTTCTATAGGCAGATTCCAATATATATTGTTTATCTTGTTGATTTGGTGGGTCCCCATTAATAGAAGTGAAATAATTCCAGTATGTATCTACACTGTAAAAAGTTTCTTGTCTAATAATTTTATGTATGTATGAAAGTTTACCGTTATCAGAAACTTTATGTTGTAAATTTAATATCAAGTAATCAATCAGTGTTGGAATAGATTCTTTAACTGTTATAGACATTAGATCTATTTTATTAATGAGATGTTGTCTAAAGGTCTGAACCTCTAACCAGCAAGTTTCTCTTAGATCAAATTCTTGTTTTAAGAAATCTAGATTTTTAACTTTATTATCAGATATCAACTGATACCAGTACTTTAGATCATTATCTATAACTAAATGAGTTCCTTCAGAAGTAGATGACAAAAGCATACCCTGAGTATACATTATAGGGAATATAATAAAATTCCATTCCCTATACTTAGGGTGCATGAATATAAAGTTACGATAGCTAATAATAATATTTAATGGGTAACAAACCATATGTTTAGGTGTAATAGGTGAAGTACAAAATTCCTTTAGTAATCATAACATGGAGTTATTTACAATCATATTTTTATGTGTTAAGGAGATTTTCATGAAGTGCATACTAATTAGCTCCCAATAATCTTTCCATTTTGCGACATATGACTGATCTATTAATAAAGTAATAACTTTTACAATAGAAGAGATAGTATATAAATTAAAGTCTGGAAAAGAAATACCCCCTTGAGACCAGCTATTAGTATGTTTCTTTAATGCAATCCTAGGTCTATTCGGTGCCCATAGGAAATTTAACATTAGTGTATTCAATTTCTTGATAATTATTTTGTAGGTGGAAGTATTATTGATTGTATTAAGTATAAAATCTTGGGGAATATTATCATTTTAATAATTGTAAGTCTCTCCTCCATAGTAAAAACATATTATTCCAGGTATTAAAAGATTTTGTATATTAAGAAAACAGGTATTATAATTATTATATATAATAGATTTAATATCTTTAGATAGTATTATACCTAAATAAGTTATCTGACCTGAATTGGGTACATATTTAGTAAAATCACTAATGAGAATATTTTTTCGTGTATATATAGGTAGTATTTTAGTTTTTCTTCATTGAATATTAAACCAGAAATACTTTTAAAATTCATAATTTTATCAAATAGAGACTGCATAGAAGAATTAGATCCTGCTGATGTAATTAGAACATCATCTGCAAAAGTTGAATTTTGGATGTTGTATTTTCATCTATTTCAAAACCCTCTATGTCAGTACTGTTTCTGATCAAATTAGCCCAAGGCTCCATTACTAAAGGGAATAATAGTGGAGAAAGTGGACATCCTTGTTTTGTACCTTTAAAAATGGGTATTTTTTGTGAAACATATGTTCCTACCTTAATATAAGCCAATGTTCCTTTGTATAAATGCTCAATTAGATTTACAAATGCATCTGAGAAGTTTGTACACTTCAGTAAGGTAAATAGATAGTCCCAACTTACTGAATCAAATGCTGAACTTATATCAAGACTAATAAGTGTTAAATCTTTCTTTTTCCTATTTGCAAAATCAATTAATGTTAAAGTTCTTCTTATATTATCAAAAGTATTTCTATTTACAATGAAGCCTGTCTGATCTATATCTATAATGCCGGGGATGATTGTCTTCAATCTATCAGCAAAAATACTCATAAACATTTTATAATCAACATTAAGTAATGAGATGGGCCGATATGAAGTACATCTAGTTGGATCTTTATTAGGTTTTAAAATTGGCTAAATAAATGTATATTGCCAAGATGGGGGGGGGTAATTAACTCAGTCTGGGCCAAAATAAAAACCTTATGTATTAATGAATATGTACTTTTAGAAAGGATTTTATATATCTCTGGTATAATACCATCATTACCCGGTGCTTTGTTTGATTTAAGCTTATTTATTTGTGTAATAACCTCTGTATATGAAATACTTTTGTCCAATAGTTTAATCTGTTGTTTATTAAGCTTTTTATTCATGTTTGTGGTTATAAACTCCTTTATTTTATCTTTAGGTTCCATGTTAATGTTGTTATGGTTAATTTTGTGAAAGTGATTTCTAAATTCATCTAGTATTTCTGGTATACTAGAAACATTCTTCTTTTTCCTTAGAGAAAAGATTTCTTTGATATGGTTTTGTTTATTCAACCTTTTTGTTTTATTTTTAAGTCTATGTAAGTATTTGGGGCTTATTGAATAAGACAAAAACTTATATTTCTCTAAAGTTATTTTAACTTTATGAGTTAAAATTTCTTTGTATTTCTCATTTAGTTTATTTATTTCTTCAATAACTTTCTTGTCCATAATATTTTCTTTATTATTATGTTTATAAGAGTCTAATTTACTTTGAATATCTAACAATTCCTTATCCCAAGATTTCCTTTTATTATTATACCATCTGATACTTTGTCCATATAGATATGATTTTAAGGCATCCCAAACATAGACAATGGAGACTTCAGGAGTATTATTTATGTCTAAAAATGTTTTACTTCTGAAAGTATATATTCTTTATAGTCTTTTAGTTGAGTTAAGTATGCTGGTATCCTTTTGATCTGAACATTATGAGTATTTTTTATCATGAATTCAAAAACAATTGATTTATGATCAGATATAGGACATGAAATGATTTTGGAATTAATTAAATCTGTTACCATCTGGTTAGAAATAAAGACCCTATCTATTTTTGAATAAGTTTTGTATCTGTTAGAAAAAAAGGTGTATGGTAATGATTTTGAATCTGATTATTAATATCATTCAAATGATAAGAATTAGCAAAATCATTTAAATGTTTTGCATTAGATGTAATTCTTCTTTTTCCTATAGTGGTAGTATCACTTTCATGTAGTATACAATTAAAGTCACCAGCTAAAATAATATCTCCTATAGAGAATGATATCATCTTATCAAGATGATGCTTCACTGTATTAATACCAATTCCAGGTATCCAATATACATTAATTAAAGTGTAAGTCTTCCCATTAATTTGTATTGTAACCATACAAAACATTCCTTTGTCATCCTGATAAGACTTAATGGTTTTCGGAATGGGCATACTTTTATTCCATAAAATAGCCACTCCTCTTTTTTTCTGAGTGTGCTCTGAACTAACCAATACTGTATATTTGTTTGTGGCTAGTTTATCAATATCTTTTTTCAAGAGATGGGTTTCTTGCAGGAAGACTAAGTTGGCCTTATGTAAATTAATGTATCTTATTAGGCTTGCCCTTTTACACGGATTATTCAATCCATTAATGTTTAAAGAAATTCCTTTTAAAGATGTCATTTGGCATTTTAAAACTTAAGAATCTTATGATCAAAATAACAAATAACAACATAAGTAATGTTACATCTCCTCCTTTAGGTGTACCTTTAAATATAGCTGTATTTATTGAATCTCTTATGGGATTTTGTATAGGATTCAATTTTGTTTGTAGTGACAATGAGTGTACAAAATATATTGTGGATGTCAAAACTATATACATATAACAATGAACAAGTGAAAATAATGTAAGGATTAAACCTTGCATCCAGCCTGGAGTTAAAACTCCAACTTAGAGTAGTATGTACCACTCAAGTTAACCCCTACCCTAAGCAGCAGTACCTCAGCTACCACCTTATCAATTTAATACTGGTTATATTTAACTTAAATTAACAGCTTTCAATTCAATTATCTAGCAAGACAAGACTACACATTTGATAAAACAGCATCATATAAACTAAAATAAACTTTTTTTTTTAAACTATTCATACTACTATATACATCTATGTAATATAATACACTTGTATTCAAATAGCATTCAAATAATCTTGATATTAGGAACCAAGAGGAGAGAGAGAAATAAAAGACATGAAAGAGGGAGAGAGAGTGAAAGAAAGAGAGAGAGAGAGGAAAAAAAAAGGAAGGCATATTTACATATTAATTTATTCAAAGTATGTAAAAATAAGTTATAACATTCATTTAAATCAACAACTTTGGCTAATATGATTCAGACATTACATATATTAAGATGCATCTATTTTCTGTCATGTAAATGCAGTCAATAGCTTCCAAAAAAAACCTTGAATTGCTTGTATACGAGCATTTTACTCATACTCATTATTGTCAATAGAATAAAATATTATATTTATAGAAATTGTTATAAATCATACTGCATAGTTATGCAAATTCTCAGAAACACTTGCATTATTGTAAAAAAAGCCATCTGTATTTTGTATGTCTATACTACTGCTTTAAAATATATCACATGACAATTTCTTCCAGAATAGAGTTATAAAGTTATTTATGCTTGTCAATCAGATTAATTAAATGAGTTATAGTAATGTATATGTTTGGAACATAAGTTTTAACACAGATTAGTATGCTGCAGTCAAGTAGATTTTCAAAAACACTTGAATAAATGTTTCATTTTCTATGCCTTCTAAAATAAGACATTTACTTACTACAAGAAACTGCATCATTTAAAATCATTATAACTGACATATTTTATGAATTATAACATAGATATTTAAGTAATTATATAAAATAACTCACATTTAAATGTTAAAGAGTTTATTTTCCTTCACATAGTCGCATTTGCATCAGTTCTACTTCCTGGTAGAGTGTTCTTCCTGAATCTGCAATGTGTCAGTGTGATATCTGGGTCAAAGGTCAAATTGACTGCTTTCAGCTTCTCTGTGAGAATTCTGAGAGTTGAAGCTTTTAAAACAACTCGAGGACACTGTTCATGAGGTAGCCCACATCCCAGATTGTCTCCCTTAACATTTTGGCGGGAAACTTGTTAAAAACTAGTGACAAACATTCATTTAGCAGTGTAAATGCATCTAAACATGACAAAACCTTCGCAATGTATTTTACAGGTTATTACAGCCTCTATGTAAGTGAAATTAAGCCCAAAGTTATTAATAAGTAATAAAACTCAATATTTTTGTCCCAACTCAATTTTTATGCAAATCTTATTATTTACTGTGTCTATATGATCAAAAGCATTTCTATATATTAATATGAAAAAAATAAAGAGAAAGAATAAAGAAAAGAAAAGAGAGTAGAAAATAAAAGAGTGTAAAGCAGAAATAAAAAATGTAAGAGAAAGCTATAAGAAGTATATACAATGGAATATTACTTACTGTTTATATTAATAGAGTTAAAAATAAAACATATTATTTACTATTATTTAGTTCTAATTATTATTAGTTAAAGCATGACAGATTATTTACAAACAAGCATAAGCAGTATAATCAAGAAAGTATAATTAGGAATAGCATTTGAAGAACATATAAACTTTTTACAAGGAATAAATATGTTATTATTCCATTTATCATATTTTCATTACTCTTCTCTCCCTGCCCACCCCCACCCTTTACCTACTACATAATCTAAATAGAATGTCATTGTTTAAACAAAGAAAAGAAGAAAATGCGAAAAAAAGAAAAAAAAATGTATCAAATTACTGACCTTACTTCTCTTTTTCAGAAAGAGAAACAAATTGAATAATAGCTTGTTATTAGTTCCTCAGATATTTTGACTGGTTATGAAACAAAACATTTCTTTGCACACAGAGAATAACTTTGATTAAATCTTTTTCAGAATATTTGTGGCTTTCTGGAAATGCAGGAACTATATTTAAAAAGATTAATAATGAAGTAAAATGATGAGAGAAAAAAAGAAAAAAACATAGAACAAATCATTTGTTTTTTAGTCTCTTCTTCTTCTCTGAAGTCTTCCACGAAGTTTCAGTTGCCATTCTCTTTAATGAAGGACTAGCCCATTCCATTTCCTCTATTTTATCCAAAATCTTATTTTTTTTGATAAACAGTAAAGCAGAGTCTAAGTCATCAAAAATTTTAGGACCATCAGGAAAGAAGATTTTTAGCTTGGCAGGAAACAGAAGGTATGTTTTAAACTATGCTTTTTTAAGCTCCCTTATTAGTGGCAGAAAAACTTTTCTTTTAGCTATTACCAAGGAAGAATAGTCATTGTCAAAACGCACAGTTGTCTCATTAATCTTAACAGGAGCTTTAGCCCAAGCAGATTTAAGAACCATCTCTTTATCAAAAGATGATAGAAATCTAACTATAGTTTTTGTTAGAGTTAGTATTAGCTATAGATCTATGTGCTCTTTCGATACCAAAAGAGAATGCTTCTGGTAAGTATAAAGTTTTAGGGAGCCATGTTGTTAAAAAAGAAGTAATATTGTTACCTTCAATATTTTCTGGCAGTCCAAAAATCCTAATGTTATTGCACCTAGATCTATTTTCCAGGTGATCCAGCTTTGTTTGTAAATGTGTATTTTGTTTCAGTAGAAACTCAATGTTGATTTCCTCTTCTTGGATTCTATTTTCCATGTCATTCACAGCTTCTTCTATGCCTGTCATCTGGATCTTCTGTTGTTGCAGGTCTATATGTAACAAGTCTATTTGTTTTGTAGTTTTTTCTATGAAGGTATCAATTTTAGTATCCATTTTATCCATCTTAGCAGTAAGTTGCTGGATTATAGTTATCAGAGACTGAAGTTCTTTCTTCATGCTGGAGTCTTGAGAATTTGTCTTACTGGAACTCATTTCAGACTGATAAACTGACAGGAAAATTTCCAAAGTGATTTCTGACAGGAATATTGTTAAAATTTCCTTTCTTTTTTAGATATAGTTCAAGAACTATATAAAACAAACATATTTAGAAAGAAAATTACTTCAAAAATTAATTTTTTAAGTAATTAATTCCTATCAGTGTAATGAAATTGGTGGAGCTGAAGAAATCTGCTGCTATCCTGTGTTCATCCTTGGCCACGCCCCTCAGCATGATTCAATTTCTGAATAAATGGTTACCCACAGCACTAAATGTGCCTGAATCTCTTTCATTTGGAATTGAAAGAGCTCACCGGTCTTTGTCAAAACCAGTTTCAGTTGGAAATTCATCTAACCCCAGATCTATAATAATAAGATTTATGTCATCTCAGGATAAAGATGTGGTATTAAAATCTGTTTGGTCCAATCCTCCTGTTTAAATCAATGGCAAACACATTCGTTTTGACAATGATTATACTTCTTCTGTTGTTGCCAAAAGGAAAGAATGTATCCCTTTAATAAAGTCCCTTAAAAAATTTAACATTAAAGCTCAAGTTCTTTTCCCGGCCAGGATAAAAATATTATCTGCCTGATGGTGAGAAGATTTTTGGCTCCTTACAAGAAGCTGTAGGCTTTGTCCAGAAATAAATCTAATATCTGAGTCTGAAGATATGGATTGATCAACACAAAGCCTGAAGAGACATGCAACAAAAAATGGATGGACTGTGAAAGAAGGCACTCCTAAAAAATTGAAGGATAAATAGAATGGACTTCTTTATTTCTTTTTTTTCTCAGTACATGTGTGCATTTAACAAGGTAAATAATAATATTTACTACATTTTTCTTTCTATATACTTTATTTCACTTTTTATTTAATTTTTTAAAAAATAACCTTTGCATATTAATCTGCTAAATATAGACTTCTTTCATCTGTGTAACTGGTGGGGTAATACACTTGTGCCTATTTAAATTACAAGTGTGCATGTGGTTATAATAGCAGTTTTGATTTCTTAAATTAAATATCTTGGTATATTAGGAGGTTAATGACCTTTTAAGTGTAATTAGACAGGGAGCTATAGGAAAATGTATATAGTGGGTTTTTTTTCTCTCCTTCTTTGGCTCTTTATCATTTTTTTAATGCCTTCGTATACTGTTTTTGGGAGCCATATGGCTTAGATGTGGGTAGCAATAATTGAAAATGAAAAGAGGAGAAAAAAAGGATGTGTTGTTGTTTGTTTACATTATACTATGATAGGCTTTCTATACTATCATAGGTTAGCACTAGACTAATTGCCTTTGCAAGTCATTGTAAGCCTAGCCAATTATCCCTTGTGAGACTCAAACCCTGCATTTTGTCTTTGTAAGGCAAACACCTTAACCACTGGGCCACCCTCCTAACCCCTTTTTATAAGAAACATCCTAGAAATGTGATAGTTGTTAATTTCCGCATACTTGACACTGTGACTTGTTTATCTGGCTTTGAATGATCAGATTAGTACTGTACTGCTATGTTATGTCCAGATTTCTCCTTTTTTGGTGGTTCCATGGGTTTTGGAATGATGCCATTAAATGAATGCATCTGTGAGTCTTTTAAGATGCTACAGAGCCACCTCGAGCATTTCTTTTTTTTTTTTTTTTTGCTCTGTGTGCTGTGCTTTCCTGCCTGAAGACCCTCAGTTGTTGTTTTAGCTGGATTCAGGTCCACGAGCTGAGTTTGACAAGCAGAATATAATGTAGTTGCAAGTAGCAGCTGCTCACATTAAACTAAACCAGCTGGTGACCTTTAATACAATGCTAGATGTCTGGAATCCTGCAATGGCATCTGTAAAAAAAAAAAAAAAAAAAAACAGAAAGAAATATGACTTCAACTACAGACTTTAATCTTTTTTTGTTTTTGTTAAAACAAGCTATAAGAGTAGAACATCAACATAATAAACGTCATTGGGTGTAGAAAATGAAGAGAAACATTGGAACATTAAATAAGGTATGATGGAGGAGAAAATAAAAAAGAAAGACTGGCTCAATAGTTTAATACCAGTTTTCATGCAGAATATGTTGGTATATAATTGTGATTCTTTAATAACACTTACAGCAAATTAACCTACACATCAGATACAGTAACGATCTAAATTAAATGTAAATGTTGTGGTAATACATTGTGTAGCTGTTGGTCATGAAACAACATAAAAAGCAGTAAATGTGTTTCTTTATGTTTTATAGCACAAAGTTTCATGTTGATATGTGATTCAGCAGATAGCACACGTTTTGAAATGCTGAAGATTGCAAACTTTATACTCTGTAGATACTCCAGGGAGACCCTTTTTTCACCTTATGTAAAGCTTTCTGATTCCCCACCCAAATCATTAAGGATTACTTCGAGTTAATAGGGGAAGTGAAAGAGGGAATAAATAGAACATGCTCTTTGATTTTTAACACTTATCCATGCAACACTGTTGATATATTCAGATTTCTTGAAGAATTTGAAAGTTATAACAGATGGCATAGAAGGTTTCAAGTTTATTATTTGTATTACTTTAGTCATTAAACTGTACAGAATAATTTTTGATTACCTGTTAAATGTTAAACTTTCATTTGCTGAGGTTTTCTGTTTGAATTTTTGATACACTTATCTATTACACTACAACTTTAGGCATATATGATATGTTTAATGTCAAGGTAACTAATTGAATTGCCTTCATTTGTCTAATGTGTAAAAGATTAGTAATTTAGCTTAATGCATTAGATGAGACTAGACAGAGACTGAGTGTCAAAGTATCTTTGGATATATTGTCCATTAATGATATCTACTTACTTCTTTGGGACAATTCATTTTGCAAAACAAAGGCAGTTGTGTTAAACAACTAGGAATGAATCAACTAATGTAAATACATAAAGGAAGAGATGGTAATGAGTGAGAAGATGGGATAGAAGTGAGAAATAGATTAATATGACTTATGTTAAAATAGGGCACTTGATATAAGTGAATTGTATTTTGTTACAAAACACAACTTAATATATATAGAATGAACATATATGAATCTTCAAGTTATAACCTAATTCTCATACTGGTTGTTCTATATGTATTCTGATTCATAATAGTTAGATACACATTTCACTGATATAAAGTATAATATATTTAGTAAGCACATACACTTAAAGCTGATTTACATTGAGTTACTATACCATTTAAATAGGTTTATTGATATTTGTATCCTATATACAAGGCAGTAGCTGAAAACTATTTTTTTTGCAGTGTGATTTGTAGTTTGTGGGTAGTTTGATTAACAATGTAATCAAACCAGGAACTTTAAGTTCCATGAGTGTTTTTGTATATAGAATTTTATTTCAGAAGCTATTAGTTAAAATGTTTGTTTCATCCATGACAAAATGCTTAAAAAGTTGCTTACAAATATATTATAATAAAGTTTATTACATATTTTAAATACACCCTGCACATCTGCTAACTTACAAGTGTTTATCACTTAATGTTGATGGCTTAAATAATAATACAAAAAGAGCTGGTTTGCTTAAATTTATCAAACTACATAAGGCACAAATAATCTTTCGACAGGAGACTCACTTACTGAAAAAAGATCTAGATAAAACATCCTTTAATGGCTATACTATACTCACTGACTCTTGTTACAGAAATAAAAGAAGAGGGACACTCATATTATGGAAAAATACTACTGTTATGCCAAAAATTATAAATACATTCTCTGATAAAGAAGGAATGCTGTGTTTGGTAATATTAGAAATCAATAAAAAAATGTTATACTCTAGTTAACTCTTGCTGGATTCCTGGATTGGGAACTAGATTTGTGAATAAAAACCAAGATATGATTACACTACATGCTAAGGGTGAAATAATTATGGCTGGAAATGTTAATTGTTTACTAACACCCAGTGACACTTCTAGACTTACTGTATTTAAAATGACACCGCAGTCTAAAAAATTAAATAATTTTATCTCTTTAATGAATCTTAGATATATATATATGATTTAAAACTAACAAACTCATTTAATTATACACATTATTCTTTTAGATTTGGAACCCAAGCAAACATAGATAAAATGTTTGTTACCAATAGAGCATATTCCAAAATAAATGAAGTTTTAATAATGTCATACCCACTATCAGACCATAATGTTTTTTTTTTTTTAATCTCTGTGAGAAATGATGAATTAATATATTGGCAAAGACTTCCAGCCTATTTAATAAATATTAAAGGCTTTAAAGACTGGTTCATATCTGAAGTAAATACTATTCTGGAGTTTTATAACACTGGTGAAGTAACAGATATCATATTCTGGGATACATTGAAGGCCTATCTATATGGCAGAATTAAAAATGAGTACCTTTTAAAAAGAAAAGAATGGGATAGGGAACTATCGGAGTTACAGAGAAAGACTGATAGTTTAAAATTAAAACTTAAACCAAAAGATAAACAATCAAATGCAGAATTATCAACTCTAAATCAAAAATATCCAGAAATGCTAAATCATAAGACGGCTATAAACTTAGAAAGATTGAAACTGCAATCTTATTCTGTGAATCCTAAGCATTTACATAAACTGGCTATTAGAACCAAACAAATTAATAATCTAAACCATATTAATGAAATTAAACTCAAAGTAAATAACACTGTAGAAAAGATAACTGATTGAAAAGGTATTTTAGAAGCATTTAAATAATATTATAAATCAATTAATGATAAAATGCCTTTTTTAGAAAATAATAATATAATAGATAATTTTCTACAAAACAATACCCCAGATTCAGCAAGCCCTGCATGGTGTGCAGGACTAATGCAGGAGCTCCAGCAAGCAATATGTCTGCCGTATGATCCAGGAATAAGCAGTAGGGACGTGCACGAGTGCTCCTGCACTAGTCCTGCACAAAAGCATCTCCTGTATACAAATTACCCCATTTGCAGGTAAAATCCATGCAAATGAGGTGAATTTGTGATCCAGGAAGCTGACAGCCAGCTGTGCAGGACTAGTGTAATCTGCAGACATGTAATTGGTTAGTAACCGAGTACATTTCTGCAAACTACAAAATGGAGCCATGACAGCTCCAAATAAATGGTAAATATTATGCTGAAAGCATGCCAATGGCCAAATATATGGCAATTGGCATGGAAAACAGTTGCAAAAATAAAAAAAAATAAACTTTTATTTTTTTTAGCCAATTTCAGCTGTTTAAGCAGAGGGCAGCGGCGAGCAAATCGAGCGATAAATAAATAAAACCTCTAAAATAATCATACTAACCAAAATCACTATTTTGCCATTATACTCAATGGCAGACAGAAGACAACATGGCCAGTGAATAGTAGCTACTAAGGGGGGAGTCTCAGTGTTGGACCTGTAACTATGCATCAGCAGGCAATCCTATGCAAATGAAGGGAATGATACTGAATCCCAGATTTCCCCTCAGTGCTAGTCAGCACCCAACAATGTAAGAGCAGGAATATCTTGGTGCAAGCCTAGAAGTTAGCTGACATCATAGGGGTGTGTGTCAGGCATACTGTAAGCGGATTGGAGCCCTGCGGCATGGGTTTGCCCTTAGCTTAGCAGAGCTAAGCAAGGGTGTGTGTCTGAGGCTGCCTAGCACTCTTTACATTGACTAGGCTTTAAAGGGCGAAAAAAAGGTAAACCAGGAAATAGCAGTTCTGTGCACATTTCAGCACTGTGTTTGTGTGGCGCACCCCCTGGGCTTAAACAGGAAGGCAATGGGAAGGGAAAACACCAGTAGGAAGGTAATCAAGGAGAACTAGCATAGCTGGCAGGTGAAATGTATCAGAATCAGCCAATTACACAGGCATCAGCCAAGCCCAGCCCAGAGCACTGCTATAAACTATGCAAACACCTTTCCCTCTGTTTTTTCTCACATACTCTATACCACCAGTGTATACAAGCAGGGGAATTTTAACAGACAAAAACAACAAAATGATAGGGCTGCAATAGCTATCATACATCAACATGTGGAAGAGACTGAGGGTGGTGAGGATGAGAATGCTGTTGACCAACCCACAGTGAGGAGACAGAGAAGAGTGTACAGACCCAGGGTAACCTACTAGGGGCTACATGAGCTGGAGATAGTGGAGCACTATAGGGTGGATAGGGACCTCCTACACCAAATTGTTGAGCTGTGCCGGCCACACTTGACACACAGAACTAACAGAGGGGAACCCATTCCAGTGGATACCAAGGTATATGTAGGCCTAAGAATACTAGCTATAGACACCTTCCAAAAGCCAACTAAAGGTATCATAGGGATCTCACAGGCATCAGCATCCAGGGTACTCCACCAGTTCCTCTAAGCCATGTCAGCATATGCCGGTGAGCATGTATATTTCCTCAACACCTGTGAGGCGTTGGCCAGCAATATGCATCTCTTCCACCAAATAGCAGAATACCCTGAGATAGTGGGTGTTATAGACTGTACGCACATGCACATCAAAGCACAACCTGGTGAGTGGGGTACAGTCTACATTAACCGCAAGGGCTTCCCCTCCATCAACTGCTGGGTCATGTGCGATGCTCATGGCATTATAATGAATGTGTGTGCTAGCAGCCCTGGAAGCTATCACAATTCCCACATCTGGCATCTGACACAGCTGTACCAGAGATTTGCCAGTGGGGACATCCCTTATGGTCACCTAGTGGGGGATGCTGGTTACGCACTGGAGCCGTGGCTGATGACACCCATCAGAAATGCACACACACCCAAACAAGAACTCCATAATGAGGCACATGCACAGACCAGAATTGTAATAGAGCATGTTTTTTGGGATCCTCAAGTCATGGTTTTGGTGCCTGGACACATCTGGTGGAGCCTTGCAGTAATCCCCAGCTACATTTACTCAAATTGTCATTGTATGTGCCATGCTACATAATATGATCCTGCGGAAACAGCTGCAGCAGGAACAGCACGGGGCAGGGCCACACAGCCCCCCAGCATTGCCAAGGCCTGCACAAGCACAGAGTGACTCGGAGGAGGAACAATCTGAGCCTGCCCCAGTAGGCAGAAGGAGGCTTGCCCAGTATGTCCTGGCCTTGGCAAAGAGGCAATGCATAGCACATACACTGACACAGGAGGGACCCAGGGAATTACATCTCTTTCTGACACACACATACAGTAAAAGGGATGCCAAACATGACACTATGTGTGCTTAGCCATGCATAGGGAGTGTACTATGTGCATCTGACATAGGCAGCCCTCCAGCACCATCCTCAATACTGGCACACCCACAAGGTAAGTCACTCTTCTTACCAATTGCTGAATGGAGTAGTATGTGTTGTTACTTGTATCTATGGTATGGATGTGAGCATGTAAGGTAATTGTGTGACTGAATGGGATGCCAGTAGATAGTAGACACAATTTAGAGCTATTGTTCCTTGTGGTACCTGTAGTGTTTGTTCATTTATTTATGGTGAGGCAACTATTTTATTGAACAGCATTGTTAGACTTCGTAAAGGAAATTGTAAAACAAAAATGCTTGTTTACATTGCTATTTGTACAAAATGTAATGCACATTACATAGGAAAAATGGAAAGAATTTTTAAAGACCGTATTTATGAACATTTATATGACATTAGGACCCACAAGGAAACTAGTGCTTAATATAAGCACAGTGTACTTTGTACTTCTTTTGAAGGTTACAAGTTTGGTGTTATTGACACAGTTTACAAATACCCACAAGGGGGAGGGGGGATTTGAAAAATGCTTTATTATATAGGGAACTTACTTGGCAGCTTAGGTTAAAATCCAACATTCCTCCAGGTCTTAATGATTACATTAGTATAAAATCTGCACTATTGAAAAAAGCTGAAAGTGTGTAATGTATAAATTACATTACATTTAAAATATGCTTTACAATTTATGATTTTGGTTATGTACATTTATATACACTTAAAGTTTTAAATGATATTTAATATTATTGAGGTTGAAGTTTTTACAACATATTATAGTAGTGTATAAATTGGTCATGTTCTTTTAAATTTTAATTGATTGTTAGTGCTTATTATGATTAAATATATAAAGCTGTATGTTGTACCAGTGCTTTTATCTGATGAAGTCTTATCATTTGACAAAAGCGCTCATCTGTGGAATATTGTTGAACCATAAAGGATTTTGTACCTACGTTTGCGGCCTGGACTTTTATTGTTTCTGGTTTTAGTTCTGCAATTTATTTTGTGTTTGTTGGTGTTTAAAAAAAAAAAAGAAAATGGATTGAAATCAGAATGTTTTATGATTGTGCTATCTCTCAGTAAGCAGACACAATGTCTAGAGCTAGAGATTTTCCTATTGCCTTGAAACAGAAATAATTACTAGGTTTCAAATGTAAAAGTGTTTAATTGTTTTACGACTTCCAGTTCTAGGCAAACATCTGAGAGATATATATTTTTCACAGAGAAATGTTAAATTTTGTTAAGTTTCTGTTAACCTGGGAACTGAAGGCAGGTGATGTCATCTGAGCTAACCCAGCAGTAACGTTAATTATTAATTTAAGAACTCTCTCTCTTGGACTTAGCAAGAACATCCACTCATCTGCATTTGCCTTGCTGTGCAAGTATGCATATGGTACAGTGATATCTCTTAGATATAGGTAAGAATATAGTAAAGATTTGTTTAGATGTTTTCTGTATTTATTTGAGACTGTCCTGTAATGGTGTTTTAAAATATTTCCTGTGATTCTGAACTCTGTAGTTACTGTGTTGATTGAGTATTGTCTTGTTCTTTTTTATTTATTAAATATATTTAAACCTTTTAGTTGTGGCTGGCTTGTTTAGAGATATTTAAGCTCTTAAAGTATTTGCATATCTATTTGGTGACACTGTATAGGCCACTCCAATAGCCTTAGTCTTAGTCACATGTACCATTTGGATAATACTAACATTACACAGTAGGACTGGACACCCTTTGGTAAGAGCCTTATAGTAGCTGATAAGTAATTGTGGCTGGTGGTAGCTGGTACTACCTTATAGTTTGGGCAGAAGAGACCATAGCTAGTAATCCTGTGTCAGCCTTTCCCAGGTGTGTGTATGTGTGTGTGTGTGTGTGTGTGTGTGTGTGTTGTATATCAATCCAATTTCAAAGTGTGTGTGTGTGTGTGTGTGTGTGTGTGTGTGTGTGTGTGTGTGTGTGTGTGTGTGTGTGTGTGTGTTAGTTACTTGGGCAGGGACAGAAAGCACTGGTTGGACAGAGAGGGTGCTAAAGGATTTAGCTTGACCACTTGACTGAGATCTTGATCCTATAGCTGTGCCAGTTGGGAGTCTTATTGGGGATCTAAAGAAAGAGGGAGAAACCAGCCCCAGACTGACTGTGATCTCTGTGTGCTCTTAAGGGAAATTGTACTTTACTGTGTGTGTTTGTCATCCTCCCAATATGTATGTCCCTCATTGGTGCTAGTGGTGAGGATTGAGGCTCCTTGATTACCATGCCAGTGCAGGGGCTTCACACTATACATAAACATATTCATAATGATACCATCCATTGTGACCCAACAGACATTGCCGGTAATGCCAGCTTCAACCCTGAGGCTTCCATCCAATATTCTGAAATATCTGAATCCCTTTATCCCCCATTTTTCTCAAAAGATCATTTACTGAAAGTGGTAACCATAACCAAAAATACTTCCTCCATGTTGCCTGGCATCATACTTGGTTGCTTAATTAATGGTGTTAAACACAACATTGTAGACTCACTTCTTCAGCTTAAGGTTGCTACTGGAGATGCCCCTGATGAGTGGCACACTGCACTGGTGATGCTCCTCCAAAAGGGTGACTTGTCAGCTCAACATAGGTACCCAATAAGTATTACATCCTATTTATTTGACAGCATAACTATCTCCAATACTGTCTTTGTATAAAATATCATTTAAAAGTATATGTATTGTACAGGGCAGCCGCCAAAGTGTCTTTGTATTACTTTTTATAAAAGATTCACTTTAGTGATTCACTTTAATGTATGTGTTTCTTTTTAACTCTTTATTATTGCAATTTGTTGAATTTTGCTTTTAACTCATGCTTGATATCTGCCTACTACCACTACTAGGTGATAAGGTGTTTTTATTATATTACTAAACTACTATTTCTCTCTCAACTTTTTCTCCTGTTCTCCAGCTTTTTTGCCCTGAATTCCCCCTGGGACTTTGCCTGGGTAGATACCTAGACCTAACTAAAGTAACTAAACTCATCCAATTGCTCAAGCAATAATAACTACTCTGCTGCCTCAACCCCCTTTCTGGAAATTGAACCAAGAGTCTCCCAGAAGAACATAAGGAAGTATGTGCATCTGCTGCAAACTTTAAACTACTGTATTTCTTAAACCCTGCTTGCTATCTCAGTACGCTCCCTGCCAGGAAAGCCAACAGCCTAAACCCCTGTTATTTCTGTCTCTCTGTTCTCGCCCTCATCTAGCTCCCTGAGTTACACTAGCTCCCTTCTCCATTCAGTCCAATTTAGTCCAGAGACTGCCCTGGTGGGCTAAGTTCACTTCAGCATTTGTCCACTAGATGGCATCCCCTCACCACTTTTATTGACTTTAATTCACTCACTTCTTGTATTCTCTTAAGTTCTACATTCATTTCTCACTTTCTCTCCTATAACTTATAGCCCACTCTACCTACTACATCCAGGTCCCCTCTATCTACCCTTCTGCAACTTACCCTCCTGCAAACAATGCCCCACTGATAGGCTCTTGATCTTCTCCTGGTTTCCTCCCACTCCGTTCGCCCTTCGGGCTTACTCCGCTCCCCTACCCTGCCCCCAAATTCCACCCGCCCCTAGCACCTCTACCTTTATCCCTCTTGTAACCACACCCACTTCCATTCTACACCAATCAGTCTCCAATACTCTAGAAACACCCTTTACCTTCTCCCGCCCAAATCAAACTTCATTCACCTCTCCAAGAATATCTCACCCAGACTATAGGTCTCCATTCTCCCCCTAACACCCACTCCCAAACCTCACCCCCTCTAACCCTACATAACTCTATACTTCCTCACTACTAATCAGGCATTTACCAGCTTCTCTTTATAAAATAGTCTCTTATATACATATATAATACAACTACAACATTACATCACTAATTAACCTTATTCAACATGCTCTTAAAACCTTCATCCATCTCCTTTTTACTATTACTACTTCTTAAATTTTCCTATCTTCACTACCTCACCCAACCCATTACTTCCTACCATTCACAATTCTTCCATGAAACCAACCACCTTAATTCCCCTTTCCCACACTCACACTCACCTATTTCTCCCCATCTATATCCTATAAAAAACATCCTACTTTTCCCATACAAACTCATCACCTCTCAAAAACACTCTATCCCCATAGCAACCAGTAAATCCTTCAGAATCACTATAAAACCCAATATTTTTACTAAACTGTTCAATTGCCTCTCTAACCCAATCCTTCATCTGATTACCAGTCTTTTATCAGGTGATATCCATCCCAACCCTGCCCCCCCCACCTCAACCACTATACACAAGTCCATATTACTTACTTTTTTAAACTCCCAAAATATAGTTAACAAAGTCCCAACCCTCCATGCCTGGCTCATGCATAATAAACCTGACATCCTATCTATCTGAGAAGCATGGTTAAAACCCTATATAAAAGACTCTGAAATAATTCCACCTAACTATTCTATCATTAGAAAAGACAGGTCCCACAAAAAGGCGGAGGAATAGCTCTCCTATACTCATCCTCCTTGTTAGTTACTCCCTACAAGAAACCTATTCCACACTTTAACAACGCTGAACTACTCCTCACTCTGCTTCAAGTAAACAAACACAAACACATATGTCTAGCATCCCTCTACATCCCCCCAGGGGATAATATTTCCACACTTGAAGATATCCTCTCCTGGCTCTCCAATAACATTAGCAATGAAACCATAATCTTAGGAGACGTGAACATTAACTGGGCCTCCATTCAGTCTCTAACTAACTTTCTTAACATCAACCTCTACAATTTTTCCCCTTCTAATCAACTCTGTAACATGTCCCTCAAAAAACCTCTCTAGCAGCAGTATTCTAGACTGGATTCTAGTCTCACATCCCCACTATTTTTCTGACAGTGGCACTCTTCCCGACCCCCTAAGTGACCACATACCCATCTTCACTCACCGACTCCCCTCAATCCCATATCGCACCCATAATTATATTACTACCCGTAACCATAAAAACTTTAACCCAACAACCTTTTCAAACTCTCTAAAAGCAATAAACTGGAATTGTCTAAAAAGATTATCTTTAGATAATGCAGTTGCCCACTTCAACTCAACATTCTTAAAACTACTAGACTATCAGCTCCCTTAAGGACAAAGAGAATAAAAATTAAATCCGCCCCTTGGCTTACCAAAAACACGCTAGCAACCATGTGCCATAGAGATAAAGCCTGGGCACTCTATCACAAAAACAAGACACCCCCACTCCACAATGAATACAAAACACTTCAAAATAAAGTAAAAAAGCTTATCATCTCTGATCGACAAAATTACTTCTCTATACTCCAAAACAATAATAAAAAATACTCTCAGAAATTCTGGAAAGGTTTCTCTACTCTCCTTAACCCCAGCAAACCATACACCCCCACCCCAGACCATAATGCGCCTGAATTAGACTTAGCTACCCAATTTAACTCCTTTTTCATTGAATCTATTGCCAAATTAACCTCTTCATTCTCTAGTACCACCTCATTCTCTAATACACCCCCACCCTCCCCTACCAACAATCTACCCTGCACTGCTACTACTCCCTCATTCCCATCTACTAACTCTCTACCCTCCACCTCTTCTCCTACTCTAACTTCCACATCATCTTCACCACCCCCTAATACTCCCTCTCCCTACTCTCCTCTATTCTCATTAAAACCTATACCCACTTCTACTATAAAGAAACTCCTTCTGAAATTGAAGCCATGCACTAAAGCACCTGATAACATCTCTTCTTACTTTCTTAGCATAGCTGCTGAAAATATCGCCTATCCCATAACCATTTTAATCAACCGCTCCATCCAAGAATGTACAGTACCCCAAATCTGGAAACAGGCCTTTATCATACCTTTACATAAAGGTGGCAACAGTAACAGTGTTACTAACTTCAGACCCATTGCTATCCTGTCTCCCATTTCTAAACTTCTAGAAAAGTGTGTCCAACTTCAACTCCTACCACATCTCTTAGATAATAACCTTTTAACTCCCACACAACATGGATTCAGACAAAATCATAGCACCATGACAGCCCTCCTCTCCTTTCTTGAAACTATAAATAAAGCTTGTGACTCTGTCCTAATTGTTTCTACCCTACTACTTGACCTCTCTAAGGCCCTTGACACTATCTCACACAGCCTGCTCTTAACTAAACTCTCAAAACTTAACCTATCTCTCTCCTCTTTGAACTGGTACTCCAGCTACTTATCCAATAGATATCAAGCAGTAAAATGGAAAAAGGCTACCTCCTCATTTCTTAATACCCCCACCGGAGTCCCCCAAGGCTCCATACTAGGTCCCCTTCTCTTCAACATATTTATAAATGATTTCCGAAAATCTATCCCAGTCTCAAACATCATCCAATATGCAGATGATTCTACCATTATCTACTCTGCCACATCTACCCCCATACTCCTAAAGCTTACGCAAGATGCTTTTTCAATCACTGAGCAATGGATGAAAATAAACCACCTAGCACTCAATGCTTCTAAAACTAAATTAATGGTATTTACCCCCTCTATAGTCACTTCTTTTGATATAAACACATTCTCGATTACTAGTCAAAATAACTCACTTCTGGAACTGGTGTCAGAAGCCAAGTTACTTGGAGTCCAAATCGACAGCCAGCTCAATTTCAACTCCCATCTACAATTAAATATAAAAAAAACCCATCAAAAACTAGGTATGCTCTACTGACAAAATCAGTACATTACACCCACCACTAAAATCACTCTCTCTACTTCCTTTCTTATCCCCTCCCTTCTCTGTGGAGCTCCACTCCTAACTAATCTTCAGTCCTCTCTAAAAAAACAACTTTCCTCTTGCTACAACAAAATCGCCAAGTTCACTATCAGCCATAAGTCCTCCACCCACCACTGTTCCTCTCTCCAAAAACTAAAATGGCTAGAACTACCCAATCATCTCACCTATACTCAGCTAACTCTTGCCCACAAGCTCATTTTCAACCCCTCTCTCTGTCCCTCCCTGTCTTCTGCCTTTAAGATGCACTTACCTGATAAAGTATTAAGGTCAAACAATCAAAATCTATTAGAAGTGCACAAACCAACTCGTCCCCCAGGCAAAAACCTACTATCCTATAGCCTAACTCACCTTTGGAACTCACTACCACCACCTCTAACCATTATATGTTCAAAAAATCTCTTCACACACATCTAGTATCCCAATGGGAATGCTCTTGCTCCCACCCCACATAACTAACACTGGCAATTTTCATCTTCCTTCTTTCCCATGTTTACTCCAGCAATTTTCCTTATTATTTCCCCTAACTCACATTATTATTCCCATTGTATCTGCAAAGAATGTACTAGACTGCACCTATTAAGTTTATGCTTCTTAAGTAATAACTACTCTGTATCACTTTGCAATATTCCTTTTCTTAGTCTATAACACTCCAAGTTTCATCACTAGTCTGTATTGTTTCTAATGTTTGCTGTACTTTTGAAATTATTTGCTTGAATCTTTTACATTTGTATAATTATCATTAGTAACCTACTGTATGTACCTAGATTGTTTTTGGAGCTTTTCTCCCCAGGACTCCATTGAAAATGGGTTCATTTTGGCCCAATGGACTATCCTGGTAAACCAACTGCAAATAAATAAATAAAATAAATAGTGTATTACACAGTGCAATTAATTAATTGTTTAACTCTTGGTTTGTCTCTATTATAAGTTAGTGTATGAAATTATGGAGTTTTTTGTCCCCCGGTCTGCTAAAACAAAGTTTCAATTTCAGTCAGACTTTCCTGGTAAACAAATGTAAATAAATAAATAAATACATAAATAAATAAGTGTTTTCCCAAATTAAAGATAATAACACCAAATAATTTAATTTACAATCCATGCACAGCATGGAATTTTGACTGTGAATGAAGTGCTGCAGAATAAGGACTTCTGAATTTAGTGTTATTGTGTTTTCTGCTAAATATTTGCATCCTAATTATTTACATTGTGTGCAGCAGTAGTGACAACAACAGGGGGAATATAATACCATTATACTAGAATGCTTGTATAGTACAGTTGTGTATATTATTTATTGGGAACAGTTAAATTGTATTGTCTGATTTACACTTTGAGGATATTTAACTCTCCATAGCAACATTTCTCACTATATATTTTCATTTCTGTATGCATCACAACCGTTTTTTTAAATAATGCAACTCTTATCTCCACATTTAATCTAAGCACTTAAATACAAACAAGTGGACAATACAGTAGATTTAGGCAAATTGGGATCTTTACCTACTCTTGCTGCCTAACAAAATAGTCTTGTGAAAGGACAGTATAGCTAAGTTAGTACTGCTATTAATGGCTATTGATTGCCAGTGACTAAATGGGGTGATCACTGCCACACTTTAGACTTATCCTTCCCTAGGAAAGCAGCAC
Organism: Protopterus annectens; assembly: GCF_019279795.1. Classification (NCBI taxonomy): domain Eukaryota; kingdom Metazoa; phylum Chordata; order Ceratodontiformes; family Protopteridae; genus Protopterus; species Protopterus annectens. The sequence goes on from NC_056728.1 coordinate 1,646,242,965, forward strand.
TTATATAAAGGAAGACATGATGCCATTTCTGGAGAAGATTAGCCATTTCTTAACCTCTGTATTTATGAAACTGAGTTTATACACCCAAAAGCTATTCTTACTCACATGGTACATTTTATGAATTAGTATTTTCCCATTTAAGAACACTTATCTGACATTTTTGCACAGAATATAAATACACGACCAGACTCTATCAGAAAAAGGTGAGTTTTGCAGCTACAATGCTAGTCCTGATAGAATTATTTATGGTGTCATAGCATACACCTGTCTACTTCAATATTAACATGAAGGGAATTACTGCTGTGTTCAGAAAACTTGTATTGTGCTAAGCAAATCTGCACAATAAGTTAATGCTTTCAGTGTGGGTGTGATTCTGAAACACCAGCGACTGGATGTAGACAGGCCAAATAATGTGGCCGGCTGTGTTATATGCTATTGACTGTAAAGTGAATTGCATATATGATAATGAGCCAAAACAAGATGGCAGTGCAATTCAGAAATATCTAAATGCTACACAGAAATTATGCATTCATTTTAGGTTTGAACTTGGCCAAATGCCTGTGTTCAGACAGAATATGTTGTGCTAATAAGCTTGGGATTCCCACAACCATTGCAAATGTGTATTTGCAGGAAGCTTTCATTTCATTTGTGATGCCCAGTGGTGCACAATATTGCCTCAGGGGAAAGAAAACATAAAATTTGTATATAAACTATATATGCAAAAATAGTGTGTGTGTGTGTGTGTGTGTGTGTGTGTGTGTGTGTGTGTGTGTGTGTGTGTGTGTGTGTGTATATATATATATATATATATATATATATATATTTTTTTTATATATTTATATGTACATACACACACACACACACACACACACACACACATATATATATATATATATATATATATATATATATATATATATATATATATATATATATATATATATAGGCCTAAATACAGTCAGTATGTAGAAAACCATCACTAAGCTGTGTGTACCTAATGAAAAAACAGCTAAGAATGTATAAAGAAGAGGGCACAGCTATCATCAGTTGAACAGCTGAAAAAAGGAGCTGGCTCATCCAGGAAGTACACTGGATGAACCACTAGCCTGGCTAGAACTCTGAGCATTACAGCTTCTTCTGTAGCACAGTGAGGTTGTCCTCATGTAGCTTCACCCCCTCCGAGTGCAATGATTATGCTAATTAGGGCTTGTATCATTATTGTTTCTGAGTCTCTCTTCTTGCTGAATGACCAGATCTGGTAAACACCACAGAGATTTCTGTATGATGCTGCTCACACTCCTGAGCACGTGTGGGCAGCTTATCAGATGTTGTTTTAGCTTATTAGTTTAGGGTAGTGGGATTTGCCATTCTATACTGCACCATGTCAGGTGGGGTCACAATAGAGCATGCATTCTCAAAAGCATATGCAGGGATGAAGGACTGCCATGTATCACAACTCCAAGAGACATTGGAACCATAAAAATATAATACTGATGTTTTGTGTGTTTGCCATACATCTTGCCAATGAGGTGCTTGTCGATGCCCATCACTGCAAGGAGGCAGTGACAGATGAGAACTGTTTTTGGCACCAATTGTCTGCCAATTTTATTTATTTATTTGTGTGTGTATGTGTGTGTGTGTGTGTGTGTGTGTGTGTGTGTGTGTGTGTGTGTGTGTGTGTGTGTGTGTGTTAAGATATTATGACTTGAAAAGGAGAAGGTAATGCTTCTTTTAGAACACAGAGGTTGCGTGAGGAGTCCAAGATTTTTCTGGATATCCTCCAAAAGGAATACAGCCAGAATAAAAATAGCAGGGCTAATAAGAGGGCTAAACTGGGTCACAGTATAAGTCTGATGCAGGGAATAGCTTGGCTAAGGCTATCATCCATTCCTCTTGTATCCCCATGTACGAGAAAATAATGCCATCAGAAGTGCAGTAACATGAGTCATCTCAAGCCTATACTCTTTTAACAAGGAGAGAAAGAAGTTAAAGCACAATTGCCACATCTGTAGTATAAATTCTTTTAGCTATCCAAATAACCTGCCACTGTGTGACACCATCACATTTTTCATGATGCCCTTTTTATGTCTCTAGTCCTTGAAGATCTTGAAAGGAATAGGCAAATGCTCAGGAAAAGACTGGACTGTCACAGAGAATGCTGGGGTGAGTTTATATATTGTCTTAAATTTATCTGGTTTTTAATGCTGACAGTGGTTGAAATTACACAATAATGTATAACATTAAGAAACCAGTGGCACATTTGTCATTGCTGGCATAGATCAGAGGTATTAGTACAACTATGCAATGTTTCTTAATACAGCTGCTTTTCTAGGTTAACAAATTAATCATAATATTGAGTGCTTTGGTTCTTGTAATGATTAGGATGTCAGTGGGTTAAGTTCCTGCTGCCCACACTACTGGAACAATGAGAAAAAATTCATGTATACTCTTCTATCCATTAATATCACTGCAGCAGTACAAGGTCTATATATGTATGATCATCCTTATTAGTTTGTTGTTGTACATTTCACAATTAATAATAGGACTGACTGTCCTTTGCCTACCCCATGTAATTAATATACATATGTCTGAGCAGGGGCAGCCCGTGCTATTGGACTGCCAGACTACAGCCCCCCCCCCCCGCCAGCTGTAAAATAAAGAAAATAAAAGAAAACTAAAAGATAAAAAAAAATTATAAAATTGCGGACTTTTGCACGTGCGCACTAGTCCGGACTGCTGCTGAGACAGTCTGAAGCATGCGCAGACTGTTTCAGCAGCAGTCTGGATTGGGAAACATGTAAGAGCAGAGCTCCCAGAAGTCTATGCAATTTTAACTGCATAGACTGTCACTGGGAACAGATCGGACTCGGACTGCAATGTCGGCAGGCTGGAGTTTCGTCGGGGATCTCACGTGGTGGATGTGCTCCAGGAGTCTCGTCGGGGCTCTCACATGGTGGATGTGCTCGGACATGCCAGCTATGGATTTGATGGCCCAGGTATACGGATGTAATGGAACAAAGGGATGGGATCTACATCACGGACAGCTATGGAATGAAGGGATGGGATCTACATCGCGCTATGGAAGGTAAGAGGGATGAAGGGGTGTGTGTGTGTGTGTGTGTGTGTGTGTGTGTGTGTGTGTGTGTGTGTGTGAGATATATGGAAGAAAGGCCCATCAATTTAATTTCATCCCCTTTCTGCATAGTAAACTCTGCAGATGGCAGTGGTTGGTTTGGGATAAATATAGAAGTTAGATGTGATTCAACATCATTAAATGCATGTTGAATCTTAACTGTTATTTGAAGTGTTTTGAATCGCATTCTTAACTGGAGCAGTAACTGTTTTTCTTTTCTCCTCTACCCTAAAGGTCCTCATCTCATTTGAGCTATACCCTTTCTGTCTGCCTTTCTTTCCATAGCTACTAAACAGTTTCCTCAAATTCATTAAGTAGTAGGGTGTTTGTTCCTACCCTGATGGTTGTTTTACGTCTCTTTGGTGTCACTTCTGTCAAAATACCTTGTCTTTCAGTTTCTTTTTTCAAACTCGGACAGCTAAAGTTAAGCTGTTGATCAATGTGCAGCCATCTTGGAAAGCCTAGGTAAAATATTATTGATAAGGATTAATTGTACACAGTCCCTGAATTGTTTGGGCTCACATAGGTACTTAGTTTGCTGTTGCTATAAATATTCCCTTTTGGCAACTTTACTGGCAATTTCAGAACTTCCTTAGTACAAGGTACTCGCTGTGCCTAAGGTTATTTGTGGTATCATATTTCCATTCTTTCCAGGCTAAGTGTCTGCATTTTTTAAGACTTGATCAGTGGTTTGTTAAACGAAGATGTTGGACTTCCCTGAAGCCTGATGCCTGATTTTTATTAGAGTATACAGTCTTTCTTTGATATGCAATACAAACCTGTGGAATGTGGATAAGGCAGAGGTTGGGTTAGAACACTGGTGAAGGCTAATCCAGTCTATATGTAATACCTCATTCAGTAAGATTCTGTGAGGTAGCACTGCCATATTCCTTCTAAGAATGATGGGTGAGGACAGCTTAGGTGCTGGAGACACCCATATTCATACAATTCAACAGTATATCCATGGTACGTAATTTGCCTGGTATATTACTTAGTAGGCATCTTGAGTGAAGATAATATGGGGTTTTAACCTTGCGCCTTCCTTTAATAATTGTGAAAAGTTTAATGAGGATGCCAGCCTAAATACCTGTCTGTTTAACTTCCCTTTGCCATTCATGTTTGGATCACTCAAGATGGTCAGCTTTCAACATTTGATCAGATGTGTTATGTTACTGAGTGCAGACTTTATTAGGACAAGGGATAAGCGTGCAGGGAACATAAATCATTGAAATACAAATACTGTTGTGACAGTTCATTGTGATTTGAATTAAAGCCTTGTTTGGGTCAATGACTGAAGGGGAATTATTTTTTGGCAATAAGCTTAGATGAAAGGGTAGATTTTGTTTTATCAGCAGAAAACCTCTTCTCTTTGTCTATCATCTATAATTCATTTACTATTGTAAATGGGAATGCATGAGCCATTTTTAACCATGAGTCAATAATTCCTCTTACACTTGGAGTATGTAGAGAGGCCAGTGATTGTAAGTCTACCCATTTATTGTTGAGGCTACAGACATTCATATAGGTTTCTAGTTAAGGTCAGGTTTTGAGAAAAGTGGCTTGATCTGAGTTCTATGTCTCCAGCTTGAAGAAGACTAAGATTTGTAAGAAAAGCTATTGGTTTGGCTGCTGCAAATACAGTACAGCTTGGAGAACATGTAGAGTGCAGTTTGACCAAGTATATCTATATGACTTTATGGACAGTGCTAGCACATACCACCAATAATTATAGCTAACAGGGTTGCTACTGAAGCACGAGAAAATATAGTTGTTCAGACTATAGAGTATGAGACATGACTAAAGATAAAGGTGATGGCTGATAAGATCAGAAGTGATATCATTTTAAAAGAAACTTTGTACCTACAATGCTGAAGCTGTTGAGGCAGAGAATTAAGAAACTAAGCTGCTCTGTAGGGTGTACCTACTGTTTGAACTTTTTTGATGCTGGACTAATGTTGAATGGGAAGTTCTATTTAGAGCAAATAAACTAGGGATACAGGAAACTCAAATGCTGTTCCTGGTTAGCAATTCAGAAGTGATTAGTCTTTTGTTTGAATATGTATGGTTGAGTTGAAAAGGATGAGATGAAGATAGTGTGGTATTATTTTGTCCTGGAAGTGTTTTGGAAAGGTTATTGAGCAGAACCCTTGTCTATAAAAGACATGAAGTAGTGAATGGTGAAAAGTGTGTGTAGGGTAGTGCAGTGGGGAAGTCTGTACTCAGTTCATCCTGGGGATGTGTGTTGGCAGATCCAGGATTTTTTAGATGGTATTTAAGATCTACTTTAAAACTTTGCAGTTGTTTACTTTGTTTGGGGGATGGGTAGAGTTCCAAAGCTTGGAGAGAATTGTAAAGTGCATTTCCTGCTGTATTCTGAAATTTTCGTATAGTGATTTAAATTTATATTGAGAATGTCGATTTCTAAACCCATGACTGGTAAAGGATGTTGAGTGGTTTGACCCAGTTTAGTATTCTGAGGTCTTGGTAGTGGTGGTTACAGTAGGAAGAGTTTGAGACAAATGTTCTCATTTTGTATAGCTTTGCTGAGTGTTGATTTTTAGAGTGCTGGTAGATTTGCGTAGATATTGAGAGGTGTATAGTAGCATGGGTAGGAAATAGGTTTGGATTTATTTGTGAGGTATGGTTTGGCACTGTACAACAGACTGAGCTTTTGGTGTGCCTTTTTGACTGTTAATTTGCTGCAGAGATTAGATTTCATAGTATCAGCTATTGTGACTCCAGGAAGTTTAGTGGGTGATACAACTTCATTCTTAGTGTTGTTGCATGTTATAATCTTAAACTCATATTTATTTTTGTGTCTGATTTAAGTAAAGAGCAGCAGCTTTGTTTTTTGAGTAAGGAGACAGTCATGTTCACTAACTAATAGCCTTGAGCTACCTGCCAAGTTTCAATGGATGTTAGGAATTCTTGGCTCAATTCTTGTAATCTGTGCTGGGTATGACCACAACAGATGAATGTAGAATCATCAGTGTAGTGTATTGTATCAGAGTAGTGTGCTTGGCTGCTGAATCTAGATTTATAACTACACTAAACAATAGCGGTCCAAGTATAGACACCTGTGGTATGCCAACTTTGACAGGTAGGAAGGAGGAAATCTTGCTTTGCCACTTGACAGCTTGTTTTCTGTCAGATACGTAGCTTTTGAAACAGAAGAGAGAAGTAAGAGAGAGAAGAGAGAGACACACACACAGAGAAGAAAGGTTTTTTTTTAGTAGTAGTTGATGTGAGACTATGCTGAATGCTTTGGACAAATTGAGAAATAGTGATGAGATCAGATTGCCAGAGTTTGTTTTTATTGCTGGTATTATTAAATTGGGAAAAGGCTGTGATGGTACTATGGCTGGGTTCAAAGCTGTGTTGTGTTGGGATAGAAGGTTATTTGCAGTAAAATAGTTAATTAATTGGATTTGTATACATTTTCCAGGATTTTAGTTATTGAAGACAGTATAACGATTGGCTTGAAATTAGCATGGTGATTATACAGCCTCCTTTGTGAAATGGCACTATATATACTTTTTTTAAAATAGTACTGACGTGACATTCATTAATGGATCACTTTATTAAGAGGGTTAAGGAATGCATTAGGGCATCAGAAGCTATTTTTAGATATTCTGGTGGAAGGCTGTCTATGGCCAGGGTGGTGTTTTTTTTCACTGATAGGATAGATTCAGGTTTTAGAGAGAAGTGTGATGAGTGTGAGATGGATTCCAGAAAACCTATGCAATTTCACATGCTATTGGGTTTTAGTACTGGAATTGATTCTAGACTTCATCTGCTATTTTTGCTGGGTGATGTTCAGAAGTTGAGTTTGGTTGTGAGCTGCAACCTGGGATTAGTAATGTTTGATATAAATGTCCAAATGGGTTTTGGATTATTTTGCTAATTTTCCTGCATGCTACAATCCTGATTCTTTTGGTCCAGTTTTACCATACTGTTGCTTGCATTCCTGAAGTGCCTGAATTATTGTAACCTTTCATTTTTTTTTAGTTCGCTATGATTTCTAACCTTTATCCCTTAGTCTCATTAGTTTAGTTTTGCATGATAACCAGGGAGCTTCTTTCTTAGTGGGCTATTTTCATTTAGTATGGTAAGGAAGGTTTTTACTGAATTCAATTATAGCTTCATGTAGAGTTATTATGTTTCGAAATGATTACTTGTAAGATTTTAGAGTAGAAGGGAATGACTGCACTGAAATTACTTAGACTGTGCACTAAGTTGTAATGGTGTTTCCTGAGAGAGTGGCTAGAGATTTTAGTGGCGAAAATAGGTATAAGTGATCAAATAAGGAATCGGGTAATGTGCTTCTGGTGGGGATATTACAATGGTGTGCTAATAGTAGCCAGTCTGATAGTGATGTTCTGTGAGTGGGTTTGATGTATTCAGTTGGAGTATCTATGAGCTAAATAAAATAATAGAAATTTCCTAGCAGTGGGGGTGACAGATATCATTTTGAACCAGTCCACAGTGAAGTCTCCTAAAATTATTGTTTCATGTGGTATATTGGTGGCTACCCATGACCATATATCCTCAATGATGGGGATGTTATTTCCCAGAGGGATGTATACTGCATTGTTTAAATAGATAGGTTACATGATAGCTAGTCCTCCTACCTCGTTCCTTATGTAGTCCATTCTAAGTATGCTAAATCCTAAAGGAAGAATTTCAGTGCCCTTAAAAGTGCCTCTTTCCTTATGTAGTCCATTCTAAGTATGCTAAATCCTAAAGGAAGAATTTCAGTGCCCTTAAAAGTGACTTTTAATTGGGTTTCATTAGTCACAAATATGTCATGGATGTGGTGAGATATAAAAGCATGCATGTCAGCTAGTTTGTTGGAGATGATCCTCAGGTTAATATTGGTGAATTTTACCTGTTTGCTCTGTGATTTTTGCCTTTGGAGTAATGGAGCACTAGTGGTTGGGGGTAGCAATTAGGGTTAGGTTTTGTAATGAGCCAGGATTGGGTTGAATGTCTTCAAAGAGTTCTAGTGAAATAGGGAAGTAGTAGTGAGGAAAGAACATTTAGATCTGGTGCTTAGTTCTTTTGTTCCTGGAATGTGGTATAACTTCTTATGTGTTTTATGATATGTTACTAGAGGTAGACATAACAATTATTGTAGAGGTGATGAGTTACATTAACAGTATATATGGAGGAGTTAGTATTGGGGGTGTTAGAGGTAGGGCTGGGTGTATATTTAGTATATAAAGGTTTATGAGAGCATGTTAGTTGTGCCTACTCAGAGGTGATCTCTGCCTAACATACAAAGCTATGTCAAACCCAGAGCTGTTGGACATGCTCCATGTAAAGAAATCCCAATCCCTCCGAGCTACAAACACTAGGGACCTAAACCTTGTCACTACAATAAACAGAACATGCTGGAGGGATAGATTCCTGTCTCAGAGACTTCCCATACTCTGGAACAAACTACCTATCTATATCAAACAAACCTCTTCGTTAGCACTCTTCAAGAAAAATCTTGATGATTGGATGGGAGATAGGAAATTCACCCCGGGGATCACTTCTGTTGCTCTGCTTGACAGGGGCACAGGAAAATAATTTTCTTGGGTGGCAAATGCCAGGGTATCATTTGGCTAGGCTTATATAGGCTCTAGGGCCAATTGCCTAGTACCTACCTATGAACCTATAAGGGCAGAGTTTTAATGCTGTCTATTTTCATTGTGAGACTGCATTGTTCAGCAGATGTCTTAGTGTTTGTGCTGTAAAATACAAAATAAAACGTTCAAATGAAATCCAGATCATTGTAGAAGTAAAGCAGTATGCACATTGCAGTGTTTATGGTAAATGGGGCGAAATAGCCAAGTAATGGGACATTGGAATGGCTGCAGGAGGTGGCTCCATGCAAAATAGCCAAGTAATGGGACAGTGGAACGGCTGCAGGGGGTGGCTCCATTCAACCATGATTTTGTGAGGTGGAAGGATGGCAAACTCAGCCCCAGCTCGGCTGAACTATACCTCTCAACTGCATAGATTTTCACAGAATGAATAGCTTTTTGCTTCTTATTTTTGGTTTGTTCTTCATAAAATTTGTGGTTTTCTGGCAAATCATTTGGGAATTAAGTCACTAAATAATGACAGACATTGAATTTCAGACTTTATAACCTTCAGAAAAATGCATGCTAAAGCAAGACCTTTTTTTCTATTATACAAGAGCAATTTTTATATTTTAACTGTTTGTATGTTCCCTCAATATATTTGGCCTTGTCCTGATTTCCTGTGTTAATGGGTTGAGAGGTACGTGCAAATTGCTTTCTAGAATTGGACATATCCAAACCTCTCAACTGTCCCCGATTTTGGCTCAAAATGTTGCTCTCCCTCTAATAATCCCTCCACAAAATGGCAATTTTGGAAGAAAATGTGGAAGGTTTACAACTGATAAATAACTGCAATAATCAGAGTTATAGATTATTTTTATTTCAGAAATGCATGTAGATTCATTTATTTTGTCAGCTGCTCAAGCTAACAGTACTAATATTAAAAAGTGTCCCTTTGACAGGTTCCCAGCTGTATCGTGTGGCTATTTTATATTTTTGCATCACATTGTTGGTCCAAAGGGTAATGCTGCTCAATGCCAGAAGTCTAAATCTCAAAATGCACACACTCGAGGCCCTTCTCAGTATGGAGAACATCGATGTCTGTGCTGTGACAGAAACCTGGTTCAAGGCTCCTGAGAGCACCCCAGCACTATCAGGTTTTACCTCATATCATGCGTTCCGGCCCCAAAATCTGGACAATACCAAGAAAGGAGGGGGGGGTATCCATATTCATCAAGGACACCCACACCTCAAGACTGGTGGCAACGCACGATGCATCGGAGACCATCCAGGTGCAATTCACCATAGGCAAGACTGTTCTGCAAATTGTAGCATGTTACAGGCCACCCTCACAAACTCAGGAACCTCACATGGCCTTCCTGAAAACACTGGAGGGGATAAATGTATCACCAAACACCATCATACTAGGTGACTTCAATTACCCTAATATAGACTGGGAACACTACTCAAGCCCAAACACCCTAGCCCAAAAGTTCCTGGAATTCATAAACTCAAATGCCATGGAACAACTAGTCACCATCCCCACAAGAGGAGAAAACATACTTGATCTCATCATCACGAACATGGGAGCACAATGTTCAACACCGAAGTATACCCCTCACTGGTGAGATCAGATCACAAACTAATCTCGCTGGAGGTCCTCATCCCACCCCACCTGAAATAAAAAGACCACAGTAAAGAACTTCTCAAAGCCGACTTCACACTTCTAAAGACTAGTGTGGTCTCCTTTAAGGCCCCGAGCCGGGAAAACAGTACTCAAGCCGCTGAATCACTTACAAATGCCTTCTACCAGCACCTGCAGGACTGCATGGATAAGGCAATCCCAAGCAAAACAAAGACTCTTTGTACCAAAGGCAAGCGTCCAGTCTGGTGGACCCCAGCCATAAACAAACTCTACAACAAAAGGAGGAAGCTACTACAAGATAGAGCAAAATCCTTAAAAGGTAAGACACCTTTGATCTCTATAAGTAAAAAACTAAGAGCTCTCATAAAATCATCCAAAGCAAATTTTGAGAGAAAAATAGCTAAAGACTCAAAAGACAATCATAAGGCCTTCTTTAGCTATGTTAGAAACCTGGGAGGAAACTCCCAGATATGCTCAGAACTAGTTCAAAATGATGTGAAGATTACTGATCCTACTTGATCTCATCATCAGGAACATGGGATCAAAATGTTCAACACCGGAAGTATACCCCTCACTGGTGAGATCAGATCATAAACTAATCTCGCTGGAGGTCCTCATCCCGCCCCCACCTGAAACAAAAAAGACCACAGTGAAAAACTTCTCAAAAGCCGATTTCACACTTCTAAAAACTAGTGTGGTCTCCTTTAAGGCCCCTGAGCCAGTGGTAAACATTACTCAAACCGCTGAATCACTTACAAATGCCTTCTACCAGCACCTATAGGACTGCATGGATCAGGCAATCCCAAACAAAACTAAGACTCTCTGTACCAAAGGCAAGCGTCCAGTCTGGTGGACCCCAGCCATAAACAAGCTCTACAACAAAAGGAGGAAGCTACTACAAGATAGAGCAAAATCCTTGAAAGGTAAGACACCTTTGATCATTATAAGTAAATAACTAAGAGTTCTCATAAAATCATCCAAGGCAAATTTTGAGAGAGAAATCGTCAAGGACTCTAAAGAGAATCATAAGGCCTTCTTTAGCTATGTTAGAAACCTAGGAGGAAACTCCCAGATATGCTCAGAATTAGTTCAAAATGATGTGAAAATTACTGAACCTACACACATTGCCAACATACTGGCTGACAGGTTCAGTGCAAACTTCTCCCCCCCCTCCCCCCCAAAAGGAGAGATATCTATTCCAGAGGATTGTAGCCCCCCAAACATCTCCAACACCCAGGTGAGAACTGCCCTCACTAAGGCAAAAAAACACAGCATCCATGGGACCGGATGGTGTCCCCGGCTGTGTGCTTCATGAACTCAACGAGGAATTAAACCCACAGTTAGGACAGCTGTTTAATCTTAGCCTCACCTCAGGATACGCACTCCAAGGAGTGGCGCACGGCGACTGTGGTCCCACTTCATAAGGGCGGTGCCTCCACAGACCCTGGAAATTACTGCCCCATTAGCTTGACAAGCCTTATCTGCAAAGCCATGGAGAGGATCATAATGGAACTCATAAATAAAGACATAGGGAACTTGCAGACTTTGGATCCAACCCAGTTTGGCTTTGTCAAAGGCAGATCCTGCCTCTTAAACTTGGTTGACTTTTTCGAGACAGTCACCAAGGCCATTGATGAGGAAAGGCAGTCCATACAGCCTACCTCGACCTGGCAAAGGCCTTCACACAATACCCCACTCAGGTATCATCGAAAAACTCATTAGCTTGAATGTAAACCCATACATCACAAGATGGGTTGCAAACTGGCTAAGTGACAGAACCCACAGGGTCAGAGTTGCTGGAGCCATGTCAGACTCAAAGCCTGTCACAAGTGGTGTCCCACAGGGCTCAGTCCTGGGTCCACTCTTGTTCGGCATCTACTTTTCTGAAGTACAAGCAAACACAGGAGGGTTATGGCTGACAAAGTTTGCAGATGACTGCAAACTGGGCCATAGTCGAAAACACATCTGACACAGATATCCTCCAGAAGGGCCTCACAGAAATGGATAACTGGTGCCAGATCCATGGCCTGAAGTTAAACGCCAAAAAATGCATAGTCATACCCTTCGGGAAAAACAAGGTTACCCCTAGCTACCATATAGGTGGCAATCCACTGAGCACAGAAAAAAGTCATCAGGGATCTGGGGACCCAGGTTGACAGTAGCCTTTCGTTTGACACTCATGTTGCTAAAGTAGTTAGGAAAACCTTCTATATCACCCACCTGATCATGAAGGGATTCACATCTAGATCAAGGGAGGTCATCGTCCCCTGTACTCATCACTCATTAGACCTATGATTGAGTACAATGGATCGTTCGGAATGTATCTGACCAGACACCTGCTGCAGCTTGAAAGGCCCCAAAAGTTCCTCACCAAAAGGATAAAGGGTCTCAAAAATATGTCTTATGCTGCCCGACTGAAAGAACTCCAGCTCTATTCAGTCTCATACCGCTTGCTCAGAGGTGACCTGTGCCTGACATATAAGGCCATGTCAAACCCAGATTTGATGAATATGCTTCACCTCAAAAATCTAGATCCTCAGAACCACAAGGCGGGAGACTTAAACCTTGACACGGTTATAAATAGAACGTGCTGGAGGGACAGATTCATCACCCAGAGACTCCCTATGCTGTGGAACAAAATCCCGGTACATGTGAGGCAGAGCACCTCTCTGGCCTTGTTCAAGAGGAATCTTGACCAATGGATGGGAGATTGCAGATATACCCCAGGGATTACTTCAGTGTCACTGCTTGACAGAGGCACAGCAAAATGATAGGCATAGTTTTTATTCAAACTAAAGGGGTGGCGAAAGCCACATAACTATGGGCTAGGCTTATAAATGCCCTTGGGCAGATAGCCTAGTATGAACCTATGAACCTATGAACCTATACAGACATTGCCAACATACTGGCTGACAGGTTCAGTGCAAACTTCTCACCCCCCCTCCCCCCCAAAAGGAGAGATATCTATACCAAACGACTGCAGCCCCCCAAACATCTCTAACGCCCAAGTGAGAACTGCTCTCTCCAAAGCAAAAAACACAGCATCCATGGGACCTGATGGTGTCCCCGGCTGTGTGCTCCACGAACTCAACGAGGAATTAAACCCACAGCTAGGACAGCTGTTTAATCATAGTCTCACCTCTGGATACGTACCCAGGGAGTGGCGCACTGCAACTGTGGTCCCACTTCACAAAGGCGGTGCCTCCACCGACCCTGGAAATTACCGGCCCATTAGCTTGACAAGCCTTATCTGCAAAGCCATGGAGAGGATCATAATGGACCTCATAAATAAAGACATAGGGAATTTGCAGACTTTGGATCCAACCCAGTTTGGCTTTGTCAAAGGCAGATCATGCCTTTTAAACTTGGTTGACTTTTTGGAAACAGTCACCAAAGCCATTGATGAGGGAAAGGCATTCCATACAGCCTATCTCGATCTGGCGAAGGCCTTCGATACAATACCCCACTCGGGTATCATTGAAAAACTCATCAGCTTAAATGTTAACCCATACATCACAAGATGGGTTGCAAACTGGCTGAGTGACAGAACCCACAGGGTCAGAGTTGCTGGCGCCATGTCAGACTCAAAGCCTGTCACAAGTGGTGTCCCACAGGGCTCAGTCCTGGGCCCACTCTTGTTTGGCATCTACTTTTCCGAAGTACAAGCAAACACAGGAGGGTTATGGCTGACAAAGTTTGCAGATGACTGCAAACTGGGCGCCATAGTCGAAAACACATCTGACACAGATATCCTTCAGAAGGGTCTCGCAGAAATGGATAACTGGTGCCAGATCCATGGCCTAAAGTTAAATGCCAAAAAATGCATAGTCATACCCTTTGGGAAAAACAAGGTTACCCCTAGCTACCATATAGGTGGCAACCCACTGAGCACAGAAGAAGTTATCAGGGACCTGGGGACCCAGGTTGACAGTAGCCTGTCATTCGACACCCATGTAGCTAAAGTAGTTAGGAAGACCTTCTACATTGCCCACCTTATCATGAAGGGATTCACATCTAGATCAAGGGAGGTCATAGTCTCCCTATACTCATCACTCATCAGACCAATGATTGAGTACAATGCCCCATTCGGAATGTATCTGACCCGACACTTGCAGCAGCTGGAGAGGCCACAAAAGTTCCTCACCAAAAGGATAAAGGGTCTCAAAAATCTGTCCTATGCTGCCCGACTGAAAGAACTCCAGCTTTATTCAGTCGCTTACCGCTTGCTCAGAGGTGACCTTTGCCTGACATACAAGGCCATGTCAAACCCAGATTTGATGAATATGCTTCACCTCAAAAAATATAGATCCGTCAGAGCCACAAGGGCGGGAGACTTAAACCTTGACACGACTATTAATAGGACGTGCTGGAGGGATAGATTCATCACCCAAAGACTCCCTATGCTGTGGAACAAAATCCCGGTATATGTGAGGCAGAGCACCTCGCTGGCCTTGTTCAAGAGAAATCTTGACCAATGGATGGGAGATCGCAGATATACCCCAGGGATTACCTCAGTGTCACTACTAGACAGAGGCACAGCAAAATAATGGGTATAGTTCCCCATACTAAAGGGGTGGCGTAAGCCACATAACTATGGGCTAGGCTTGTAAATGCCCTCGGGCAGATAGCCTAGTATGAACCTATGAACCTATGAACCAATAAAATTGCGGTTTTCTGGCAAATTAGTGGCAAATCATTAAAGATTGAAGTAAGAAAATAATGACAGACATTTGAGTTTCAGATTTCATACCCTTCAGAAACTGCATACTAATGCAAGACCTACTATTCTTTAGAAAGTTTATGAGTAATCTTTAAATATTGTCCTTATTTTTGGGCCTTTGTTCTGCTTCTGTGTATGACTTTGTCCGGATTTCTTGCTCTGAGGTTGAGAGGTATGACAAATGTGTCAGGGCCATTGCAGTCAGCCAGAGACATTTCAAGTTGTGACATACTTGTTGCACCCCACTCCCCCATGTAGTGTGCAGTGTACCCCCCAGCCCCCTGTCCAAGGTAGACACAAGTACTACAGTGGCTTTTTATTTGTTCTTGCTTGATTTTGAAAAATGTTCTGGTTTTCTGTCATATTTTTATACTGTTGATTATGCTTCTTATTATTCAGAAAGTGCCCATTGCTCTGTGTTTAAGTAGCAATGCTTTCATGATAATCAGGTAAGCTTGTCTGAGATTGTAAGATGCAAGTAAGCCTTAATAAGCATACTATTAAAGAATTAAAAACATTGAAAGCATTTTTGTTGTTGCCATACAGAGAATACTTGCATAACTAGATAACGTATAAGCCTTGGGTATTGAAATGCATATGACAGTATTTGTAATAAAGGACAGAATTACAGTGTTTTAAGAAGCTCATTGCCTTTGTTGGAGACTTGCAGTCATATTTACAGGCTTTAACCATAAACTAACAGAATGCCAATCTATCATGTGTGGTCCATAACCTGTGCAGTAATCCTTTAAGCAATTTATCTTGAGCTTATTTCTTGTTTGCTGTTCATTTTTTACTTTGATCATGTTTTCCCAGTGAAACAAGTAGATAGTTGTTGTCAGGCAGCAGGTCTTTTTTGGATAAGAAACATTTTTACAAGTGGGGGTATCACAGAGATTGATACTTTCAGCATGTTACTTGGTACTTTTATAAAGCTGAATATAAGTTATAATTAGAACTGCAGTGCACGGAGAAGTGGTTTGAGATGAGTGCTGCTTGTTTTTCTTGTTCTTGATTTTGACTGGCATTCCAGTAATGTATTTAAAAAGTAATTTATTTTTTCATGCCTCACAGCCTTTTTGTTTCCATCTAGATATTAAGTAAGCTGTCATGCAGCCAATGCATTGAAATATTTTTTTTTCTTCTATACTTCACATTGTCTTGATTGGACTCTCACAATGACTGTTTGGCACCCAGGGCAGTGTATTTAATTAAAGTTCCAGTTTTTTGTGGTTTTGAGCATAGCCCCTCCCCTTTCTAGTTGACCACACCCCTTCACATTGGCCCCACCCATTCAGCTGAATCCTGCAGCCCCCCTTTGATTTGAAGTCACCAGCCGCCACTGTGTCTGAGCATCATGTTTACTTTGTGTATTTACAATATTCTCAGACATCAAAATGCACCTCTCACCACAGACTTATGCTAGTCTATCTAAATATCAGGCTGCATATTGCTTTAGGCCTTCCTGCATATATGTACATATATATATATATATATATATATATATATATGTATGGGTCCCTATCAAATGATAGAAAGCTAATTTGATAGAAACTCATTTCACTGACACCATAAGATAGAAAGCTCAAAACACTGAAAACTCATTTGACTGAAACTCAAAACACTGAAAATGCTATATGCCCTTTTCCCCACGGTAGTGCAATCTTGGAGTTAGTATATATAGTTAGGGGGGTCGCCCCCAGATAGTTTATGTAAATATTGTTTTCTCCAAACAGTTATTCATTGTAGTTATAAGTATCTATGTGTAGGGTTTAAAATGTATGAAGTATGTGGGGGGCTGTGTCCCCCACACCCCCTAACTATATATACTAACTCCAGGATCGCACTTCCATGGGGAAAAGGGCATATAGCATTTTCAGTGTTTTGAGTTTCAGTCAAATGAGTTTTCAGTGTTTTGAGCTTTATCTGTTTTGGTTTCAGCCAAATGATTTTCCATCAAATGAGTTTTCTATCATCTGATAGGGACCTATATATATATATATATATATATATATATATATATATATATATATATATATATATGTGTGTGTGTGTGTGTGTGTATATATATATATATATATATATATATATATATATATATATATATATATATATCGATATTGGTACATCGAAGATAAGGAACTTCAAATGGTGTATTGTCAAGAAAGTATGATCAAATTTCTGTAACTTCATTGTTTTGTACGGAGATTGTGATACAGTGGGAATTTACCCTTCTCCCATTTTAGTGCGATCTCAGAGTAGGTATATATAATTAGCAGGGAGTGTGAAGGATGCAGGGGTGCTTGCCCCTCCTCCCTGCGAAACAACAAGAATTTTATTTTTTTAATTATTGAAGTTCCTTAACTCCAATTATATGGTCTTGACCATAAGCATTTTGAAGTTTTGTAATTTCACTAATATACCAATATGGACTATATATATATATATATATATATATATATATATATATATATATATATATATATATATATATATATATATATATATATGTCAAATGGTCAGAATGTCAAACCTTGGATCACTGAGACGAAAACATTGTTTTTTTAGAACATCAAACCATTTGCATGGAGATCACTGTAGGGAAAAATTCCCATTCACTTTAATGTAAGTAGGATCTCTGAGTTGGTATATTTACATAGCAGGGGGTTTGGGGAATGTAGGTGGTTGTAGCCCCCCTGTTGCAGGAAAAAAAAGTTTTTTTTTTAATTTAGGTTTCGATGTTCCGAGGTTTCATGCATATGATATCGGCCATATGCAGTTCGATGTTCTGGCAGTTCAGCAATCTGAAGTACACCCATACATATATATGTGTGTGTGTGTGTGTGTGTGTGTGTGTGTGTGTGTGTGTGTGTGTGTGTGTGTGTGTGTGTGTATGTGTGTGTGTGTGTGTGTTTGTGTGTGTGTGTGTGTGTATATACCTAATGTTTTATAAAGTATATGTCGTTTAACTGTATCATTAGCAGCAAAAAATAGAATACAGTTTTGATTATATGTGTATTTGTCTTCTCCCACTCTCTTTGTTCCTTTATACATTTCTTTTGGTTTATTTTTAATTTCTCTTAATTTATTTCACTATTATATGCAGCTGCACAGCAACCTGCAACTGGCCCAGCAGAAAGGCCTGTAATCCTCCCACATGGGTCAACAGAAGCACCACCACTACAACCAGCAAAAGCACTCTGCACATCTGAAACCCAGCCTACCGCAGTTGGCTCCACACCTCCTCCCCTAGCTGCATCACCTGCATCAGGTAGCCCTGCAATAGATTCTTGCACCTTGGTGTCTACCCATAGCAATGTGAGTGGAAGTGAAACCCTTGTCATCCATCAGCAGCTAGCAGACATTGTGGGTTATATCATTGACAGGAAGTTGGATGTTTGCATCGGCCAGAGGGATACCATGCTCCAGCGACTTTTTGAGTCATGTGTCTGCCCAGCACTGGCTCCACCTTCTCAGACAGGACTGAGAGGTGACAGTACCTAGGGTGACAAGTAATTTCCTACTGGGTCTCAGCTTGAAGAAACTGCATCTGTGAATATCCAGTCCTATTTCTCAACCAGGTGTTCCCCTCTTTTTGCATCCATGCCCACCTCTCTTGGTTTAACAATCCCCCCTCACCACTGGCTTTCGTCTGTCTGACGACCCCTTTTACACTGTGCTGCCCCTGTCTCATTATATTACCACACTCCCTGCTAGTCTTGCTTGTCTTTTTCTGCTACCAAACTTACCCCTCTTTCCTACTTCTTACTTCTCTTTCCTTCTTCGCCAATTTTTCTATTTCTTAAAAATGGGCACCTGTCACACCCATACAAAAAGATCATTCCTCTTACCCCATCTCTATCTTGTTCTTTCATTATATGCTTACCTTCTCTTCTAACCTTGGCTTGCTACCCCCTTTTAGTTCTTTCCTGTACTACCATTTCAACCTTTAATGTAGTCAAGAAATAGATAAGGACACCACTCACATGCCCAAAAACGGCTGTGACAGTCATCCATCTTTATAAGGAAGAACAGTCAACAGATCCTGGAAACTACAGACTCTTTAGTCTGATCAGTTTTGTCTTATTTGCAAAGCCATGGAAAGAATTATCACTGAAATCATCAACAAGGACATGGGAGACCTCCAGACACTACATCCATTCGAGTTTGGCTTTGTCAAAGGAAGGTCATACTTACTGAATCTGGTAGACTTCTTTGAAAAAGGTCAATAAGGCAAGGGATGAAAGGAAACTGTACACTGCCTACCTAAATCTGGCTTAAGCATTTGATACAATAACCCAGTCAGGCATTGTTAACAAACTGACAGAACTAGGCAAAAGCTTTTTATAACACACTGGATAACTATCTGGCTCACTGATAGGACCTAGGAGATTGGAATCAGTGAGGTCATCTAGAGTAACGGGCTGGTCACAAGTGGATTCCCTCAGGGCACTGTCCTTGACTCATTCCTCTTTGGCATCAACTTCTTGGATGTCAAACCCAATGTCAAAGGCTTCTGGCTAACCAAGTTCACAGATGATTGCAAACTGGGACCAGTCATTGAATACCCCCAAGATGAGAACATCCTCCAGGAATGTCTAATACAGACAAACGTTTGGTGCCAAAGCCTTGGCTTTGAACTCAGTGTCAACAAATGCATTATAGTATCTTATTTGAAGTCAGCCACCCTGGGTTACTGCATCATCAGTAAAACACCCTTAAAAGTTGATTCATTACTTTGGAATCTAGGAACTCATGTAGATAATACATCAACTACACTAGATTTACAATGCTGATGCTTTTTTATCTCAGAAATTGTCTCTGTTAAATCAAATATTTTATCTGTAATTAGTATAACCAAAACTTTGACTGTCATTTTTGATTTAGAAATTGTATGTTTAAATGCAATATTTTTACTAGTACTTTTGTACTTACTATAACAAAAGCTTTGATTGTTAATTTTTGTTTGTAATTATTGCTTTGTTTTTTGAGCTTTTCTCCCCAGGACTCCATTGAAAATTGGTTCTTCTAGGCCCAATGGACTATCCTGGTAAACCAACTGCAAATAAATATAAAATAAAATATATCCTAGCCTTAGACCAACATGTGTCCAAGGTAGTAAGAAAATCCTTCCATGTTACTCAAATTATAAGCAAGGGCATGGCATTTAGATTCAGAGACGTCATCATACCACTGCAGTTGACCCTCATCAGGCCCATCATAGAGTATAACGCCCCCTTTGGTATGTGAGTGACCACAGACATGCAGCAACTGGAATGTTCACAAAGTTTCTTTACAAAAAGAATATAGGGAGAAAGCATGACGTCCTACACTGACTGCCTTAATGCCCTATCTCCTTACTCAGCATCATACAGCCTTATGAGAGGTGATCTTTCCCTGGCAGACAAGGCATCCCTGGACTCTGCTTTGATGAATCCTTTGCACATCACCAAAACAAGCATCATCAGAACTACTACACTAAAAGGCTTACATTTTTCTTGCAAAATAAATAGGACATATTGGATAGACAGATATGTACTCAGAGAATTCCGATTCCCTGGAAATGGATCCCCATCCATATGAAACAAAGTTCCTCCCTATCCCTATTTATGTGCCATTTGAATCAAAAGGTAAGTAATTGGAAATTCACAGCTGGTCTGGCTCCCATGTCACTGATGGACAAAGGCAGTCAGTAAATCATCCCCTATAAATCAAGTTTGTGGGTCAGATTTGGGTGCATGGATAGTTTTTCAAGGACCCTAATTGTTGTTAGTCTACTATATACATATGAACTCTGATATGTTTTCCCCAGCCTTTCTGAATCACTCCTGCAATAACTCAATTAGTTTATGTTGTGTTGAAGAGAGTCTCATTTTAGAAAACCCTGGGTTCAATTGCTTTAAGGCTTAATTCTCAATTACTGCTTTCATTCTGCTGTTGTATAGCATTACCCTGATACGTCTTTTCCTGACCCTGTCAATATGACTGACTTGATTAATACTGTGTTGAAGAGACTTTTATTATAGAAAGTCCTTCATTCAAGTCCTTTGAGGCCTGCCTTTTTATGCCACTTCCATTTTTTTTGTTGTGTAACGCTCCTCTGATATGTATGTTCTTGACCCTTTCAATATGACCTACTTGTTTAGTACTGTGCTGAAGAGACTTTTAATACAGAAAGAACTTTGTTCACTTCCATCGAGGCCTGCCTTTTATAATGCTTACATTCTGCTATTTTGTAACATTCCCCTGATATGTTTCCCTGCCCACTTCACTACAACTCCTTTAATACCTCATTTAATTAATGCTGTGTTGAAGATGCTCTCATTGCACAAAGTCCTGGGTTCAGTTTAAGTCCTATTTTTCAGTCAC
Source organism: Protopterus annectens (assembly GCF_019279795.1). Classification (NCBI taxonomy): domain Eukaryota; kingdom Metazoa; phylum Chordata; order Ceratodontiformes; family Protopteridae; genus Protopterus; species Protopterus annectens. The sequence goes on from NC_056728.1 coordinate 1,646,264,402, forward strand.
TGCCTCCCTGCTTCCACTCTGCTGTTGTGTGACATTCCCCTGATATGTGTTTCCTGAACCCTTCAGAATGACTCCTGCAGTAGCTCATGTAGTTAATGCTGTATTAAGGAGACATTTACTAAATAAGTTCTAGGCTCAATTATTTTTGACACCTCTCTTTTGATTACTCCTTTTAGTCTTTTATTGTGCGACATTCTCCTGATGTATATTTCCTTGACCATGCAATAGCTCAGTTAAAATAAGTCCTGGGTCCAATTCCTTTAAGGTCTACCTACCGATCAGCTTATTACAGTTACATCTATGCCCCCCTCCAGCTCTTCCATTAAAGAGCAAAAAAAAAAAAGAAACAGATGGTGTTGTTTCGACTGGTTCCTTCTACTGGTGGCCAGATGCATGACACACACAAACCCTTCCTGTCCCAGCCATTCAGGTCCCGTTTGTGTGTCCTGCCACCAACTCTAGTTCAACATATATGAAAAAAAATACTTTTAATCTGGGTTGCCACAACTACAGTTTATATTTTGTCTGCATGGAGCACTATGGTGCTCATGTTTTAGTACAAAAAATAATTTCTTCTTTTTAAACTGTAGTGAACTGCTTGCTGCAAATGTAGCAAACAGTTATTAATGTTTATATGGTTAGTACTACAGCAGTCAGGTCTTAGTTAAAAAAACATATATTTTTTTTACTTTTAAATTGTAGCAAGCAGTTGTTAAAGTTTAGACCATATACTGAGGTATGACCGGAAATGCAATATCAGCTTTTAAAAGCCAGTATTTCATTAAAGAGATTTTGTGATCATTTGATTGTGCTCCCAACAACAATTTGAGCTTGGGGCAAGATCCTCTTGGCCCACCCTAGTCATGCTACTGCATGAGGACTAGACATTTGTGTATGTGTGTATGGTCAGTGCTTACAACAGCTACCCATACTTTACTCTGGCTGTGGATTAGTCTGACATGATGTTTCCTTAGTCTCCTAATAAGGCTGTAATGAGGAACTGCTTGTCGTGCAAACCAGCCAGGTCACATGCATTCTTAATGAGCCTTGGGGCCACAGAAGATGTGTTTCTAATTTCCTGGGACTTTATTGAATGTTAATGTTGGTATCATCAGAAACAAGTATACTAGTTTTGAAACTGGGCTTGACCTGTATAAAACATGCATGTTGAAAATTACAGAATCAAAGAATTACAGAATCAAAGCTAAAGGGTGATAGAGCCATGATGGATGATCAAAAATGTTTAAAACTGCTAACTGAAAATCCTGTACTTCATCTGGTTTTCAAAGGCTCATTTTTTAGCTTTACCCTTGCTACCCTTGAATTCAATGTAAACAGTACTAAAGATGTTGAATGTTAGGGGAATAACAGATTGCTGACTATAGCAAATCTCTTTTGTTCTAAGTGCATTCTCCCCAAGTGCTATTACTTGAACATGACCTTTATGATGCCGGTGTATTTCTTTATTATACACCTTACTATACCTGCTGAAAATAAATAAAATACACCAATGAAGCATTCTACTTAAAGTAAATTAACCAAAAAAGCAATAGAAATCATACAATATTAAACGCAAAACACAGAAAAATACCACATGGCAAAAATGAAATGAAAACAATATGTTTGACCTAATAAAATCCCTCTAATGTTCTTTGATGCTGGCCAAATTATTAAGCATTTTAATAGATTATTAGTCATGCTGACAAAATATATTGCTGGCAAGTTTTCATATATAACACTTTTTTAACAGCATGCCCACACTCCTAAGTTTATCATTTCTTAAGAACCAAGATGAACAAATGCAATGTTTGTTCCTTTAAAATATGTCTGGTTTAATATTCATTATAGCTGTAAAGTTGACTTGCCATTTTCTTCACAGCATCAAGCAGAAATATCCTTCTGTGCATGGTACAGGATCAGATACATTAGTGGCATCCATAATGAACGTAATTAATAGATCTGATCCTTTAATGGTATTCATACTGCAGATAATAATGGGTCCAGTTTATTACTGGTATCTGTACAATATATTGCAATGGTTCCAGTATATTGATAACATCCCTACTGCATATAGGAATATAGCAATATATCAGACCTATTGGAGATATCCCTGCTGCATATCATAATGGATCAGTCTATTAGAGGCAACCTATACTGACTATGGTAACAGATCCTACATATTTGTGGTACTGCTACCAAATATAGTAATGGATCCTGCCTACTGATGGTATACATACTCTACATATAGTAATGGATACACTCTGAAGTGATATTCACAGTGCATTTGGTAACAGATCCAATGTATTATGGTATCCATTCTGTTTATATAATGGGTCCAATGAATGTCCTAGAATCATAACCTTCTGAAAACTAACTGAATGAGTCTGACTTATTGGAAACACACATATACAAAAAGCTACATTTGCTAATGACAGCTCTGTAAAATCACAGCTTGCAGGGAGAGGCAAGTACCCCTGCAACCCCTCCCTCCCACACATGTATGGTCTTACACTTGAGAGAATGGAAACAAAGTCCTGGTGAAAATGAAAAAGAAACAGCTTGCATAACTGTGATCTTGCAGTAGAGCCAATAATTGTAAATATTTGCAAAACCATTCCAATGTCATGGTTACAGTTTTTGGAAGATGGGATCAGGAAGTTACCATTTTAATACCCTGAGGAATAATAGCTTTGTTACCACACAGCTTGCAATTCCTTGTTTTCCTTTATGAAAATATTTGCCTGTGTGAAATTCTCTGATCTTGGCAGATGCTTTATTGCCACAGATGTAGCCTGATTATTTTTTGTTAGTATGTAAAGTGCACCATTGGCCATTACTGTGCAGCTTTGTACACTGATGCATACTACTTTAATTGTATTATGGTAGGCCCATGTATACATAGATAGATAGGTGCAGATTCACTAAAACCTACACAATGTGCTAAAACTGTGCGCAGGTTGTGGTGTGACAAGCATACTGTAGCATGCCATTTTGTATTCAGTAAGTTGTATAAACCATGTAGAGCCACATAAATACAGTAAACATCATGGGATGCTAATTACAGCGTAAGCAACTGAAGTGTATGCTAATTAACAAATCCAATATGGAGGAGCTATTTGATAAGCTATAAAGCAATTGTGTACACTCAGTCCAGGTTTTGGCCTTGAATTCCAAAATCTGGGCTGTTGCTGCTCTTCTTTTCTGCATGTGTATGTACAACAGGTTCAAGTCTATGCTGCTGCTAATACACCTCAGACAAGAAGGAGAAGGGTGTTTAGACCCCATTTAACTTTTCATGGTCTGCATGAGGTAGAAATTGAAGAGTGCTACTGAGTGGACTGAGACGCAGTACAGGAACTCTGCAACTGAGAACAAGAGCAAATCAAGGGGAACCAATGCCTGTGGAGACTAAGTTATATGTAGCACTTAGAATATTAGCTACAGTAACCTTCCACAGACCAACAAGGGATATGCTGGGGGTGTTACAAGCATCAGCATTCAGGATACTACATCAATTGCTGAATGTTATGCTGCAACATGCCAGTGACTATATACTTTTTCCCTGTACACCTGTGGCAGAGTTACAACTATGCAGGATTTCTATGCTGTTGCAGATTTCCCTGAAGTCCTGGGTGCCATAGACTGCATGCACATTGAAATAAAAGCACCACCTGGGGAACAGGGAAGGGTGTACATAAGCAAAAAGGGCTTCCACTCCATTAACTTTCAGATCATGTATAACGCTAAGTGAATCATCCTGAATGTGTATGTTGGCAACCCTAGCAGTTACCATGACTCCCATATGTGGCACAACTCTCAACTCTATCAGAGGTTTTCTAGGGGAGGATATCCCACAAGGTCATTTACTGGGTGATGGCTGGTATGCACTTGAACTGTGGCTGATGACACCCTTCAGAAATGCACACACACACACTCACAGAACAATGCTGTAATGAGGCACATGCTAAAACAAGAAATATCACAGAGCATGTGTTTGGCCTGTGGAAGTCATGATTTCAGGGTCTAGATACATCAGGGGGAGCTCTGCAGTGCAACCGCTGTACTTGTGCCAGAATTTTCACTGTCTTGCTATCCTTCACAATATTATCCTGAGAAAGCAGCATCAGCAGGAACACCAAGGGGAAGGTGCACACATACCACCACTACTGGCAAGGTCACCACAGTCACATGGAGGTGAGGAGTCAGAGGGGGACCTACTAGCCACTGTGGACATTGGTAGATGTAGGTGTGCACATATGTCCTCACCCTGGCCAAGAGACAATGGACAGCACATATGCTCACCACCTAAGGAGGTACAGCTTTCATCCTATGCACATAGATGCAGTAAAATTGATGCCAAATAACAGTAACAACCTTTATTTACTCATGTAATAGCTGTGTCCTGCTAGCATCACAGAGCCAGCTCTGAATTAAAATGCTTGTAACTGCCGGACTATTAAGGTAAGTACTGAACCTGGAATAGGAAAATTAATGGCTAAGAACACAAATCCTTGCAGATCCTTGCATATTGTTACTTGCTAATGTAACTAAGTAGAAGGTGGGTGAATTTTACAGCAATGACATCAATATGTGACAGCAGTGACTTATGTCAATGGATGTGTTCTCTGTCAACTAATAGTGAATCAAAGATACACACAATACGAAAACCTGTAAGAAAGCAGTACAATTTTCAAAAGATCATCACAAGCATAAATATACTAAGCACTCAGTCAGCAATGCACCCTAGGCATTAGACAAAAGACTTGTGTATCCATGAATCCAAAAGATAGAATCAAGGATATGGCGCAGTTATCATTTGCACAGGGTGTTGTTGGGGGGACAGAAGACCAAGGCTGACACAAAAAGAAGTGAGTACATTTGAGTAAGAAAAACAGGCAGGCAAACATTTTGATAAATTATCAAATGGACACTGAGACAGAATGACAGAATGAGCTATAAGCCTCACAAATGAACTATGCACCTGTAGTGTGTGTGTGTGTGTGTGTGTGTGTGTGTGTGTGTGTGTGTGTGTGTGTGTGTGTGTGTGTGTGTGTGTGTGTGTGTGTGTGTGTGTGTGAGTGTGTGTGTGTGTGTGTGTGTGTGTGTGTGTGTGTGTGTGTGTGTGTGTGTGTGTGTGTGTGTGTGTGTGCGTGTGTCTGTGTGTGTGTGTGTGTGTGTCTCTGTATGGGCACTCAAGGTGAAACATGCATGAGTGTCTGCAAGAACACAACCAAGCTATGTGCTAGCTCTATTTCCTGGTATGCAAGACAGGTGTGAGTTGTGCATTGTAGAGGGAACAGTTCATTGTCATCACCACTGACTGAGAGAACTGGCTCCATCAGGAGTTGCATTGAAACTTCCATGCCCATGGTCAGATGTGCTGCTCCAACCTGAATGTGACTGATGTCTGCTGGACAAACTCTCATCATAAGTACACGCAGGAGCATGACCCCATGGCCTACCATTTCTGGGAGTGGACACAATCACTGACAGAACAGTGGGAATAGTGCCACTATGGGAAAGTGACTGGGCACAACCACATTGGTTAGCATCAGATAATGGTACTGACCTACATTCACATGAATGTTGTCCCCCTCCCAGCAGATGTTCCATCACAGACACTCCCCATTCCATCGTGTCATTCATCTTATCCATTGAATTGGCCACATGGCAGAGGCAGTTATGTATGTCAGCCTGTGCTACATCTACAACCCTAAACATGGCCTCAGAGGCCCTAGTGGAATGTGCCTGCTCCTCCGTGACAGCTCAAAACATATGTCGAGTGGCATGCAATGACACACCCGAATAAGGAGGAGGGTGGAACACAGACCTTCTCTGAGCATCCCTAAAAACCCTCCTGTGTGGCATCTTGCCCACAGTTGGCTATGGCCAGAGTCAACTGGCACTGAAGCCACAGTAACCACACTACCCTGATGAAGTGTGTCACCCTCCACCTTCCCAATTGGTATGCATAGGCATACTGACTGTGCCAAAGGGAAATACAGGGGTTGGCTGAATGTCAACCTCAGTGTCAGATAGATTCAACCTCTGTAGCCCGTGACTGTGCCTCTGTTTTTTTCCACCATTATCATCAGAGTCTGCCCATACTCTGACATCAGGTGGTAAGAGTCCTACACTTCCACTGTCAGGATCACTGGTGGTTGTTCAAGGACTTAGAAGTTTCCCTTTTGAAATACAAAAAACGTCAGTGGGACATTGCCTTTTTGAAATATGGTCTGGATGTAAAACGGGTCCCTAAGGGTTTACAGGTACACAACATTCCCAATGGTATCTTTAGTAACACTTTTCTAAACAAACGGCAAAAGATTTGTGAAGATACAGGTTTGGCGTTCCTTAAAGTGCTTAAGGAACACCATGAAGCAGAGGAGCACAAGCTTGCCAAGTGGATCGATGGTCTTACAGGCAAACTCAGTTTGGCTGCCTTACCAAAGGAAATTGATGATGTTCTAAGATAAATACAGTTTAAAGCTGATGCCTCAGACAACTCCTTGAGACAAAAGAAAGAAAAGAAAGTCAACAGGGATCACAGGCTGTATACAGAGAGGAAATGTAATTCCACCTTAAAACCGGCAGAATCAGCACGCAATGTTTCTGGGGAGCTGACATCACCACCGAACATTATAACAGGGGAGGAAGAAGCCATTAGAGAGAATGGAGGCTCTTACAACAACGAAAACAGCAGATTTTCCAAGTCTGTTTTATCCCCTCGGCACTCAAAGTGTCTGCAGGAGAAAAGAGTAGTGCAGCATAGGCAATGGGAGACTGTCACACCAGGGAAGAAAAACTTACTACTGAGGAGGAATTTGAACAGCTACAACAACCTGACAGTTATGCAGTTAGCTGAAACTTCAAATCAAGCCAAGGTTTACCCTCTGTTTTGCAGAGGAAAGAACCAGGAATGGCATCAAACATACAGGTATTGCCTATGGATTTAAAAATTTACAACTTGTCACTCAGGGTTTTTACAGAAGCAGAGACTAATTTATTAAATAAAAGCTTTAATTTTGTGCCCTCTAGAAGGGCGGACATTGTGGATACTGTTATCAATTTAAAAGCATACACCAGAAAATTAAATTTAAATTTGTTAATGGGGAACCAAGAAGGCAAACAAAAGGGTGATTTTGTCACACCAAGTACTTTTAACCCGCCCCTGCACCCTACACTAATAGCATTTCAGGATTTGTGTGAGAACGAAATTAGGGATTTGCTAAACAAAAGAAGAAATGGAAAATTTTATAATATGACTGTAGAAGAGCAAATGTTTTTTAACTCTATCAAGGATGAAACTTCTATCAGAGTTATGTGTGCAGACAAAGGGGGTTCAATAGTCATAGTAAATTCTGATGATTATGTGAAGGGAATGCAATTTTTATTAGCAGATTAAACTGCATACAAAAAAGTTTCCATAGGTGATGTCCTTAAAGATTACAAAAGAATAGATTCTTGTTTTTGAAGCTCTGACAGGAGTGATTTCCAGGAATATGTATGAGCCAAAGGGGGTTCAATAGTCATAGTAAATTCTGATGATTATGTGAAGGGAATGCAATTTTTATTAGCAGATGAAACTGCATACAAAAAAGTTTCCATAGGTGATGTCCTTAAAGATTACAAAAGAATAGATTCTTGTTTTTTGAAGCTCTGACAGAAGGAGTGATTTCCAGGAATATGTATGAGTTTTTTTTAGTAGATAAACCCAAGATAGGGCATCTCTTTGGAATTCCAAAGATACACAAAGATGGGCATTGTCCTCCTTGTAGGCCTATAGTTTCCTCACCAGCATCAATGTTAGAGCCATGTTCTAAGTTTATAGACAGGACTCTGCTTGAGACAGTACAGAAGACAGAATCACTCATTAGGGATTCTTTTAATTTTTTAAGCAAAATCAATAAAATTACGGTTGAAGCTGGGTATTTGTTGGTGACAGTTAAAGAGGCATCTTTATACACTTGCATTCCCCATGATTTGGGTTTAGAGTGGGTTGGGAATTTGTTAATTAACAGTGGAGAGTATGAATTAGAAGAATGCAGGTTCATGTTGGACTGCATGGACAACATTCTTTCATACAATTACTATTACATTTTCTTTCACAGATTTCCGATGTTTAAGCATAGCAAAGCGCCGCGCAAATGGGCTGCACTCTAAAACACAGAATATTACAAATTAAAACCCACAAATGTGGATTTTATTGAAAGTGGTAATGTACAATGCAAGGGAATGGCAGGCTGAAGACAAGATGGCCACCAAGTAGAGGTTGCTAAGGGGGGAAGCTCAGTCTAAGACATGTAACCAAACATTAGTAGGCAATCCTATGTAAATGAGTGTTAGGATAGTGAATCGCTAGTTTACATAGCAAATGAGCACAGTCAGTGGAGTGTAGGAGTAGGATATGGGGAGTAACAGAGTAGAAGATAGGTGACATCATGAGGGGGGTATGTATGAAAGAAGTGAAGCTCATTGGAGCAGAGTGGCATGTGTCCGCTGTCATTTAGACATCATGGAAAGAGGTGTGTCAACAGGTAGGCGAGTGAAAGCCAAGAAATGGAAGGTGTATACCATGGATAACACCAAAGTTTCTTGCTGAGCATGCATGCGTGCATGTGCGCACCTGTAAACCCGAGTAAGACAGAATGCGCGAGTGTAAGCGTGAGTGCACGCGTTTAAGCTGGAGTAAGCATGTATAAGGCTGTTTAAAGAGTTGTAAGCGCGTTTGTGCTGGTGTGTGTGCGTGTTAATCCAAATAAGCAAGTTTTAGTCTGTGTAAGCATGTGTGTGCGCATGTTAGCTGCTGTGCGCGTGTTTGCACTTGTGTGAGCTGCGCCCCCTGTGGAAACAGAAAGGAAAAAAGAAGCAGAACAAATAGTAGGAAGCTACCAGGGAGTACTAGCAAAGCTAGCAGGTGAAAACAATCAGAATCAGGCAATTACACAGGCAGTACACTAGCCCAGCCCAGCCTAGCACTTAAAGCTCTGCCAACAACAGTCCATTATGTTTCTCACAACAGGCATTGCAGTAAGCTACTAGAAGTGAAAACTGAAAAAGCTTTACTGAGACAAAGAAATGTTAGGGGCTACCATTGCTGTTATAAGGCAACATATGCAACATGCAGAGGGTAGTGATAATGGAAATGCTGCTGGAGAACCCACAGTGAGGAGACGGAGAAGTGTGTACAGGCCCAGGGTAACCTACCAGGGGCTACATGAGCTGGAGATAGTGGAGGGCTATAGAGTAGACAGAGACCTCCTGCAGCAGATTGTTGCGCTGTGCAGGCCACTCCTCACACACAGAGCCAACAGAGGGGAACCCATCCCAGTGGAAACCAAGGTATGTGTTGGCCTAAGAATATTAGCAACAGGTACCTTCCAGAGACCAACTGGTGATATGATGGGGATATCACAGACATCAGCATCCATGGTACTGCACCAGTTCCTGGATGCCATGTCAGCACATGTCGGTGATCATGTATATTTCCCCAATTCCCGTGAGGTACTGGCCAGCAATATGCATCTCTTCCAGCAAATAGCGGAATACCCTGAGGTAGTGGGTGCAATAGACTGCATGCACATATGCATCAAAGCACCAGCCGGCGAGTGGGGTAGGGTCTACTTCAACTGCAAGGGCTTCCACTCCATCAACTGCCAGGTCATGTGTGATGCCCAGGGCATAATACTGAATGTGTGTGCAGGCTGCCCTGGAAGCTACCATGATGCCCATATCTGGCATCTGATGCAGCTGTACCAGACATTTGCCAATGGGGACATCCCACATGGTCACCTAGTGGGGGATGCTGGCTATGCACTGGAGCCGTGGCTGATGACACCCATCAGAAATGCACACACACCTGAACAGGAACACCATAATGAGGCACACGCACAAACATGTAATGTAATAGAGCGTGTGTTTGGGCTGCTCAAGTTACGGTTCCGGTGCCTGGACAGATCTGGTGGAGTCTTGCAGTACTCACCAACTACATGTACCCAAATTGTCATGGTATGTGCTATGCTACATAATATGATCCTGCGAAAACAGCTGCAGCAGGACCAGCATAGGCCTGGCCCAAACAGCCCCCCACCATTGCCAAGGCCATCACAGGCAGAGCGTGACTCGGAGGAGGAACAACCTGAGCCTGCCCCAGTAGGCAGAAGGAGGCGTGCCCAGTATGCTTTGGCCTTGGCAAAGAGGCAACGCATAGCACATACACTGGCATAGTAGGAACTCTGGAAATGATACCCCTCTCCGACTCACACATAAAGCAAAAAGGGATGCCTAAGTTGACACTACCTGCTTCCAAACATGTGCAGGGAGTGTAATATGTGCATCCAACATAGGCATCCCTGCAGCACCACCTAAGGCATGAATGCCATGTGTTAAGCAATATAAAGCAGTGCTAAACAACAATTACCACCATGTAGTATATGCAAACAAAATCGCACACACCAACTAGCACAACTGTGGTCAATGTTCAGTAATATTGGGCAATGCCCAGCAATGTTGGTGAATATTGAGCAATGTCGGACAAGCCTAGTCTAAGTAGGGCATAGCTGAACAAAAACCAACATGCTCATATTTGCTTAACAGGCCCTTAAGCAGTCTGGTCTGCTCAGTATGAAAATATAAAGCAGTGATGGGCCTCGAACCCAGGATACTGTGCACTATAGCCAATGTACTGAACCACTAAACCATTACAGTATTGCGGTGGTCTACCTGTATGATGGAATGTTGATAAGTCTATGCAAAGTATTCCATGGAAACCCTGCAGGCACAGCATAACCCTTGTTGAGTTATGACACAAAGGTGAGTCATGCAGTGAGAACAGAACCTGACTTCCAGCACACACAGTATAAATGTTAATATTGGTCATGTTCGCACACATCAGCAAATGTAGTGGACCTCAGATAGCAACATACTGAAGGGTCACACTGGGCATGCTCACACACTTGAATAAATGAGACAAATGTCAGGCAACAAAACATGGAATGTCAGAACTGGGCATGCTCACACACTTAGGCCATGTCTGAGTACAGCAGTGGGCCACGCATATCTGGAAGTTGCATGTGTTAACCCAGGAACCTGTCACTATACAGCAATCCGCCCTGTGCATACAGTTATATGACAACAGACACATCTATAATATAGTGGAACCCTGTCATAATGAAATATGTTCTGCAGCTACTGAAGTTCTTCATGGAAACTGGTAAAGCAAAGATGATAAAGACCTGCAAACAGTATCAGCAATAAACATTGTGCATCTTGAACATTAGCATAGGTTCAGAGGTCGATACTAGGCTATCTGCCCTAGGGCATATACAAGCCTAGCCAGAGTGTGTTTGGCATTCGCAACCCTGTCAGATTACTACACTGTGTGTGTGAATAGTAGGTCACACAAGATAGCCCATGTATGTCTATGCTAATGTGCCTCTGTCTAGCAGGGACACAGAAGATATCCCAGGGGTAAATATACAATCATCCATACAGTCGTCAAGATGTTTCCAGTAGGTGATCAGTGGGTGGTTCTGCCTATGTGAAACTGGGATTGCATTCTGTAGTGAGTGGAGCCTCTGGGCTAAGAATCTGTCCCTCCACAATGTCCTATTAACATCTGTGCTGAGGTATACGTCCCTGCAGTGTGTTGCTCCAAGGGAGTTGGATATCCTGAGGTGGAGCATGTCCAGTAATTCTGGTTTGGGTATAGCTGTAAACAACAGGCACACATCATATCTGAGTAGGTGGTAAGCGACTGAATAGAGCTGGAGTTACTGCATCTGAACTATGCAGGGCATCTGTGTGAGTCCCTAGATCTGCTTAGTGAGGACCGTCTGTGGCCAGTACAGTTGCTACAGGTGTCAGGTAAGGTACACCCCAAATGTGGCATTGTAACCAAGCATGGACGTGATGAGTATAGATGCACAATGACTTCACTCGATCTAGATGTGAAATCATATGGGATAAGGTGGCACACATAGAAGGTGTGTCCAACCACTTTGGCAACGTGAATGTTAAAGGCGACAGTACAAACAAGTGATGTCCCCAAACCCCTAACAACTCCTACCATATGCAATGGAGTACTACCTATGTGGTAATGTGTGGGCATGTTGTTACTCCCAAAGGGGATGACTATGCAACTAATGGCATTTAGCTGTAGGCCATGGCTCAGGCACCAGTCATCCATCTCTGTGAGACCCAGATTGAGTATGCATGTGACAGCTGGAGAGTTGATCATGTCACCCAGTTTGCAGTCAAGTGCAAACATGTTCAGCCATATTCCCCCTGTGATAGCCTGTACGTAAGACAAATATATACTGAACAAGAGAGATTGCAGGACAAAGCTGTGTGGGATGCCATGTGTGACTGGTGTATAGTCAGACATGGCATCTGCAATTCTGACCATGTGGGTGCTATCCCTGATCTAGGTATCAATACATTGTGTGAGATATGTGTCCAAATTGACCCTGGTGAGCCTATGCATAATGGCCCAGTGGGTTATTGTGTTGAATGGTTTTGCAAGGTTCAGGTAGGCTGTGTGGATAGCCGTCACTATGTCAATGGGCCTGTTAGCCATTTAAAGAATACCTGCAGGTTCGAGAGGCAAGATCTGCCCACAACAATGCTGAAATAAGTAGGACACAGTGTCTGTAGGTTCCCAATGTCTATGTGTAAGAGTCCTATGACAATATGCTCCATAGCTTTGCAGAACAGGTTACACAAGCTTATAGGGCAATATTGTCTGTGGTCTGTTTTGGCACCAATTCTGTGGAGCGGGACCACTGTCGCAGTATGCCATTCCTTGGGTACATATCCTGTGGTAACTCCGATGTTGAACAGTGATGTAATGTGAGGGTTGCGTTTGTCATGATGCTCGTGTATGATGCAGGCTGGGACACCATCTGGTCACATTGGTACTGTGATGTACGCTGTGGGGAGGGCAGCACTCACCTGTTACTGTGTGATGTCAGGGAGGTTATACTCTGTTGGGATGGATAGTTGCTCCTTAGGGGGCATGGGTGGGAGACATCTGCACTGAACCTGTTTGCCAGGATGTAGGCAATGCCAGTGGGTTCAGGGTAGGTTTAGTCAGTATGCAGTAACTCATAGCATATCAGTGAGTGTCCACCCAGGTTCCTGACATAACTGAAGAAGGCCATGTGATAGTCCTATGTGTCAGGTGCAATTGTCTGGTAGAAGCGGCCCTTAGAAAAGTCCATCAGTGATTGTAGCTGTCTGCTAGTACAGATCACAGATGCCTTCCCAGTCTGGGATTGTGCTCTATCATGTAATAGCATCCTCCTGACGTTGTTCAGCTTATTAATGGCTGGGGTCTACCAGACAGGTCCCCTGTCATTGTAGTAGTGGGTCTTGTTATTTGGGATAGCACAATCCATGCGCTCCACTAGGTGTCCATAGAATGTGTATGTAAAGGATGCAGTGTGAGCTGTATATGCCACTGTCTCAGGATCTCTGAAGGATACCACCTTGCTTCAGTGAAGTGAGATGTTGGCTCATGAGAAGTTCACCAAGATTACCCAGGATGGGTGTGTGGAGGGTATATGTATGTTCTGTGAGATACTTGTATGTTCTGACATTACCAATGAGGGGTATATCACTGGTGTGGAACATAAAGTCCCCATGTTGGTGATGAGCAGGTCCAATATGTATTTCCCCTTGTGGCTGTGCTGACTGGTTGTGCCAAAGCATATGAGTCCACAAATTGTAGTGACTGTTGGATGAGGTTGTCGGGGCTTGAGTAGTATCCCCAGTCAATATGTGTGTATATGAAGTCACACAATATAACGGTGTCTGTGGAGACCTTCATATTCTCCATAGTTTCTACAAAAGCCAAGTATGGTTCTTGAGTTTGAGAGTGTGTTCTGTAGCAGGCAACAAACTGAAAGGCAGTATTGCACAATGGTAGTTGTATATGTATGGTCTGTGATGCTTTGTGCAGTGCTACTATCCTGGAGGTGTGTGTAGCTGTGATGTATATGGATACTCTCCCTAGTTGTGTTGTCTGTTCCAAGTCTTGTTGTCAGACATCATGGTATGAAACATATCCTGGTAGTGCTGGTGTGCATAAGCGAGCCTGAACCAGGTGTCTGTCAGTGCACAGATATTGCTCTCCTCCATACTGAGGAGAGTCCTGAGTGGCCACAATATGAGGTTAACACAACTGTTGTTGAGCAGCATTACTCTTAGTTTCATTTAACCTGTAATGTCTATGGAGGTGGGTTTGTCTTCTGAGCCCTGCTTAAAAAAGGCACTCTGGTGGTAGCAAGAGCCTTAGTCAGCATACCAAAGTCCAAGGATGACAGGTGCAAGCTGTCCATAGTGAAGCTACGTGGCATATTGAGCATGTCACCACAGGCTGACAGACACTGTATCCCCTATGAATGAAACAAATTTGTTAGCCAACTGTTAAATGTGATATGTGTGTCCATATACTGTGACATCATAACTGGTGGGTGTAAGATGCTAGACAAGGTCAGGGTCATACTGGCCTGGGTTACATGATCAGAGTGTACCTCCATGTATCATGTCATGTGGTCCAGGGAGTAATGTCTGAGGTTACACACACCAACATGGACAATGATGGTGCCAGTCTTGTACTTGCTTTGGAGTGATCTGACTGCCTGTGTTATGCAGCAGATCCTGGCACCCAACAGACAGCCCAAAGTGACTATTCCCTTGTCAGGCCTGGTGAGTGGTACGTCAGTGTGTCTGAATATAAGTGTCGCCTATTACAAGTGTATTAGGTGTGTTGTTTAGCCCGAGGGGCAGTGACTGTGTGGCACACTGACATTGTGAACTTTGTGATATGTGGGTATTGTAGTGGGGTAGCAGGTGTGTGTGTGTGTCTGCTTTGGAGGTCTCTGCTGCTTAGGTAGAGTACATTTACAGCATCCAAGTATGTCAATATGTGCTAATGTGGTTTGAGTGCTGTTGCTAGAGAATATGTGAGACTGATATGTGGTGTGTGTGTGATTACCTTCACCACCTGATAGACTGTGCCAGTCATGGGTCGAGAGAGTTCAGCTCTCTGTATGTCTATATAGGTGCATCTCACACATATATCTGAGTTTGTTGGGAGGAGGAGAGGGTTGTCTGTGTACATGAGGCAGATGTGACATTGTGTCAATATCACTATATCCACCAGTTGGACTGAAGAGTACACACAAAACCGACCCCTGAACATGCCAGGATATTATCATGACATACTCTGTAGCCTGATCACAAAGGATCAGTAGGGTGTTAAGCATGTAAAAGAGTATAACAGGGATTAGTGCTCATGTTCGTTAGTGTTTTGTAAAGAGGAGCTGAGAAGGAGTCCAGACTGAATCATGACACCTCCTTCAGCTATGTCATATATATCAATGTACACCCATATATGTCCTGAGTCAGGGCCAACTGTACCTGAGTGTCAATGCTGACATCATGACAGACAGGCCCATATATACATACCCATCCCCCACTGACAGTAGTCCACATCATCATACCAGGAGATATCACATGTAGAATGGATGAGCAGCTACCCCCACTGCCAAAAGCATGGCAGCAGGTGGAATACATCGATTCACAATATGTGTCATGCACAAACTACAGAACAAACAGATCATGCACCTGAATAGTCAGCTGAGCCGCACCCCCTACACAGGATGTGGAACCGTTGAATGTGTCACAGCTACATATGGCACTCCCCACATGTGTTGGTGCACAACACACCATGGGAAGTCAAGTCCAGTACGCCTATGAGGTCTGATCTGCAAGGTCATGGAGTCCATCATGGTTGCAGTCATAAACAGAGCTATTGGAAGCTGACACACACACAACCCTACCAACTGTGGTAGGTTCATGTGAGGATCATGGTTCCCAAACATGCTAGACTGTTTGCAAGGCAGCCACCCAGGACATACATCAATGAACACATCTACACATGTGTCACATAGACTTTGAATAGCCCTTTATCAACATCCCAGACACATGTAGTATCCACAAAACCAATAAGCTGTGCATAAATATGTGTTGACATATGACGGAATGTCAATGTGTCCACAGATAGATCACACAAGGTAAGGATACTGAGGTCATGTTCAAGCTGTTGACACCTGCTGACCCACATGGACCATTCCTGGAATGGCATAAAACAAAGTGTACACACATCACCATGCCCAGTCTGATGATGTCACCATCCTATAAATACAGCAGCAGAAGGGAAACCAGCCAATAAAGCAAATAATGCACCTCTTTTCCAGTATCATAACATAGTTAGATAGGGGTTTGAATCCTGCAAAGTGTGTGTGTGTGCAGTTTCCTTTGAGAGGTGTTCCCTTTTTGGAGACAGGGAAAACTCAGTAAAGGAGTTGCATTCCGCTTTGGAAAGTCTGATGATGTCACCATCCTACAAATACTGCAGGAGAAGGGAAGCCAGTCAATAAAGCAAATAGCGCGTTGTGTTAGTGCGCCTCTCTTTAGTATCATAACATGGTTAGGTAGGGGTTTGAATCATGCAAACAGTGAGTGTGTGTATGTGTGCAATTGTCTTTGAAAGGAGTGCCGTTTTTGGAGACTGTGAAAACACACTAAAAGAGGTACATTCCTCTTTGAAAAGTCTGATGATGTCACCATCCTACAAATACAGCAGGAGAAGGGAAGCAAGCCAGTAAAGCAAATAACACGCTGTGTTAATGTGTCACTCTCTAGTATCATGACATAAGTAGGGGTTTAAATCTTGCAAACAGTGAGTGTGTGTGGGGGGTTGTGTGTATGTGTGCAATTGTCTTTGAAAGGAGTGTCCTTTTTGGAGACTGTGAAAACACACTAAAAGAGGTACATTACTCTTTGGAAAGTCTGATGATGTCACCATCCTACAAATACTTCATGAGAAGGGAAACCTGTCAGTAAAGCAAATCACGTGCCATGTTAGTGCGTCTTTCTCTAGTATCATAACATAGTTAGGTAGGGGTTTGAATCCTGCAAACAGTGAGTCTGTTTGTGTGCAATTGTCTTTGAAAGGGGTGTCCTTTTTGGAGACTGTGAAAACACACTGAAAGAGGTACATTCCTCTTTGGAAAGTCTGATGATGTCACCATCCTACAAATACAGCAGGAGAAGGGAAGCCAACCAGTAAAGCAAATAGCGCGCCATGTTAATACGTCACTCTCTAATATCATAACATAGTTAGGTAGGGGTTTGAATCCTGCAAACAGTGTGTGCATCTCTTTTCCAGTATCATAACATAGTTAGGTAGAGGTTTGAATCCTGCAAAGTGTGTGTGTGTGTGTGTGTGTGTGTGTGTGTGTGTGTGTGTGTGTGTGTGTGTGGGCAGTTTCCTTTGAGAGGTGTTCCCTTTTTGGAGACTGTGAAAACACACTGAAAGAGGTACATTCCTCTTTGGAAAGTCTGATGATGTCACCATTCTACAAATACTGCAGGAGAAGGGAAACCAGCCAGTAAAGCAAATAGCGTGAAAGGTTAATGTGTCTCTCCCTAGTATCATAACATAGGTAGGGGTTTGAATCCTGCAAATGCTGACTGTGTGTGTGTCACTGTTGATCAACGCAGTGTGGGTTTTGCTTTTACTATGGTATGACATAGTATGATGACAACAGTAAGTGCATTGCAGACATCAGGTATCTGCATGGCAAATATATATGTGTACATGTCCCCTCAATCAGTACATAGGTGTGAAGCCTGCATACTACATGAATACATTTATTTCCATTGACAGGTTGTGCCGCTGCTACTCAGATCGTAGGTCACATATGTATGTATGTGACACGGCCATCCACTGTCATGTTCTGTGGCCAAGGTCATCTGTAGTATACACACCCATGACAGTTACTTAAGAGTAGTGTGAGTGAGGGTATATGCCTGGGGTATATGTCAGACATGGTCATACACAACAAAGTCTGCCAAAAATGAACAGTCTTTATAGGTGTACGACTGCCTTGTGGATATGCATTCAGGCCTCTAATGTCTATGATACACATTGGGACTTCACAATACCTATGGATATGTGGATACCAAGGGACACATGACATAACATGGGTCTGTATGTACACAATGGTACCCGACATACATGTTGAGGGCTACATGTGGTACTGACGGGATAGTATGTATAGTACATGAGGATGACTATGCCATAGTCGGCTTACTGCTATACAGCATGTATCACACAACAGGTATCTGTCTGTATGATACCCTTGTGTAGGATATGCATCCCATCCAGGGAATGCATTGTAGGCCATTCCATGCGTTCCCAGATTTGGATGGACACATCCCTAGTGTATCTGCATGTACCTAAGAGGGCTATATGACACACAGGTGTGGTCACAGTAATGGGTGGCTGTCATCACCACTGGTTAGTGTTATAGTGTAGCACCTAAAGGATCCAATTGATACTGGGTTCCCTACTACTGTGTGTCATTTGTCAGGACATCATCCAATGATTGCTTATAGTCATGCTGTTGAGGTTGTGTATACTAACAGACTGCAAATCATTGACTGATATTAATGGTATCACCCGCAGCATAGTGTCAACCCATGTCATACACACTTCTACCCATGTTAGTACATAACTGTAGTAGAATGCATACTGGCCATTGAAAGATGTAATGGGATGTTAATAATGTGTACAACAGTGTATGCCACACGTCCCATGTGTCCACTATGCACATACATCCAGACAGTGCGCACCCACCATGTTCACAGATGTACACTTGCTAATCTGTACTGCACACATCACACGCATACTGTCCACTCGCTAACACATGCTGGCAACATATCACACATCAGCCAAGTGGCACATAGGTGGATAATACATACTCAGACCTAACAGTGGTGTAAACAATGCTACATTGACAATCAGAGATTTGATGCATATTGTCTGCTCAGATATACCTACAAGGATGTAGTTAGACTTCCTTGTTGACAACTCACTATTATTGCTGCACTGCTATAGTGTCACCCTGTGCATCAGCACTATGTTAGCCTGTCCCTCCATCGATAATGCAGATGACAGGAGGCGGCACAGGTATCATCATATGCACAGGGCGTTTTGTTGTTTGCCAGAGCCTGACATTGACCCATCCAATCGACATATCTGTGTGTGTGTGTGTGTGTGTGTGTGTGTGTGTGTGTGTGTGTGTGTGTGTGTGTGTGTGCGCACGTGTGTGTGTGTGTGTGTGTGAAGGACAACAGTACAGCATGGGTCAATGTTGATGTAATGTGTGTGTGTATGTGTGAGCCCTAGTTGTTTGCTTAATGTGTGTGTGTCTGCATGCACACAGCTCCACCATGTGGCTGCCATATACTGTGGTTTGTGGGACAGCCACAGACTATACCTGCTTGGCTGTAGAGATCACTGTCTCCAGCGATGGACACAGTACCTGTGCCTGGCAGGGGTGCTACAGACGGTATCAGGTACCAACCCTGACTGACTACTGTCATCAGAGGCAGAGGTATGATGACTGGACCCATGTCCCTGCTGGGACTGGCCAGAGCCACGTGCATGTGGTCTACTGGAATGGACAATGAACAGGCCAGCCCCAACATTGCTGGGGCTGGTACTGCCACTACGGGAGTGGCTGTGAGCTGTGGGCCATCTGCGACCACAGCCAGCTGTTGCTGACATGCGTCCACGTCGATATCGCAACTGTCCCGCATGGTCCTGGCTCGAGGAAGACATGTTGTGGAGGGCATCTATTGTCTCCCCCCAACATCTATCAATGACCTCAGTGTATGTCCGGATGGCACCGGCAAGGTCACAGATGCTGTCATTGATAGCGGTGTTATGTGCCCTCTGTGCCCTATGTCCATGCCTGGTGTACCGTTCCATATGTGCCTGAGCCTGCATTACAGCCCAGAACATAGTGGTCATTGTAAGACCTGTGAGGGCACACCTGCCAGGGGCAATACGTCCAGTGGTGCTCCCCCTGAGAACCCCTGGACCTCTGCCTATATGGTACCATTTCGGGTCTATGGCTATGGCTGCTGTGAGGGGATGCATGTGTCATGGGTACCACACTCTCCTGGTCAATGCCACCTGTATGCTGTCCCTCCCCTATGGCCATTGGTGGTGAGGGATGTAATGGCAGTACGAGTGTGTGCATAGATGGGGTTGAATGCTGTGTACTGTCGATTGGTTTACCAGCGACAGACCCAGTCAAATCTCCCTATGCCAAAATACATGTGTCATCATCACCACTATCCGTAGTAGTGGCTTCAGGTTGCCTGCTGCTTTTGCCAAGCCCTACCTCAGCACCTGTGAGAGGAAGACAGGAAACACACGTTACAATCTGCACATGCACACAGGCACACAGGCGCACAGGTGCACAGGTGCACAGGCACACATGAACACAGGAACACAGGAACACAGGAACACATGCACACAGGAACACAGGAACACATGCACACTCCTCACTACAGCAGATATACACACACACAACAGAAATCCAAATCATACTCAATACTGGTTGAAGGTGGCTGACGGTATCACAAGGCAAACAGTCATGCACACGTGTCAGCATGCAGAATAAGTGTTGATCAAGTCCATGCAGTGGGAGTGTAGACAGCCATAGTTAATGACAGTGTACATGGCTGTGGTGCATGTGTGTACATGTTCAGTGATTGCCTACACCCTGGAACACAGTGTGTACAAGGACACAACATTTCTGTGCAAGTATTATAAGCTCTGCAATGTCCTGTGCACCATCACACACGGTATACATACCATGGCTGCCTGTGTTATCTGTGTGTCACATGGATTTCCATGTCTGATTGCAGTGTCTGTGTCTGTAGCAGATAATTGTGGACACAGGTGTAGCACATGCATGCTATGTACACACATGGGATGAGTGGTGCATGCATACATGATGGGATACCAATCCTGGACATGTCCATTGTAACAGTATGGGGTGTAGTACCATTAGCCATCATCATCATGCATCATGTGGTCACGCAAGGCCACTAAAGTGTGCTAGATCACCGCCTAGCATGCTGTACCTGAACCGCAGTGTTGTGGCTAAGTTCACAATTACACAGCCATGTTGCACAAGGGTGTGTGAGGTGTCCAATAGGGAGCATTGCCTAACAGGACTGTGTTATGTGTTGAGGAGTGTTGCACAGCCCCATGCTAGGACCCTACCCCTCAGGTATAGTATGTGTAGTGTATGGATGATATGTGGGATACTGAAGTGTGACCTGGCAGCAGGTGTCCGGTTACACTATGTGTAGCATGTTGAGGTGTACTGCGTATGACAAACGTGTCATGTTGTGTACATGTGTGTCAACTATGCCTATCCAATGTGCAGTACAGTGTTGCCACATTTGTGTCTGATGCTCTGTGCATTGCATGTGATTGAGGCAGCTACTGACATTACTAAGTTGTGTTCCACAACGGATTCCCGCTTCTAAGGCTATTGCCAATGCTAACAAACAAGGTATCGCCGATATGGCCATTACGACGCATTCGAACTCTGATGAAGGGTCCGCCCCCATTATGACGTCATCAGCGAGCACGAACGAGTTAGTCACTTTATTTCCTTCAGTGCAATCCACTCCGGTCGATGGCAGCAATACTTCCTCGACCACAAAGCCAAAACATCTTTTAGTCGAAGCCCTTGTTCATGCAGAAGGGCACACCAACACTACTAGTACTCCGAAGTCACCAGGGGTACTTGAGACGAGAGGGATGAAAGATACACTTCCTAAGCGGCTGCCTGTTGACGTTCAGGCAATCACAGTTGAAGATGAAGTTTTTGGCGTAGGTGAAGGTTATCCTTCTTTTCCGCTGCCCTTCAAACCTTTCGAGAGACGGACTTGGTCTCCACAAGGCAGGGCAACAAAGAGGAAGAACATGGAAGAAGGCACACAGCAAACGAAGAGACTGCTGAGATGAATTCTAATGGTTTAGTAGTTAACATTTCCAGGTATGTACTTAACACACATGAGTTGTCAGTATTGAATAGAGGCCTGGGTTTATACCCTCTAGCTGCAACGAGCTTACGGACATTATTGTCGACATAAAACTTTTCACCAGGAATTTAGGTTTAAAGCTGTTATATGGTGCTAGTAACAACGAAACCGATGTTAATGTTCATAACATTTTCAGGAAACCCTCCACGCTTATGCCTCAGCAACATCCTCTGCTAGAGGCTTTTGAACAGGCTTGTGAGAGTGACATTTTTGATCTATATAATAATAAAGAGATCAAACCTGGTTTTTTTAACACCACTAAGGAGGAAAGGGAGGCTATAATGAGTTTGAGGAACAATGATTCAATTGTCATAAGACAAGCCGACAAAGGAGGTGCCGTAGTTATTATGGACAAATCTATGTATTGTGACAAAATGGAAATAATGTTATCTGATAATGATACATATTTGCCACTGCATAACTATGACCTTAATGGTTTGATCAGAAGAGTGCACAGCTATATCTATGACTTGCTGATAACCAATGTTATTGACAATGAATTATATAAGTATTTTTGGTTGATAATCCCTTGTTCCTTCATTTAGAGGGCTCCCAAAATTCATAAGGAACTTTTGAGTCCTCCTTGAGACCTATAGTATCCAGCAGAGGATGGCTCACCGAGCCACTCTCTATTTATCTTGACAAAATGTTTAAACCTATAGTCATGGGGGTTGCTCAGGTCCTTAGAGATACCACTCATTTCTTGGAGAATCTATCAGCATTTGCGGATTCTTCTCTTTTTTGTAACAATGATTTATTAGTAACACTATATGTCAAATCATTATTTACATCAATACCTAATGAAACTGGTATGGATTTCATTAGGCTTTTCTAGTGAAGAAGTGTGTTCCTAATGATAAGATATGTAGATGGATGTCCCTCTTGGAACTCATATTGGAGAATAATGTTTTGCTGTATGACAAACGTTACTATTTACAAACCAAAGGGGTAGCGATGGGTACCCCATGTAACATATGCCAACTTGGTATTGGCACATTGGGAAGATACCTTTGTCCTTAACAACAATATTTTGGTAGACATTTGAAATACTACAATAGGTTTGTAGATGATGTTTTTATTGTGTGGGGCAGTTCGATTGAACAGCTCATGGAATTTGTGTCCTACTTGAATGCTACTACTGAATTTCTTTGTTTTGAATGTTCCTACTCATTTAGTGCTATAGAGTTCTTAGATGTTAGAGTGGTTATGGTCCCTAATGGCTTTGACACAGAACTTTATAGAAAACCTTGTTGGAGGAACAATCTTTGCACCGTAACAGCATGCATCCCAAGCATGTGCATAAGAACATTGTTAGAAATCAGGTCATGAGGGTCTCGAGACTGACCACACAAGATACTGTTTTTGAACACAGTAAAACACAATTAACTGCTAACTTCTTATCCAGAGGATATAATGGCCAAGAGGTTCGTAATGACATCAAAGAATGTGATAGACTAAGGACAGGTCCTGGTGCCCCATTGATGAAGAGAGGTAACTTTGGGTCAACAGTCAACATGAAACATGACAATCGTCAAGTTAATAGGCTTACAATACCTTATACCAATAGGAACACAGACATCATTAGAATAGTCAATAACAACTGGAAATTTTTGTTAATGGATGGTAGCATTAAGAATCTCATAGAAGACAGACCACGATAGCCTACAAGAACATGTTGTCTCTCAACAGGTTGCTGTGTTATGACAGCAATATTATAGATGCCATACATTCTGATAGATGTGGTACTTTTCCTTGCCGTTCTTGTAACCAATGCAAATATATAGCTAATTCCAACAGCTTTACACATCCAGTAACAGGACGCATTTATGCATTTAGACACTATGCTGATTGTAAATCCACCAATGCTATTTATGTAGCAGAATGTCAACAATGTAAACAGTTCTATGTTGGCAAGACAAATAGGTGTTTAAGAGAGTATTAGGGAACACATCTATGCCATCGATAGGAGTAATACAACTAATGCCTTGGCGCAACATGTTATTGTTAATGGACCATCACATACTTTTAAATTTAAGGTTTTGGAATTGG
The DNA here is from genome assembly GCF_019279795.1 of Protopterus annectens. Lineage (NCBI taxonomy): Eukaryota > Metazoa > Chordata > Ceratodontiformes > Protopteridae > Protopterus > Protopterus annectens. The sequence continues at coordinate 1,646,288,435 of NC_056728.1, forward strand.
TTTTGAGAAATGGGAGGCTAGGTAATATTAAGAACTTCACGGAAGAAAAAGAAGGGAAGTGGATTTTGAAACTTCAAGCCCACAGATATGGGCTTAATGACAGAGTTACCCTGAGGCCATTTTTGGCCAACAGATCATTAAAGCATTAGGAGTAATACTATATACTTATGTATTTTTATCAATTATAGACGTTCCAGTGATTATTTTATTTTGCATTGTTCTTTATATGTGTATGTATTCCTTTAAATGCCTTTTAAATGTGTTAGATATATTTAATGCTTTGATTCACTGCATCTGAATGGGTGATGATGTCATTTCCTATATTTAAACTCTGTGGTTTTTGACTGCCTTTGAAGTCTGAAGAAGCGTTGTTTTAAATGTGAAAGCGCTTACCTTACTGCAGTTTTTATACTTTTGTCTTTCTAGCCATATTAAATGTTGGATTTTATGGATTTGTGGTGTCCTTATTGAACAAGCAGCTCGTGGTGCACTCCTCTGTTATTTTCATTTTCTTTACATTACTAAGATGTTTCACATCTCACAGCAAACATGCACAGCATGCATTATGTGTAGGTGTGTTATGTGTACATGGCCTACACCTCACCTATGACATGCACAGTTCAATACCAAGTTTAAAGTGTTAACACACTTATCAGCATGTAACGACTGCCCTGCTGTCACACCAGTGGGACCTGCAAGAATATGACACAGTTTGTCAGTGGCCACAACTGTGGCATTGCTACTGTGAGTGTGCTAAACTACAGTAGAACAACAGGCATAGGTGTACAGATACTATTCAAATTATCAGTATTGCACACAATAGGCAGCACAACTGCTACGCACAGTACACATCTCACACATGCATAATCTAACAATACATGTAACAGTAGTCTACAGCTAGGGCATGTTACCTGCACGTTCCATGTCACCATTCTGGGTGTCTCAGGCCTCCATGATGACACATGTGTGATGTTGTTGTTGCTGTAGGCCAGGAGCCACCAGACTTAGCAGCAGTTCCTCCACTCTGGTGAGGGGGGATTTATGGCCACCCCACCACCTGTGGCAAGCTGTTGTCTGTGAATATCAGACGCATGCCACTGGACATGTCTAATTAAATCACTGTAGTGATGGCGTACCTGCTCATATGTCCAGTTATGCATGCCTATGTCATTTACCCAATGAACAAGTTCTTGCCACAGTGCAGTACACTCCTGCTGGTGCTGGCTGGCCCTTGAAAACAGCAGGGTATAGTGCTGAACCAGGCTGTGGTGGATTTCCTGTTCCTCTGCAGCTGTTTAGCAGGGGTTCCTGTGATGAGCCATAAGCCTGGAAGACAAGTAAACGATATGTGTGAGCAAGTCATGTGGCACACTTAACATTATACAGTACAGATATCAGTTAACTGCCATATATAGCATCTGTTCGTCTGTCAGAGGATACACACATTCAATACCACATATCAGTGCTCAGCCCAAAACTGGCTGACAGTGCCTGCCACACTCCATATGACACACCAGTATACACCAGTACTCGGCTCACTGTTTGGGATCCAATGCACAACCTTGCCAGGGGGGTACATATCAAGCTAATGCATGCAGAAATATGTCATCCATTGCAATGAATGTGAAGTACAGTTACAGTATAACAAGTAACCCACCCTAGTCGTTGATGCCATACCCCTACCTAACATATGTGCACAGTTGTTAATATAGCTGGCATACTGCTGTAACAGAGTATACATGTTGCTAGGTACACACGCAAACCCTGCATCACACATGTGATTGCGGACATGGTACAGGCATCATTACACACACATCAGACATGCATACAACACACAAATGTATGCTAACACAGATGAACATTTGCTATGTACCTTACAGTACTGTGTGCCCCTACTTACAGATACCTATGCCTGAGGAATGTAATCTGTGCAGACTACAGGAAACACACAAGACAGTGTTACCAGGGAATGTGAACATACACCATACTGTGCTGTTTAGGCCTACAGCTTTAGGTGGTACAACAGTTCAAATGTCAGCTGGATTCACCAGCAGTACCACTTACTGAGCATACATGTATTGCTTCAGCCTATGATGGGACACCACAGTCGTACACAAGGAACTATGTCACAACATATACCATCCTACTATGTCTGCATCCCAATAACTGACACATCTTTCTCTGGCCTCACACTTAGGACACAGACAACCATGACAGAAACAACCTCACACTTAGCTATCGCACCATCAC
>NC_056728.1:1646295684-1646423184 GCF_019279795.1 Protopterus annectens
ACGTTACTCACATCTGAACAGTTTGTGGTTTGTGTTGGCATTAGCACAGTCTGCTCAGGGCGACTGGACATATTTCTGTACTGTGTATGCCTGCCTACACCCTTGGTTGTGCCTGACTACACAGGTATATAGTACCTTTGGGTAGGGGTGCAGAACTGCAGTGTGCATTATTTATCGTGTGATGTTTATCTTGCTGAACATGCAGAGTTGCTGTGTACCTGTAAGTCTATGAAGGCTTGTAGTCTGTCTGAGTAGCTCCCACATGTGGACATATCCAGATGGTAGACAGAGGTCAGCCTAGTATTCTTTGACTGTGCACCACAGCAGTCTTTTCAGCACCTGAACAATGGCATTGTCACAGATGGTTGCTAGCAGTACATGGCTACATCTTTTGCTATTTCTGTGTTGTACTTCTACATAAGGGCATGCTTGTGGGATTCATTCTACAGCTATTTGCAGAGTGTGTAATAGCAGACAAGCTGATATGCCTGTGTGTTTCTGACTCTTCCAGGCCTCAGATACTCCCATGTATATATTTGAACAGCCTCAGGGAAAGGTACATATAACTGGGATACACCTGTGATACAGTTCTGACATTTTTCAGTTCAGACTTTGGGTGATTTAGACCATTTCTATTACTACAACTTTTCTGATGTGCAAGCGGTGTCTACTCTCACTTATTGACATTTGTTATTAAGTGAGATTCAACACCTTTCTGCCTACTGTTAGTACATTTCACAGGGAGTCAGAGGGGCACAGCTAACTTTTGTTTACTAATCAGGGTCATCACTGTAGAGCAGTCACTGTTGGGAGATCTGGCCTGTGACCTATGCTAATATGCCAGTGTATATCCTGCTCTGATACTGTGTGGGGTTTGTAAGCTGCTACTGTAAACTTATTCCCTACTAGCATGGCTGATTCTCTTTTCACAGTCATGTCATGCAATTCAACAACACCTGCTGGTTAAGGCCCACAGAACAAGATTTGTGTTATGCCATTCCTATTTTCCCTTTACATTCACTCATGGTAATGCATGATAAATTGCTTTCAGCACTAAGTTATTGTATATCTGCTGTGGTGTAGTGGTACTTCATGCAGACTTGTGTGTCCAAGGTGCCAGGCTCGAGACTGAGAAGGGTATTTTTATTTTGCTGCTGAGCAATACAAGGGCCTTGTCATACAGAGTGACTAAGGCACTTTTAAGCAGTTGTAAGTGGTTTTGCATGGGTTTGCGTGATGCTTAGTGATGCTTAGCTAAGTGCACACAAGCTCACACTCGCGCACCCCCGCTAACTACTGCTTAAAAGTGCTTACTCCTGCTACCCCCCGTGCTAATTTCTTTTAAAGAAAAAAAATGGGGAGATAGGAAAGTGGTGAAAAAAGGGGGCACAGAGAGGGACAGACAGTAGGAAAACAAGCTCGGGATGTGCAGGAAGAGTGTAGGGAAGGCCCATAGCTGCCCATTTCTTTAACAGCAACAGCTGTGCATATGTTGAAAATTTGGAGTGAGTTTTGAGACCTTCCACCCCTGAGAGAGGGGTGAGGACAACATAGTTTGTTGCACTGCCAATTAGAATTATCTGTGTACATGTCCTATGGACATGTGTGCAAAATGGGAAGCTATGTATGGGGTGTTTTTTTCGGGTACAGATTGGCCTTTTTTTTTTTTTTTTTTTTCTAGGTGAGAGTGGTAAGTGAGGTAGGGGAAATAGGTATATTTGGGATGGTAGATTGGGGAGGTAAACAGACAAGACAAACAAGCGCATACAGGGGTGGAATTTGACACATGGGGTGGGTGAACACAATTGACGGGGAAGGTTGCTTGGAATTCGCAAGCCCATGAGCCCACAGATGCTAACAGTGGAACTGAGATCCCCATGGGCAGTCACCACTGCACCTTCACAGCCCCGGGGGTGGCTGTGTTGGGGGCTGAGTAGGATGGGCAGGCTCATCTGTGAGACGCGCCACTCTCGCCTCAAGCTGGTGTAGGGGATCAGCGACTGAATGCTGGATCTCCCTATGCACCACAGCTCAGACCCTTCGAAGGGTGAAAGGTGGCCCTTCTCCACCCACGTTTGCACGGGGGGGTGAGCCCCATCCCCTGCAGCGCTTCCACCTGAAACTGGCATAGGACCAATGGAGGAGGGGAGTCCAGGCTGGGCACCAGAGCCACTGGTGCCAGGTACACTCGTCAACTGAGGAGGGACAGGTGGGTTTGCTGGGACCGGCCTTCCCATACGTTCTGTGATTTGGTGTGTTTCATTACAACATAAACAACAGCATTCCAGATTAGTTGTAACAGCATGCAGTAATATTCCCATTGACCCAACACACCAAAGTTCCAACAGTTGAACAGCAAACATAACACATGCATATATTGAACAACAGTGGTTATTCCAACTGCATGCAGGGATGATTGGTAGCAACAGGCCACCATGAACATGGTGTTTGAACAGGGCACATGCATCAACATGAGTGCAAATATTTATGGAACAATAGGACATATATCCCAACAAATATTTAGGATTACACATACCCATTGAGGTGCGGAATTGCATGGTTTATGCACAAACAGTAGGGTGTAGAAAAAACCTCCATTAACATCTTATAAACACTTTTACTCTACACTACATTCCTAGGACTGCAGGTGTATATTCCCTACATGTATTATTACACTTGCCACCATGCATTAGGTTGTGTAATGGGTTTGGCTAGTTCAATCTATACTTGACCTATATCTCACATACTAACTGTCCAGGATGCAGATGTTACTGCTACATATTTCATGGTTGCATTTATATTTCTTTATCTACATATCTGAATGTTTTCACATGACATTTTCACTTCTAGTTCTACAGAATCCTGTATTTATTGAAGCACACTTACATTTCTGGGGAACATATTCGCATGCTACTCGTGTGCCAGATTTACTTATGTGTGCCAGCCAGTAACTGACTGTTGAGGACTGTATATTTACTTCACAGCTACTAGCACTTCCATCACCCACTTTAGATGGGACTGCAGAACTCTGGGTTGCCAGCACTTTCTAACACATTACTATTTGTATAATGCAAGGGTACAACAACATTTCATACTAAGTGAAACAGACACCCTCTGGGTTTTAGACCTTTATTAATGACATTACACACTTTTCCACAGGCTCACTCCTTTATTTGTTTTAATGGTATATATGGCAGACATGTTCACGACATATTATACCTTGATTAATAGGTTAGCACAGTCTTTTTTTAGGCTCACTCGCATATTATTTTATATGACAGTGCCTGCAGAGATATTATTCCAGACATCTGTTACCTTTCTTAATGGGTTACTACACTCTTTTTCTGCCTCTCTAACATTTTTATCTGACAGTACATGCAGAGGACTTATTCAGTACATTTTATGGCTGTATTATTGGACTACAACACTTTCTTTCATGCTCTCTCCCATATTTTATATAACGATACATGCAGAATAATCACTAACCTGCCTGGCGGTGCAGCCTTAGCAGCCTATCTTCATAGGCTTGCTTATTCGTCACCTGCAGCTGTAAAGTAAATGAAGGGATATTGAGACATTCCTATCCATTATACATACTCCATTTTAAATCATTACATACTGCATTCCATGGCTACATACTCAGTTGTGGGGCATCCCGCATTACACAGGCCTTCTGTATCCACTGGTTCAGGCGGTCCTCCTTTCATCTCTTCAGGTCCGCATGGTGGTGGCGAACCTGCTCACCAGTCCGGGGAACACCTGTGGCACTGGTGAGGTCATGAGCTAACCAGTTCCAAGCCTCTGCCTTGTACTCTGTCCCTTGGAACTGGCCCTGCAGGAGTCTTGCTTCGTGATGGTGGACTAGGAGCCAAACCATGTATTTGAACTCCTCGGTGCCCCATCTCTGCGCTTGGAAGCGCACTCCCTCTCCAACACCAGACATTCTGACCGCAGACGTGAGCGACAATCAGTTATGGCGTGTATTCCCGCCTGTGGGGCTTAAATATGCCGCATTTCCTGCACTTTTTTGGTGATTGGCCATTTTGTAAAATTCTTGGCTCACTGCAGACCTGCTTAGTAATGGTTAAAGTACCATTCCTAAGTTTATGTATGTTAATAGTGGCTATTTCCCCTATGTTGTCATGGCTTAGTGGTTCTGTGCTTTGATTATGATGCAAAGGGTCTTGGGTTTAAACCTTGTCATTCTTTTATTTTAATACTGTCTAGACAAGCTAGGGGGTGTGGCTGTGTTTAAGCAACTTAGCTCTATGTTTCTCCCCTGTGCCCTACGGTGTCCTGGTTGGCGTGGCGCGCACATCCGTGCAAACACATTGTGCTGGGTAAAACGTTTTTAAATGTTGGGCAACTCTATTGCACTGGGTAATGCACTATTACACTATGGACAACTCTGTTTAGCTGGGTGAAGCGCTATTAAACTATGGGCAACTCTGTTTAGCTGGATAAAGTGCTTTTAAACTATGGGCACCTCTGTTTAGATGGGTATAGCGCTATTAAACTATGGACACCTGTGTTTAGCTGTGTAAAACGTTGCTTAACGGCAGACTATTATATATCTGGGTCTTTTAAAAATATATAGTTTCATAGTTTCATAGTATAGTACTAGGCTATCTGCCCTGGGGCATTTGTAAGCCTAGCCATAGTGATGTGGCTTTTGCCACCCCATAAAATGGTACAAAAATGTACAGAATAACTCTAGAATACTGTGCCTCTGTTTAGTAGTGACACAATGAAGGTCCCTTTATATAATAGAATTAGTTTACTGTGCCCCTGTCTAGTAGTGACACAGATGTGACCCCTGGGGTAAACTTACGATCTCCCATCCACTCATCAAGATTTCTCTTGAAGAGAGTCAGTGAGGGGCTCTGCCTAATATGAGCTGGGATCCTGTTCCAAAGCATGGGAAGCCTCTGGGTTATGAATCTATCCCTCCAGCATGTCCTATTCATACTTGTGCCGAGGTTTAAGTCTTTAGCTCTCGTGGTCCTGATGGATTTAGATTTTTTGAGGTGGAGCATGTCCATCAGATCCTGATTGGACATGGCCTTGTACGTCAGGCAGAGATCACCTCTGAGCAGGCAGTATGCTACTGAATAGAGCTGAAGTTTCTTTAGTCTGGCAGAATAAGACATATGTTGGAGACCCTTGATCCTTTTGGTGAGGTACTTTTGTGGTCTCTCCAGCTGTTGCAAATGCCGGGTGAGGTATATACCAAATGGGGCATTGTACTCAATCATGGGTCTGATGAGGGAGGAATATAGGGGTACAATGACATCCTTGGATCTGGATGTGAATCCCTTCATGATGAGGTGTGCAAGGTAGAATGTTTTTCTAACCACTTTGGCAACGTGGGTGTTAAATGAGAGGTCGCTGTCTACTTGGGTCCCTAGGTCTCTGATTACTTTTTTGGTACTCAGTGGGTTGCTGTCTATGTGATAATTTGTGGGTACTTTGTTTTTTCCAAAAGGGATGACTATACATTTTTTGGCATTTAGTTTAAGGCCGTGACTACGGCACCAGTTGTCCGTTTCAGTGAGGCCTTTTTGTAGGATGTGTATGTCTGCTGGTGTATCGACTATGGCGCCTAGTTTGCAGTCGTCCGTGAACTTTGTCAGCCACAGCCCTCCCATGTTTGCTTTAACATCTGAGAAATAAATGCCGAACAAGAGGGGTCCCAGGATAGATCCCTGTGGGACATCACTTGTGACTAGCTTTGAGTCTGACATTGCTCCAGCGATTTTAACTTTATGGGTTCTGTCCTTTAGCCAGTTTGCAACCCATTTAGTGACATAAGGGTTTACTTTTAAGCTGTTTAGTTTATCTATGATGCCTGAGTGGGGTATTGTGTCGAAGGCCTTAGTCAAGTCCAGGTATGCTGTATGGACTGCTTTGCCTTCATCAATGGCTCTAGTGACTGTTTCGAAAAAGTCAACCAGGTTTAAAAGGCAGGATCTGCCCTTTACAAAGCTGAACTGGGTGGGGTCAAGTGCCTGTAGGTCCCCTATGTCTCTGTTTATGAGTTCCATAATGATTCTTTCCATAGCTTTGCAGACCAGGCTAGTTAAGCTTATGGGGCGGTAGTTTCCAGGGTCTGTAGAGGCACCCCTCTTGTGGAGTGGGACCACTGTTGCTGTACGCCAGTGTTCAGGTACATATCCCGAAGTAAGGCTAAGGTTAAATAGCATTTTTATGTGTGGGTTTAGCTCCTCTTGGAGTTCACATAACACGCACCCCGGGATACCGTCAGGTCCCACTGATGCTGTGTTTTTTGCTTTGTTTAGGGCGGTTCTCACTTGGACATCTGAGATGACAGGAAGATTACATTCAGCTGGGATAAGTATTTCTTCTTTTGGGGGTGAAGGAGGGGAGAAATTTGCACTGAACCTGTTAGCCAGAATGTTGGCAATATCTGTGGGTTCAGTGTATTTTTTGTTGTTGTGAACCAACTCTGAGCATATCTGAGGGTTTCCGCCCAGGTTTCTAACATAGCTGAAGAAGGCTTTGTGGTTATCTTTAGTGTCCTTAGCGATTTTTCTCTTAAAGTTTGCCTTGGATGTTTTTATGAGAGAACGTAGTTTTCTGCTAATGTTGATCAGAGATGTCTTCCCTTCATGGGATTTCGCTCTGACGTGCAGTAGCTTCCTTCTTTTGTTAGACAATTTGTTTATGGCTGAGGTCCACCAGACAGGATGCTTACATTTGGTGGAGAGGGACTTGGATTTGTTTGGGATTGCATGATCCATGCATTCTTGGAGATGTCCATAGAAAGCATTTGTGAAGGATTTGGCATTGTGGGATGTGGTATCCACTGGCACAGTGGGCTTAAAGGATACCATCTCAGTCTTAAGAAGAGTGAAGTCTGCTTTTGAGAAGTTTTTCACTGTGGTCTTTTGTGCTGGTGGTGGAGGTGGGATATGTATATCCAGGGTGATTAGTTTGTGGTCATATCTCACTAGTGAGGGGTATACTTCTGGTGTGGAGCATTTTGTCCCCATGTTTGTGATGATCAGGTCTAGTATATTATCTCCCCTAGTGGGAGAGGTGACTAGTTGTTCCAGTGCATTTGAATTTATGAATTCCAGGAACCTTTGGGCTAGGGTATTAGGGCTAGAATAATGTACACAATCTATGTTTGGGTAGTTGAAGTCTCCCAGTATGATGGTATTTTGTGATACATTCATATCCTCCAATGTCTTCAGGAAGGCTGAGTCGGGTTCTTGAGATTGGGAGGGTGGTCTCTAACATGCTACCAGTTGTATAGCAGTTTTGCCTATGGTTAGTTGCACCTGTATGGTTTCTGATGCTTCATGTGTTGCTACTAACCTGGAGGTGTGGGTGTCCTTTATGAATATGGACACCCCCCCCTCCCTTTGTGGTTCAGCCCGGGCTTTGGGGCCAAAAAGCATGATACAAGTTATAGCCTGGTACCACTGGGGTGCTCTCAGGAGCCTTGAACCAGGTTTCAGTTACTGCACAGATGTCAATGTTCTCCATGCTGAGGAGTGCATCAAGTGCCTGCATCTTGAGATTTAGACTTCTGGCGTTGAGCAGCATTACCCTTAGTTTCTTTCCATTTTTGTTTTCTAAGGAGGTGGGTTTGTCTTTTGAGCCTTGCCTAAAAAAAGCACTATGGGGGTGGCAAGCCAATATCCGGATATATTTTGTTCGCTGATACATTGGCCATGTCACTGCTTTTAATAAAATTTTAATCATATTTGTCTGGTATTATTTCAAATACTGATTTAAAACATAAATAAGAAGGGGAGTGGTGGGACTCGAACCATGAATGACTTCGCTTTGTGCATTCTCTCTACCATTACACTATTGCTATTCAGCTTAATTTGTATAAGTAGTTCTTATATGCTCTTCAATGTCACAATTGCTAACTGTTGTTAAGCAATGGGCACACCCACGCAAAGAAGCACAAATACGGGCAGCTATATCGTGGATTTAAAAAAAAAAATTATTTTATCCGTTTTATAACTCTGATGGGGGTTTACAGTGTCAGGGAGTGTGGTGTTGGGTGCAAGTACATTTGAGTGGACTCGCTCTTGTCTGTTGACATTATGCTTTTTAAAGCCTTGCAGGGGCGTGGACTTTTAGACTGCTCGGCAGTCGGACACGCCCCTTGTTTGCCTACTCAATCCGTGTTAGAGTTACGGAAGAGTCAGTGTGCCCTCATGAATATTCATGGCACGCTGATGTCATACTGTTCAACTGAAGCCCCCGAGTAAGACATATTAAGTCTTACACGGAGGTTTCGTGAATCCGGCCCAATGTCTTTTTTGTGTGACATAGTGCTTCACCATTACTTGTAGTTTTTCTTTTTCATTTTTACGAAAGTTACACAAGGTGTGAGACAAGTCTGCAGTTTTTCCTTGAAAATGGATAAATACTTTAAAATGAATGGAAGTTGCTTCTTTGATAAGGATAGCATAAACTAAAGGTATGAATCAAGTGTATCTGTAGCACACCTAGTAATCATGATGAAGTACACAGCCTATAGGATATGTAGACCAATGCTCAAGTACCACATTTACCTTTTAATGATGAAAACTAATAAACACGTTTTACAATAATAATGCATGTTGAGCTTTGCCTCACCTCTGCACAAAAATTGTGTATTGCCACAGACAATAAGCCAACATTGTCAATTTCAGAAATGATACATTGTTACATCTTTTGCTTTCCATCAAGCAAACGTGCTTAACAGCATTGCACAGTGGTCAGCATGCTTCCACAAAACCTGCAGTTCCCCAACACCTGCAGACAACAAGCAGAGATTGTCAGGTTCAAAAAAGGATACATTGTTATATCTTTTGCTTTCCATCATGCAAACATGCTAAGCAGCAAATAGTCAACATGCTTCCCCAACACTTGCAGTTCCCCAGCTACTGCAGATAATAGGCAGACATTGTCAGTTTCTAAAAGGATACATTGTAATATGTGTGGCAAACACACTAAACACTGATGTGCAGTGGTTGGCACTGATATTCAAAATGTGTGAAAAAGTTACAGCTGTTGCCTAGCTCTCCCTTTGGCAACAGATGTAAGTTAATATCCACAATACAGGTGAGCCAGGGTTCTAATTCAGCAAGCTCTAAGTTTTATTAATGCAGGTCCACTGTAATTTAGATAAAAATGGACAATATAAAAACAATTATATATAAAAATAACTATGTATAGCATGTGGAGTGAGCATACATATGATATCATATATATTATATGTCTAACCATGGGTATCAATAGAATTATGGTTATAAAATTAAAAATGCATTTTCTGAACTTTCATGTCACACACACATATATGGTTAACCACTCAACTGTTTAATGTATCTATATAACTAATGAGCATGTCTGACAAATAAGTCCTCAGTTACAATGAACACTCTGGACAGTAATGAGTATAAAAAATACACCTAGTGCCCGTCATTCCCCATGGCAACTGGTTTAAGTTCATGGCTGCAGTACAGCTGTACCAGGATTCTAAGCTAGCACATTCCAAATGTTATTAATGCTGTTCTACTCCATTTTTAAAAATAAAGAACAATATACAAATAATTAAGCATAACAATAACTGTGTATTGCAGTGGATATCATATGAATTATATGTGTGACAGAGGATAACGACAGTTATTTTTCTGTGCTTAAAAGTGTCTTTTCTGTCCTCGGATGGACTTCATACTTCAGTGATAGTCTTACACTCATGAATGTATAAACCAGGTCCTTGTCAGGTCACACACATACATCTTTAACCCCTCACTCTTTAATGTGTCTATATAATTAATGAGCATGTATGACAAACACTTATTCGGTGGCAAGGAAGAAGAAAACACCTATGTGGAAGAATATGTGTTGTCTATTTAATATAGGTTTGACTCCCACATTGTACAAATTGCTTTTATCAGTGTATAAAGCCACACAAAAAATGTGTCAGGTCATAAAATTTCTATCCCCACTGCATGTCTGAAAAATTAAATCATCTAACAGGTACATCAGCATCCAACCCATAACCTAATACCAACTGTCACATTACCCTTCCTATTTCATAAACTGCCTTCCTGTCTGTTTGGCATTGTTGCTCTCCACTTAACATTGCACAAATGTGTTTGGCATTGTTGTTCTCGTTTGTGCACTAGCCATAAATCAAGCTATCACAAGTTCATGGGAAAACACTTTAACTGTTACTGTTTGACCTGTGTGGACATGGCAGGAGTTAGAAAGGAAGATACCCAAATTAGGGCTCAATGATGGGGTATATAGAGGCTCAGAATATTCACTGGTCTCCTTATAAAGCACCACAGCCATAGGCTTTTGCAGGGAGACTATATTGGGTCTGAATATAAATTAAAGGTTTGGAATAGTCTTGCCAAGGCTGTCTCAAGTGTGACTGGCATTCCACGCACTGGAGAGCAATGCAGGCACCATTATAATGACTTGAAAAGGTGCAAGCAGGCACAACTGAACCAGTGTCTGGATGAGTTTAGGACTGCTGACATCCCACATTTGTGTAAGTATACAGATAAAGATATTTTAAATTAAATACAAAGCTGGAGATAGCTAACTGATATACATAATGCTCTTCTCTTCTTCTCTCCTCTTTATTTTACAGCTGCCCCAGAGATTTCAGTGAACAGGGTAGTCATGCTAAATGTTTAGAAAGACTAAGAGAGGCAAGGGTATGTATTCATGCAGCACAAAATTGTTATTTTTTCAAAAGTACTGCTATAATATACATTAATAGCAAATTTAGCATGCATATCTTAACTGTAAAACCAAACATGCATGCATGCTTCATTCTGCAGCTGAAAGTAATTGTGGAAGTCAGTTGTAATAGTGTATTCTGATGTTGTGGGTTTAAATCCCAAGTAACAAATGCATTATAAAATAATTAAAACAAATTAAATATGAATTGTAACAAAATTGGCATAAATGCCATGTTGTTAACTTAATCTGTATTATTTGTAAAAGCATACAACATATACATATTGCAAGTATTACTTTGTTCTTTTTAAAAGGTATAGTTAATGTAAAAGTAAAAATATATCAACACTGTAGTAATTTATTGTATGTGGCATATAGTGGTACTAATTATCTTTTTCTTTTTTTTTTCTGTTACCCCATCCCTTATTTATCTTTTATATTTTTTATGTGTGTTCACAGTGTTTTGATGCCATAAATTTCTGACAGCTGACAAAATTCCAGCATAGGCAGGAAGGTCAACTAGTGTGGCTCAGCCTGCCTCTCCTCCAATGACTGCCACACTGATGCCCAGCACATCTGGGACACAACTTGGCAATGCTGCCTCTGTGGCCCCTGCACTACCTGGGTCCTCAATGTCAGGTAGCATTACCCCTGCAGCTGGTGCAGTGATACCCTCCAGGACTATTTCTGGAGGTGGGTATTTTGTCACCTGCCATGATATGCAAAGCGTGGTGCATGAGGCTGTAGAAGATACCATTAGTGCATGCCTCAGCCTTGTGGAGAAGCTTCTCATTGGAATGTTGAGAAAACTGAAACATCAAGCACCCCAACAGGAAACTGAGGAAGGGGATGGTGATGACAGTTCTGAGGGTTAGGACTAGATTTTTACTGTCCCCCATGTTTGATGGACAATGGCCTCCGATGTCCCCTTCCTATTTGCAGTCATGGTGCACCAAACCTTTTTTGTCCATCACCATTCCCGTCTCTGTCTTGTTTGTGCTGTTTATCTACACCTGCTTCCTCATCTACCCTACTTATTTGAGCCCGACATACCTATGTCCCTTACCCAATTTTCCTCTCTTACTGAAACAAAATCAAAAAATTGGGCAACTGCCCCACAAAAATAAACAAATAATAATATCATCCCATGCATAGTGCTCCACTTTGCACATATGTCTTCTCAACACACTTGATTCGGTCCAAATTGGCTATACAACATGATTGCATTTTTGTCACCCATCTTTGTTGAGGTTACAGTCCAGATTCATCCAATATTCTATCTATGTTCATTTTACACTGTTGAAGAAGTGGATAGCTATGCTTCTTTCCTAATTTTCTCCTGCACATTCCTATATTGCTTCCCATTTGTTCTTCCCCCTGCTTGCCCCACCCCCATTTCACCACTTTCCTATGTACCTCATTTTCAAACCATTAATCTGGTCAAAAAATAGAATCACACACTGCACACATGGCAGAAATGCCCCCTAACAAAGCCCTTAACTTTCTGTCCTCTGTGCTTGCTCAGAGTTTGGCATCACACACCAATGCCAAATGACAGTGAATGGCTCTTCATGTCCTATGGCATGGTTCTGTTACCTCCATGCATCACTGTGTAAGCTTGATGCACTAACAGAACACACAGTTAAAACACAGTAAAGGCAGTACTTTGAAACAGCTACCCTAACATTTATTTAGACTGATGAATGCATAAAACTGACAATCCATATATGTACTGTTGACATAAATCAATTGACTGATGTTCGTGTTTATACATTACTGCACTGTACTCATTGCCTCTTGCATTTTCAAAAACTTATCTCATTTACTTATGTAATACTGTCATGACAAGATGTGTAGAAAAATCAGATTGAGCTGGATTTGAATCCTGTGTCATTTGTTCTCAAAATATGAGTTCCATACTCTTACACTTGCTACCACAGAGAAAGCTAGGTAACAGCTGTTCTTATACTCAGTATTGTCTAAAGTGCTGACTGATGCACATCTCTGCTTAGTGTGTTTGAGTGGTGGAAGGCAAACCAATACAAAAATCAATTCTTCCAAATTAATCAGAGATCCACATTTGCTGTTCTCTTAACTCTGGGCAAATGGGGAAGGTAATAGCAATAGTACTGCATGTTATAAATATTATGACATAGCATTTCAAATGTAAAGTATGGTATAAACACCATATTATTTGTTATTTTTGCCATAGACTACATGCATAGGCACCACTCAGGTTTAAGTTGTATTCATTAAATATGAATCTCGCATGTGCAAACTCTTTGCCATCAATCGCTCAAACCAGTTGCTCAGCGGTGCAATATGAAATGAGTTTACTGGCATGTATTAGCATGTTTAATGCCCAGTTAGTCTTCATCCCATTATAATCCATGTAAAACACAACCAAAGGGAAGGCACTTGTTAGTGACTGAACTTATATTTACTCAGAATCATGTGTGCCCTTCACCCATGCACTTGTAAATGGATACTACACTTCAAAAATAAATAGCACAACTGCATTTTTACATCATCTAATGATTTACACTGACAGTAGACACTGAGATTGTATTATACATGTCTTAATGTGGACATCAGTTCATCACAAATATGAACAAAGGAACATACACAGTTGCATCCATGCTGATAACAAAACATGTGCATGAGTGTGTGCATGTGTTTGTGTGTGTGTGTGTGTGTGTGTGTGTGTGTGTGTGTGTGTGTGTGTGTGTGTGTGTGTGTGTGACTGTAAGTGTGTAATGTACACAATATATTGAGAAACAAGTGCATAGTTCTGCAACACACATTCATGACAGCTTATTGTATCTAGTTGGAGAAACTATATTTTAAAGTATTTCTGCACATTGGAACCACAACAGGAAATCCAAATTCCACATTTTGCACACCACTATCATAACAGGGTATGTTACCCACATCATACAATGAAGATCTCAGCATCTATAAATACCGGTATGACAATGCCAAAGCATACATTGGGGGTGGTGCATTTATTAACTGCTGTGTTCCAAAGATGGGAACAAAATGCTTAAATATTGGCTAACTTACCACAAGAACCACATTATGTGTGGGTGTCCATATGTATGTGCAATCGTGTGTGCATACTCAGAAGAGCATGAGTCTGTATCCTACTGTTGGCAATCCAGTCCCATGCAGAACAAATATTCAGACAGTCATACATGCCTCAGAGCCATTTCATACAAGCTTCCCAACAGCTTCTGCCAAACATCCATTGATGATATCATCTACTATAAAGCCTCCAGCAGCATTGTAAAAGTCAGACTTCGGCTGTGGTGCATGTGCTATGTAATGTGTTCTCTAGCTTGTGTAACTCTTTAGGTAGGGGGTTCTACTCTTTCTTTGGTCAACTGATGTGTGTGTGTTTAGCTAGAAGAGCATGTGTTTGTATACTAGTTTTAGCAGTCCAGTCCCATGCAAAAGAAGTATTTTGATAGTCATACATGCCTATACGGCCATTTCATAAAGGCCTCCCAATCTCTTCTCCCAAACATACAATGATGATGTCATCCACTATAAAGTGTCCAGCAGCAGTATAAATGTCAGTCTTGTGCAGTGGAGCTTGAATTACGTAATAAGCTCTCTAGCTTATGTTACTAATTAGGTAGGGGTTCTAATGTCACTGCAGTCAACTGATGTCTGTGTGTGTGCTTGTGTTCAGCTAGTTCACATTTTAGAAATGAATGTTAGACACTCCTACTTCTCACTTCGCACCAGACACTGCTGATGTCATCTTCTGTAAAGTGTTATCTGACTCTGTGAAAATCAGCCTTGTGCTATAGTCTCACTATGGTCATCTGATGTATGTGTGGTTGTGTTCAGTTAGTTCACATTCTAGAGACCATTTTAGAAGTGCACTTGAGGCACTCCTACTCCAGTCTTCTTCTCACCAGACACCGCTGATGCCATCATCTATAAAGTGTTGTATGACACTATAAAAGCCAGACTTGTGTTGTGGCACTTATGTTAAATACTGTGACCTGTAAGTAGTCAGGTGGGGTTCTAGTCTCACTGTGATCAACTGGTATGTGTGTTTGTGTTCACTTAGTTCACATTGTAGAGTCCATTTTAAAACAGCATGTGAGACACCCCTACAGCCCGCTTCTTTTCACCAGACACTGCTGATGTCATCATCTATAAAGTGTTGTCTGACATAATGAAAATCAGACTTGTGCTGTGGTACTTGCATTATAGTTAGGTAGAGGTTCTATTCTCACTGCTGTCAACTGGTGTGTGTGTGTTTATTCTACAATCAGTGCAGTGAAGATTTTAGAATGACATATGGGTCTACAGCTATATCAGATACTCAGTTAAACATCTTCTTGTAACATACACTGATGATGTTATCCTGTATAAAGAGCACTCAAAGTATTCAAGCCAAATGTATACTGTGGCAGTAATGTTAAGTACTGTGTCCTATAGCTTCTGTCACTAAATAATTAGGTGTTCTAATCTGATAGCAGGCAACTCGAGTGTGTATATAGTCAAATAATATTTTTGAGACAATTTTACACTGAGATGTGACTCCATAGTCATGTCAAACACTTCTCCTAATGTGTTCATCTCAGCATCCAGTGATCCTATCATACTCCATAAAGTAGAACATGACAGTGTTAAAGTTAGACATATCTGGTGCTAGTGTTGCAATGCATGGAATTTAGCTTCTATACCCACAGAACTGTAATGTTCAAATCAGACCCATTCTACTGCTCTGTGTGTGTGGTTGGCAGTACATTACAGTCATTGTATGATCTTGTGAATCACTTTTCATTTCACTATCATTTAGGAGAACCTTTAATGTAGGCCCATGCCTCTAACATCCCCTTTTTCCTTCTGACCACATAACATCCTTCCTGCAGAGGAGAGGAGGATGTCCTCATTTCAAAGATGCATACACACAAAATGAAGCAGAGTCCTTGCATGAGACTCTACAAGCCAGCTCAAGAGCACTGGATGTGTGATTGCTAATTATGTCATGGGGTGGTGCACATATCACATGTGGACAGAGGCAGTATGTAATGCAATCAAATACACACATACTGACAATAGCCTTACTATCTTCCATCATACAGGTACAGGGAGTTTGGTTTGAATGGTATAATAATGACTAGGATTTTATGTGATGTTGGCCATAAACTTAATAATGTCCTAAGACCCTGAGAACATTTTACATGTCAGTGTTGCTGTCATCATGTTCTATGTTATGGTGTAGATGTACAGTAGGCCTACAAGAGGATATTACAGTCTGTGATATGAGGTAATGTGTTGATGGCTACTGCTAACATTTGATTACATGTTCCTTCCATAGCAACTGTAGTAATATGTCACCTGAGAACTGTTGACATGGGATGATGCTGTGTATATTTTTGGCTTAGTAAGGCACGTGTTTTTGTAGTGGAGCAGATCAACTTTCTACGCAGTTCTTATTCAGCCATCACAGTGAGACTTGTAGCATGCCACATGTGTGCATATATATAGCTATCATCATTAAATGCTCTGGTGACATACATCAATACAAATTCATACTGTTTACATGGGTACGAGTCTTGTTTCATCCACATGTTATAATGTGATATTCACAAAAATATCACATTTTGATTCAACTGCAACCTTGTGGAATTCATTGAATGCGCAATTGTGTAGCTATTCCCAAGAATTATTGAGATGGTCAAGAGCACCATTATGTGACTAAAGCATTTGTGTCAGCAACTGCTCTGAATGTGCCACAAACAACTCATTTGTAATGTGTCCTTATATGGTATCAGGCCACTCAAACACAGCTTTCCAATGAAAAACATATAGGCATATGTTGTGCAATTGATGTAATTACATGACATTGGTAGAGTTGTCTGACTGTGTGAACAGTACCACTAAGTGGCATGTGATGCATAACCAAGGTTGCATTTGGAGGTGTTGTCACAAATAATTTATTTAAATAAGTGTGAAATGTTAAAGGGAATATACAACTAAGTGCAGAGCTGTTAGTGGATGCCACCAACCATACTCAACTGGACACAATAGACAGTCTGTTAGCTAATGGTTTGTCTCACATTTCACCCCCTATCCCTATTGTCCATCAGCCAAAGTATACATGCAAACATTACTGAGTTTATTTTCTCAGGAGATCACTCATTTGTGCACTCTCTAAGGCTAATAACACAGGATTAATGTACCCTGACAACATCCCAGGTTGCCTATACCATGATTTAAAACCTGACCTAGTAGACACAGTTGGAACCATACTTAAACACAGCCTCCAGACAGACTATGTTCATGCAGATGTGTATACATAAATAGTCATTTGTCTTACCAGGGGGGGATCATCAGGTGATGCAGGCAATTATATACCCATAATCCTGTCTCCCCTCATCTGTGAGGCAGACCAATGACTTATAAGGGACCTTATCGAAAAGGACACAAGTGATCTCATGATGGTTTACCAAGCCTATTTTTGATTTATTAAGGCTACAGCATGTCTATTAAATTTGGTTGATGTCTTTAGGAAGGTCACCAAGGGCATGCATGAGAAAAAGAATGTCATCCAGCATAATTTGACCTGGCCAAGGCATTTGACAAAAATCCACACTTGCAGTAGGTAATGCAGAGAAACTGTCTCAAGTGGGTATAAACATGTACATCACCTAGTGGTTAGACAAATTGTTCACATGCAGGACACATAATGTTGAAATGTGTGAAATCATCTCTAGCTAGAATACAGTGACCAGGCCCATATTTCAGGGTTCTGTACTGGTCCCTTTTCTGTTCAGTACTTAAGTCTCAGAAGTCAAGACAAATTTAGACATCCTTTCTCTAACTAGCTTTGTGGATGACTGCAAATTGCAGACAATCACTGAATCCAAAAACACGATTGATATACTGCAGAAAGTATTAACACACAAAAAGGATTGTTGTCAGAGCCATGGAGACAAACTAGACGAATAAAAAAGTAGTTTTATTTCCTTTTATTTATTTATTTATTTATTTATTTGCAGTTGGTTTACCAGGATAGTCCATTGGGCCAAAAGAACCCGTTTTCAATGGAGTCCTGGGGAGAAAAGCTCCAATATAGACAAAATTAGGTACATACAATAACTACAAGATAATTATACAGAGTAGAGATAACAATTAATACATATAGGCTTAAATTTGAGAAACATTCGAAAATGGGCAGAAAAGCTGCGATATAGTCAGAATTAGGTACATGTTGTGACTGCAAGACAGTTATACAGAGTAGAGATAAAACATTAGTACATTTAGGCATAAATTTGAGAAACATTCAAAAATAAACAGTATTGAGATATGCCATCAGAGAAGTTATTGAAGAGGAAACACAGAATGTCTTTATTAAATAACTATAGTGAGGGAACATAAGCTTTGATAGGATAAGGGTGAGGGGAATGGAATGTTATAGATCTATGAGGGGAGGGAGCAAATACACAAGCTAATTACAATATAGACTGCACACCCCTATGAGCAGACCAAGTGGTACATGACCTAGGTACTCGGGTAGATAGTAAGCAGAACTTCCACCAGCAAGTGACCATAGTGGTGACAAATCCCTTGTATGTATTACAACTCCTGAGTGTGTGTAGGGCATCCCCATCAAAGGACATTATTGTCCCATTGTTCTCAGCCCTCATCACATTAATACCTGAGTACAATGCACCATTTATGTACCTCATTACTCATCTTTGAAGGATGATTTACTCAGGTTTGTCATTTTTACTAGATTGTGCTTCCACACATCTTTTTGTTCATATGTACGTGTTTTTTGTGATGCATAACAATTAATAGTTGACAGTGCAGGCTTTCCTTCAAGGTGCAAGATGCATGTATGATTTGTCTTTCTGTGATGCGCCCATTAAAAACATAGCTCATTGATAACATTGATGGCTTGGGTTACACTCCTGTAAGTGTGGATTGTGGGATATATGTGTCATGCAAACCTCTCAGATAGCTAGGATTACTCAGAATTTAAATTAGAAGGTGTAGCAGTGTCCCTCTTAATACCTCCAAAAAGTGGTCATTTTTGAGGAAGGTGGCTTGACTCCCCTTATAGATTACTGGCAAATCATTACAGTTGTACAAATATGTTCATTCAGAACATGTATAATAACTCACAATCACATATTTTATGTGAATTACACAGACTAATGGTGGTATTATTATGATATTTTCCATGATTATATGTGCATTTGTCTACTGTTGTCCATCATCCTGTTGCTATGTGTCCCGATTTATTTAATTATTTATTTTATTTTGACATTTGATAACCGGGCTAGTCCAACTGAGCAAATGCCCCTTTTCAGCAGAGGCTTGGGGAGAAAAGCTCCACAACACAATTAAGAAATATATAAGGAAACAGTACACATTGACAAATCTAGAAGTTATTAGGACTACAATATCAAAAAATACAATTAAGCAATATAGTACTAGCAATAGCAAATGCAGGTTATTAAACAGGTTAAGGTATAAACAGAATTGTAATCAATATACAGAAATAATAACATGTTGATTAATAAACTAAATTTGGCATAGATATGAATGTAGTGGTTATATAGATGGTAGGATAAAGGTAGTCAGTTGCCAAGACAAACTAATGAAGTTAGCAGGAGAGAAGTATTAAAATAACAAATACAGATAAAAGAAAGAAAAGAAAAGAAATGAAAATAAGAGAGAAGAAAAGAAAAGAAGGAAAAGAAGAAAAAGAAGGTTGAGACCTTTACTGACATTGCTTTCGTATTCAAGCAACTCATTTTGCACATATTCAGAAAATGCGCATAGCCCCTATTGTCTATACTGTCCTTACTAAATATCCTCTCTGATGATCATGTCAGGGTGCTTACATCATCTCCACTGATATGTGACCTTGTATGACAGTTACATTATATACAATAACTGTGGGATGATATGGAATATACCCACACAGGAGGTGTAAGCAATGCATACTGTATTATGTACTTATAGCATTACTGTTCATTCTACAACTGTCTTGTCTTTGGGGTGTACATACATTGGCATGCCCTTATCTGGTGTTTATTTCCATGTTTCACTTGTCTTCTTCCCCTTTCTTCATTCCTGCCATTTGTGTCTGTGGCCCTTTATAATACACACAGTTTCCCAGACAATTATATTAATAATGGCAGCCTATGTACCCCTGATGATCACCAGCAAGGTTTTATTTCAGTATGCCAAAAACATGTTGGTACTGTACTTTGCACTGAGTACACTTTTCTATAATCAGGGGCAGCTCATGCTATTGGGCTGCAGGACTGCATCCCCCCCAGCTGCAAAACAAAAATAAAATAAAATAAAAAATAAAATAAAAAATAAAAACAAAAACGCATCACGGAACATTGCACATGCGCACTTGCGGCATTTCCAATATCCGGACTGCTGGTGAATCAGTCTGGAGCATGCGTACAGAATCTGTCTCACCAGCAGTCCGGAGTAGAAAGGCAAGCATTCAGCAGCATATCCCAGAAGTCTATGCAGTTACAACTGCATAGACTGGACAGAGATCGGACTGCAACGTCCGCAGGCTCAGCTTGCTCTCGCGGGAAGAACTTACTCTGCGCGGGCATTTGGATGTTCAGACTGTAACATCCGCATTGCAGGAAGGAATATCTCAGTGTGGACTTTACAGAAGAGAAGAACTTGGGTTTACTGACTTTGGATGCTCGGACTGCAACATCTTCTTCAGTGTGGGCTTTACAGAAGAACTGGAATACTTGCTTTAAGATATGGAACTGTAGCTCAGAGTGTGTAGGCATACAGATACTGAAAAAAATCTATATTGTGTAAGAGATGCACAGGGTTTGTTTATCTGTAATACTGAAAAGAAGTTCTGCAGAGTCTCATAACATGTCGTCTTAGGGGAGTGACATGCATTGAACTCAGAATAGCAGCTCATCAGAATTTAAAACTTTCTACATTGTTGGTGCATCCCTTGTGTTGTATTTAATTATGTGAAGTGGACAGAAAATCTGCTAACATGGAATGCACGTGGGACACAGCCATTCTGCAAAAGTACTTATGCTTAGGTGAGCACTGTCACTATATTGGTAGACACCAGAAGTAAAGGAAGCAAAGATTTTTCTTTAGAAATGTGACAAATATTCTTTTCCTTCCATAATCCTTTAAGTGACTGCAATATGCTTCTCTGGAAGGAAGTAGTGTGTGTGTGTGTGTGTGTGTGTGTGTGTAATGTTCCAGTTGCTATATGGTGGAGGAGAGAGAATCAAGCTTGAACCCTGTACCTTGGGCCCAGGTGGCAAGAGCCTGAATTCCCTACCCACCACCATTTGTAAAAAAAAAAAATGCAGATTTTTGCCTCATATTTGTTCTGTTCTGTTCCTCATACAAACTGTGGTTTCTGTATTTTTGTCTTTACACAGTCAGTAGTGCAGTGGTAACATTGTTGCCTGACAGCTACATGTTCTCTGGTTTGATTCTTGGCTGGGGTGCCTTCTGAGTGGAGCCTGCATGTCCTCCCTGTGTTTGTGTGGGTTTCCTCTGGGTGCTCTGGTGTCCTCCCATCTTACAAAGACATGTGTCTGGAGTGTTTCTCCCTGGGCCTCTGCTGAAAATTGGCTTTTGTTCCAAGTCAGTCTTTCCTAGTTAAAAAAATGTGAAATAAATAAAAATGACAAGCATTTGAACTTCAGACTTCATAGTCTTAAGAAAATACATGGTAATACAAAACCTTTTATTCTAGCAATTTTCTAAGTTTATAAAATGGATATTTGAAATCTGTCCCTATTTTGGGGACTGTATTCCACCATTATTGGCTTTGTCTGGGTTTTTTGTGCTAAGGTTGAGAGCTATGGTAAGAACTAAATTCACTGAATATGTTTGGGGGCTGCATTCCCCCATTATTGGCTTTGCTCTGGTGTTTTGTGCTAAAAGTTTGACAGCTATGGTGAGAACTGAGTCTTCCTTTATTTCACAAAACAGCTGAATTGGCATAGTGGTATGTTGCTCTGACTGTTTTGCACAGTGTCCTGGGTCCAAGCCTTGGCAATGAAATGTATGGTGGTATCACAGCATTTTATTATAACAAGCAATGTTTAAAATGTGTCCCTGGTGTTTGTCCCCCCCAATAAATTTTGGCTTTTTTCAGATTTCTTGTACTGCAAAGTTTAGAGATACAGCTGAGTGTTAAGTAGATTTTACAAGCTGAGTGTTAAGTAGATTTTACAAGGAGCTGAGAGATGCAGGGGAGCAAAAGTTTAGTGCTGCTTATGCTGAGTCTGCAAGTTATAAGGAAACAGTACACACTGAAAAACCGAGAAGTTATTAGGAGTACAATATCAAAAATATACAATAAAACAATGTAGTACTAGCAATAGCAAGTGCAGGTTATTAAACAGGTTAAGGTATAAACATTAGAATTGTAATCAATATACAGAAATAATGACATGTTGATTGATAAACTAAATTTGGTATTAAGTAGATTTTACAAGGAGCTGAGAGATGCAGGGGAGCAAAAGTTTAGTGCTACTTATGCTGAGGCGGCTTACATTGTTAATAGCATAACAGGTATTATACTTGCTTTTGATGCAGAAGGCTGTGGGTTCTACTCCCACAGTAGGTAGATGCATTGCTGATACTGTACTGTGTTGCAAAGAGGGTGGATGCTGCAGTACTTTGTGATGAAGATAACTAGTAACTATGAACCCGTTAACAATTTGCCATCCGTTTTCTATTGCAATATTACTAGCTTATCAGTTTTTTTAGTGTGACATTGGCAATTTATTCCTCAAGGGCAACAGACACTTTATTTGTAGATGAAACAATGAAATATAAAGTTGTTTGCTAGCAGCAACCTCTTCATTAGTTACATATCTCTTTAATGTGGAATTATTTAGATAACTTTTACTTTTTCAGATATTGTGCATATTTACTGATACTGGTGGATTGTAGAAGTTTGAGTAGACTTTTATGATGGAAATGTTCTGAAATGGGCAGGTTTGTCATCACTGGTGCATGCATTTTGTTTCATTGTTTACTGGAAAAATGTTCAAAACAATAAATTTAAAACGCCCCCTAAAACTGTACTGTATTGTACAAGGACTATAATTTAATACAATCAGGAAGATGTATCAAAGAGCATGTGTATGTTTCATGTGAAAGGGGCCTGTGATTTGAAAACAGCCCAAAGGTAATCTTTATCTGCCACTGGTAAAATGCATTTTCTTTAAATGTGGGTTTCAATGCTGTTTCAATGAATGTGAGTTTCAAGGGCAGAGAAGTTTTAATGCTAAGTCTGTTTTCATTGTGAGACTGCATTGCTTTGTTTAGCAGATATGTATTAGTGTTTGTGCTGTAAAATGCAAAATTAATTATTTATTTATTTATATTTGTTGACCGGGTGTGTCCAACTGGACGTAGGTCCATTTTCAGCGGAGACCCGGGGAGAAAAGCTCCACAGTTAAAATAAACAGACAGTAGGTACATTGATTAAAATAAAACTTTCAAATGAAGTCAAAATCATCACAGAAGTAAAGCAGTATGCATATTAGTGTTTATGGTAAATGGGGTGAAATAGCCAAGTAATGGTTCATTGGAATGGCTGCAGGGGTGAGGCTCCATTTGACCATGATTTTGTGAGGGGGGAAGGTTGGCAAACTCAAGGACAGCCCCAGCTGAACTACACCTCTCAACTGCCCAGATTTTTGCTGAATGAATAGATTTTTGCTTCTTATTTTTGGTTTGTTCTTCATAAAATTTGTGGTTTTCTGGCAAATCATTTAGGAATTAAGTCACTAAATAATGACAGACACTGAGTTTTAGACTTCATAACCTTCAGTAAAATGCATGCTAAAGCAAGAACTGTTATTCTATTAACGTTCTCAGTTTATACAAGAGCAATTTTTAGTACTGTTTATATGTTCCCCCAATATATTTGGCCTTGTCCAGATTTCCTGCATTAGCAGGTTGAGAGGTATATGCAGATAAATTGCTTTATAGAATTAGACATATCCAGACCTCTCAACTGTCCCCAATTTTGGCTCAAAATGTTGCTCTTCCCCTAATAATCTCTCTGCAAAATGGCAATTTTGGAAGAAAACGTGGAGGGTTTACAATTAATAAATAACTGTAATAATCAGAGTTATAGATTACTTTTATTTCAGAAACGCATGTAGATTCTTTTATTTTGTCAGCTGCTCAAGTTAGCAGTACTACTATTAAAAAAGTGTCCCTTCTTTGACAGGCTCCCAGCTGTATTATGTGGGTATTTTATATTTTTGCATCACATTTTTGGTCCATTTTTCATAAAAATGTGTTTTTTTGGAAACTTAATGGCTAATCATTAAAGACTGAAGTTAGAAAATAATGACAGACATTTGAGCTTCAGATTTCATACCCGTCAGAAAATTCATACTAATGCAAGACCTACTATTCTACTATCTTTCTAAGTTTATAAGAGCAATATTTAAAAATTGTCCTTATTTTTGGGCCTTTGTCCCACTTCTTTGTATGGCTTTGTCCAGATTTCTTGCTCTGAAGTTGAGAGGTATAACAAATGTGTCAGGGCCATCACAGTTAGCTAGAGACATTTCAAATTGTGACATACTTGTTGCACCCCACTCCCCCATTTAGTGACTCTGGATGTGTTCAAGCAAGGCAAGGAGCAGTTATGCAATGTAAATGTGCAGAGTATCCCCCCATCCAAGGTAGACACAAGTACTACAGTGGCTTTTCATCTGTCCTTGATTTTGCAGAATGTCCTGGTTTCTGAGATATTTTATACTGTTCATTTATGCTTATTATTTATTATTCAGAAAGTGCCTGTTGCTCTGTGTTTAAGTAGCAATGCTTTATTGACCATCAGGTAAGCTTATCTGAGATTGTAAGATGCAAGTAAGCTTCAATAAGCATACTGTTAAAGAATTGCCAGCATTGAAAGCCTTTCTGTTGTTGCCATGCAGAGAATACTTACATAACTAGATAACATATAAGCCTTGGGTATTGAAATGCATATGCCAGTATTTATAATAAAGGACAGGATTACATTATTTTAAGAAGCTCATTACATTTGTTGGAGACTTACAGTCATCTTTGCAGGCTTTACCTGTAAACTAAACAAAATGCCACTCTATCGTGTGTGGTCCATAACCTGTGCAGTAATTCTTTAAGCAATGTATCTTGAGCTTCTTTCTTGTTTGCTTTTCATTTTTTACTTTGATCATGTTTTCCCCATGATGAAACAAGTAGATAGTTGTCAGGCAGCAGGTCTTTTTTGGATAAAAAACATTTTTACAAGTGGGGGTATCACAGAGATTGCTACTTTCAGCATGTTACTTTGTACTTTAATAAAGCTGAATATAAATTATAATTAGAATTGCAGTGCAAGGAGAAGTGGTATGAGTTGAGTGCTGCTTGTTTTTTTATACTTGATTTTGACTGGTATTCCAGTAATGTATTTAAAAAGTAATTTATTTTTTCATGCCTCACAACCTTTTTGTTTCCATCTAGATATTAAATAAGCTGTCACGCAGCCAATGCATTGAAATATTTTTTTTCTTCTACACTTCATTTTGTCTTGATTAGACTCTCATAATGACGGTTTAGCACCCAAGACAGCGTAATTAATTAAAGTTACAGTTTTTGTGGTTTTGAACAAAGCTCCTCCCCTTTCTAGTTGGTCAAACCCCTTCCCATTGACCCCACACATTCACCTGTCTCCTTCAGCCCCCGTTTGATTTGAAGTCACCAGCCACCACTGTCTATAATGTGCTAGTACTGCAGTCATTGCCTTAAATTTAGCCCCTGGTAGTTATTGTGGCTGCCTGTGTAATCTCCACAATCTTGCAGAGCACATTTGCTCACAAGTAAACTTGACTGCATGCCTAAATGATTTTGTGCTGCTTTACATGGTTTCCTGGCCGGCAGCACTGTTGCTGGCCACGAAACTTCACTTGTATTCGTGAAAGCGCAATGAGCGGCATGCATTTCACACTGAGCTTATCGAAGGAAGGATACTGAGGAAACTCGGAGCTATAATATATAACATTAAGTATCCTGTTTTTTGTTTATTTTGTTCTTTATTTCTTTGTTATTTATAGCACTTTGTGTACTATGTATTTTTCTAGCTAGTTTCACTGTGTGTGAGGTATTAACTGGAAATTGTCCACTTTTATTAAGCATCTGTTGGGTTGTTTGTTTTTGATAACTTGTTGCAGTTAAACTCTTTTTTTTTAGAGGCTCCTTTAGCTGTTTAAAACTTTCATTTAAAAGCTCACTGCTGTTTTTCAGCTGTGAGAAACATTTCTGCAGTTTTTTCTAAGTAGTGGGGATATTTGTAGCATTTCCATATTCAGACTTGTATTTGGGCCTAGTGTTTGTGGAGGCTGTGTGTATGAGCACATATTCAGGGACATCTTGGTTTAGCCAAAGCCGTCAGGCATTTTGGTGATAGAGAATTGTTTGAGGTCATTGGCTGACAGAGGTCACCTGGATTACAGCTTAGACTAAGCACCTCATTGGTTCTTTTGAGATTTCTGTCTTAAAAGCTGTCTCAGGTTTCAACTTTCTGTTACCTAAGAAGTTCATTTGTGAGTGTTCTGCCATTTCACACTGAGCTTATCGAAGGAAGGACACTGAGGAAACTCGGAGCTATAATATATAACATTAAGTATCCTGTTTTTTGTTTATTTTGTTCTTTATTTATTTGTTATTTATAGCACTTTGTGTACTGTGTATTTTTCTAGCTAGTTTCACTGTGTGTGAGGTATTAACTGGAAATTGTCCACTTTTATTAAGCATCTGTTGGGTTGTTTGTTTCTGATAACTTGTTGCAGTTAAACTCTTTTTTCTATAGGCTCCTTTAGCTGTTTAAAACTTTCATTTAAAAGCTCACTGCTGCTTTTCAGCTGTGAGAAACATTTCTGCAGTTTGTTCTAAGTAGTGGGGATATTTGTAGCATTTCCATATTCAGGCTTGTATTTGGGCCTAGTGTTTGTGGAGGCTGTGTGTCTGAGCACATATTCAGGGACATCTTGGTTTAGCCAAAGCCATCAGGCATTTCAGTGAGAGAGAATTGTTTGAGGTCATTGGCTGACTGAGGTCACCTGGACTACAGCTTAAACTAAGCACCTCATTGGTTATTTTGAGATTTATTTCTTAAAAGCTGTCTCAGGTTTCAACTTTCTATTACCTAAGAAGTTCAGTTGTGAGTGTTCTGCCATTTCACACTGAGCTTATCGAAGGAAGGACACTGAGGAAACTCGGAGCTATAATATATAACATTAAGTATCCTGTTTTCTGTTTATTTTGTTCTTTATTTCTTTGTTATTTATAGCACTTTGTATACTGTGTATTTTTCTAGCTAGTTTCACTGTGTGTGAGGTATTAACTGGAACTTTTCCACTTTTATTAAGCATCTGTTGGGTTGTTTGTTTCTGATAACTTGTTGCAGTTAAACTATTTTTTCTAGAGGCTCCTTTAGCTGTTTAAAACTTTCATTTAAAGGCTCACTGATGCTTTTCAGCTGTGAGAAACATTTCTGCAGTTTGTTTCCCACCCTTCCTCCCTGTTGGTATAGTGTTTTTATAGTTGGTGGCTTTGCAGTTGCCCTCCCCTAGTGTAAATTTGATCTGGGACCCTCCTTCCAGTCTAGTGTCATTACCTCATTCTACCCAGTACAGGGAGAACATTTGAGAATGCCAATCAGCTTAGTTTCTGCTACTCCTTTCTCTCTTTCCTTTCTCTATTTCCACTTAAAAAATATATATATATCTGCGTTTACTGTATTTGTGTTTCTTCCTACTTTATTTTGCTTTTGCATCATCTTAAAAGTACTCAATTGTATTTATTACTGCTTGGTGTAACTCATTCTAAGCATTTTAGTTTAAGCACTTGGGCTTCAGACCAGTTGTTTTATATTAAGAAGGTTTGTGGTCTGCACTGTAGTGGCAGAACAGGTAGCTTACATCCTTCTAAGTTGGGAGCTGCTGATTGAGGGCTCAGTGTCTGTTATTCTAAAAGTGTAGTAATTCTGGTTTAAGCACTTGGGCTTCAGGCCAGTTATTTTACATTAATAGGGTTCGTGGTCTACACTCTTGTGGGAGGAGAGGCTGGACTCTGCCCTTCTGAGCTGGGAATTTCTGGTTAAAGGCTTATAGTGCCTATATATTTGAACTGCTTCTTACTGAAATTGGTACACCTTGTTTGCTGTAGCATAGACTAGATCCAGGCCTGCTGAATCTAGCTTTGTTTGTATAACTTGAGCACTAATCCAGGCATTCTTTAAATTATTCAGTTGTATTTATTACTGCTTGGTAGTAACTTGATTAAAGTGTAACTATCATTCTAAGTTTTTTGGATTAAGCACTTGGGCTTCAGTCCAGTTGTTTTACATTAGGAAGGTTTGTGGCCTGCACTATGGTGGCAGGACAGGTAGCTTACATCCTTCTAAGTTGGGAACTGCTGATTGAGGGCTCAGTGTCTGTTATTCTAAAAGTGTATTAGTTCTGGTTTAAGCACTTGGGCTTTAGGCCAGTTACTTTACATTAAGAAGGTTTGTGGTCTGCACTCTTGTGGGAGGAGAGGCTGGACTCTGCCCTTCTGAGCTGGGAATTTCTGGTTAAAGGATTATAGTGCCTGCATATTTGAACTGTTTCTTACTGAAATTGGTACACCTTGTTTGCTGTAGGATAGACTAGATCCAGGCCTGCTGAATCTAGCTTTGTCTGTATGCTTGTTGTTTGTTTGCTTGTTATTTCCCTGAAATGCTAATTCCACCTAAAACGCGGCTTTTCAGCGCTTCTGTGGATCCCTAGTGATATCTGCATTGCTTACTGTACTTATTTCCTTGTTTCACTTGAAAGAAAGTTACTGTTTGTCATTTTTGCATTTAAGTTATCTGTAACACATTGCATTTAAGTTACCTGGCACTTGCTCACTAAGTCAGCACTAGAAAATTAAAAGCACTACACTCTCACAAACTCCCCTTGAGTACCTTGTTCCCTATCGGCCCTTTTTTTCAATTATAAAGGAATTCCCAATACTATTCTAGCATGTCCAAAGGTCAGTTGTCAATCTCCTCTCGAGTCCAGCTGGTGAATCTGGGAATCTTGAGGCAATGTTACAACTGCCTTATGTACACAGACAACCCTCTCCTCCTCCCAACAAATTCCAACACATGTGAGAGATGCAACCATATAGCCAGACTGGAGGCTAAGCTCTCTCAAATAAGTACTGGCATAACCAGTCAGGAGGAGAAGGAAACCACACTCACTACAATTCCAGTCTCACATAGACCTACCACGACAGCAAACCAAACACATAAACACACAAAAACATACTCGGAGGCTCTAAATAAAAATCTGCCTAAGCAGCAGAGACCTCCAAAGCAGACACCCAAGCAACCGCTACCCCAAAACAAAACATGTGCAACACATAGCTCACAAAGCCAGTGTGCCGAACAGTCACAGCCCTTAAGGCTAAACAACACACCTGATACAGTTGTAATAGGTGACTCTATCATCAGGCACACTGATGTCCCACTCACCAGGCTGAACAAGGAGAAGGTCACGGTGAGCTGCCTATCGGGCGGTAGGATCCGCCACATAACACACGCACTCAGGTCACTCCAAGGCAAGTACAAATATGACTCAGTCATTGTCCATGCTAGTGTGAATGACCTGAGACGTACCTCCCTGGACTACATGAAAAGAGACATAGAAGAGCTCTCTGAGCATGTAGCCCAGGCTGGTATGACCCTGACCTTGAGTAGCATCTCACCCTCACCAAGAATGATGCCACAATATGAAGACAAGATGATCAATTTCAACAATTGGCTTAAGTATTGGTGTCATTCAAAGGGGATCCAATGCCTATCAGCCTGGGATGACATGCTCGACAAGCCACAATGCTTCGCTAGGGACGGCTTGCACCTGTCACCCCTGGGCTTTCGGATATTGGCAAAGGCTCTTGCTACCCCCATAGTGCCTTTTTTAGGCAAGGCTCAAAAGCCAAACCCACCTTCATAGGTATAACAAGGGATAAGAAACTAAGAGTAATGCTACTCAATGCCAGAAGTCTAAACTTCAAGATGCACGCACTCGAAACTCTCCTTAGCATGGAGAACAACGATATCTGTGCAGTAACAGAAACCCAGTTCAAGGCTCCCGAGAGAACCCCAGCACTACCAGGTTATAACTCATATCATGCTATTCGGCACCAAAACTTGGACCAAACCACAAAAGGAGGAGGAGTATCAATATTCGTCAAAGATACCCACACCTCCAGGTTGGTAGCACAGCATGAAGCATCAGAGACTATCCGTGTGCAACTAACAGTGGGTAAAACTGCCTTCCAGTTTATAGCCTGCTACAGACCACCCTCCCAAACCCAGGATCCCCACTCGGCCTTCCTGAGAACACTGGAAAATATGAAGGTCTCTCCAAACACTATTATATTGGGCGACTTCAACTACCCAAACATAGACTGGAAGCATTACTCTAGCTCCAACACCCTAGCCCAAAGATTCCTAGAATTTATAAATTCAAATGCTATGGAACAACTTGTTACCACTCCCACAAGAGGGGAAAACATACTGGACCTGATCATCACCAACATGGGGACTCTATGCTCCAGACCAGAAGGGTATCCCTCACTGGTAAGATCAGACCATAAACTAATCTCATTGGATATTCACATCCCGACCCCACCCCCTGCCCAGAAAACCACAGTGAAAAACTTCTCTAAAGCAAATTTCACACTCCTCAAAACCGAGGTGGAATCCTTCAAAGCCCCCGGGCCTGTGGAAAATACGGCCCAGACTGCAGAATCCTTTATAAACGCATTCTATGAACACCTTCAGGAATGCATGGATCATGCAATCCCAAATAAAACCAAGACCCAATCCTCCAAAGGCAGACGTCCTGTCTGGTGGACCCCAGCCCTAAACAAACTATACAATAGAAGGAGGAAGCTACTACATGATAGAGCAAAATCCCAAAAAGGGAAGGCATCTCTGATCAGTATTAGCAAAAAACTATGGGCACTCATAAAATTGTCTAAGGCCAGCTTCGAGAGAAAAATTGCACAAGACACTAAGAATAATCACAAGGCTTTCTTTAGTTATGTTAGGAACCTGGGTGGGAATTCCCAGATATGCTCAGAATTAGTCCAAAATGACAAAAAATACACCGAACCCACAGACATTGCCAACATCCTAGCTGACAGGTTCAGCGCAAACTCCCCCTCCCTCCCCACCAAGAGGGCGAATATCTATCCCAGCAGAGTGCTGCCCCCCTGACATCTCAGATGCTCACGTAAGAGCTGCCCTCTCCAAAGCAAAAAACACATCATCAATGGGACCAGACGGTGTCCCAGGCTGCATCCTACATTAACTCCAAGAAGAGCTAAAGCCAAACATAAAACTGTTGTTCAATCTCAGCCTTACTTCAGGATATGTACCCAATGAGTGGCGTACAGCAACAGTGGTCCCTCTCCACAAAGGTGGTGCCTCACCGGATCCTGGAAACTATCGCCCCATAAACCTGACTAGCTTGGTCTGCAAAGCTATGGAAAGGATCATCATGGACCTCATAAATAAAGATACTGGGGACCTACAGACACTAGATCCTACCCAGTTCGGCTTTGTTATGGGCAGATCATGCCTCTTAAACCTGGTCGATTTCTTTGAAACAGTCACCAAGGCCATTGACGAGGGGAAGGTGGTCCACAAAGCCTACCTGGACCTCACAAAAGCCTTCGATACAATACCCCACTCGGGCATTATAGATAAGCTCACCAGCTTAAATATAAACCCCTATGTCCCTAGATGGGTTGCAAACTGGCTCAAGGACTGAACCCACATGGTTAGAATTGCTGGAGCCATGTCAGACTCCAAACCAGTTACAAGTGGCGTCCCACAAGGCTCAGTCCTGGGACCTCTCTTGTTCGGTATATATTTCTCGGAGGTACAGGCAAACACGGAAGGACTGTGGCTGACCAAGTTCGCAGATGACTGCAAATTGGGCACCATAATCGACTCTCCAGCTGACACAAGCATCCTCCAAAAGGGCCTCATAGAAGCAGACAACTGGTGCCAGAGCCATGGCCTCAAGCTAAACGCCAAAAAGTGTATAGTCATCCCCTTTGGCAAAAACAAAGTGCCCACAAATTACCACATAGGTGGTAATCCATTAAGTACAGAAGAAGTAATTAGGGACCTGGGGACCCAAGTTGATAGCAAGCTCTCATTTGACAACCACTTGACCAAAGTGGTTAGAAAAACATTTTATATAGCCCACCTAATCATGAAGGGATTCACATCTAGATCAGGGGAGGTCATCGTGCCTCTTTACTCATCCCTCATCAGGCCCATAACTGAGTACTATGCCTCTTTTGGGATGTACCTTACCAGACACCTGCAGCAACTGGAAAGACCCCAAAAGTACCTCACCAAGAGGATCAAAGGGCTCAAACAGATGCCATATGCTGCCTGGTTAAAGAAACTCCAGCTCTACTCAGTGGCATACCACCTGCTCAGAGGCGATCTGTGCTGGATGTATAAAGCCATGTCCATCCAGGAATTAATGGACATGCTGCACCTCAGAAAATCCAAATCCCATAGAGCTACACGCTCGAGAGACTTGAACCTCAGCTCTGAAATAAATAGGACATGCTGGAGGGACAGATTCATAACCCAGAGGCTCCCTTCACTCTGGAATAAAATCCCAGTCCAGGTTAGGCAGAGTCCCTCACTGACTCTCTTCAAGAGGAATCTTGATGAGTGGATGGGAGATCATAGGTTTGCCCTGGGTATCACTTCTGTGTCACTGTTAGACAGAGGCACAGTATACTAACCTCAAAAAAGGGCATAGCAAAATTAATTTAAAATGGGTGGCAAAAGCCAAACACACTCTGGCTAGGCTTATAAATGCCCTAGGGCAGATAGCCTAGTATGAACGTATGAACCTATGAACCTATATGCAATTAGAACTGCTGCTCATTGTGTAAACACATACAGAGTTTACTGAATCCCCGGGATAGATTATACTGCATTCCCACTGGGTTGCAACTTCACATCAATTTAATTTTACAATACAGCATTAATTCTGATGTCAGCTAAGTGCTGCCTCTCCCATATATTGTGCATATCTACTTATAACTCCTAGACAATCTGTGGATCCCCCAACTAACAACTTATTTTTTTTTTCCTTTTACCCTGCTATCGTTATGATTTTTGCACATGAGGTATAAAAACATTGGTTGCGCTTTGAGACAGCAATACCCCAGTCAGTGAAGTTGACTGAATAGTTTCATGTGACTGGCACTGACTCTATGACTATCACAGTTAAGAGTTATTTTTCCTGTTAACTATCCAATTGATTTCTGCAGAAAAATGCACAATAAGAATATACAATTTAAACTGAAAATAAATATCAGACATAGTGTTTTGACCTGTTCTTCAAAAATAATTGACATATAAAAATAATTAGTCAGAATCTTTTCAATTTTCTTCTGCCTCCGTTGTCTTCTTCAATGTTGCAGTTGCGTTCCTACCTAGATAAAGATATTATGTTTGTGCATGCCTCTCAACTCTTCAGGTTTTTGCAGAATGTCCAGATTTTTGTCTCATATTTTTGGTCTGCTTCTCATAAAGTTTGTTATTTTATGGCAAATAGGATTGAAGTCACTAAATAGTGACGTATATTATATTTTCATGCTTCAATACCTTCAGAAAAACACAAATCCTGTTATTCTAGTAACTTTATATGTTTATATTTAAAATCGGGCCCTATTTTGGGCCCCCCCCCCATTATTTTTGTTTTTGTTCAGATTTCTTGCACTAAGAGGTGAGGTATGTGTTGTGTCATACATTATCCTACAGCGTTAGTTATATAACACGTCACTGATGAGTCACTCTGCAAGTCTTCCTATGCAGCATGCTAAAACTGAGTTATAGGGTCTTGTTTTTTCATCACATTAAAATTCAGAGCATCTCTGAAGGCTGGCATTTGCACTGATGCCCAGATTTTCTAATCAATGTCACCTCTTGGCTCTGAATAATTAAACATGACACAATGTCAGCCTCAGGAGACCCATGAAAGCACATCCGATAGTGCTGTAATTAACTTGTTAACTTTACAAAAGAACGGTATGTCAAGACTTATTTGCTAAGATGCTTTTAAACTTAATCTGTGACCTCTGAAATTGTACCATTGTAGCATACTGATGGCAAATGTTTCCTCCTACCCTAAAATGACAGTGACATTTAAACGTTTTCAGGTATACTGTCTCCAGGGTTACTTTAACACATTTTGCTATCATTTACCACAGAAAAATATATCCAGAGGATAATCACTAATGCTTGTAGAAACTGGATGCCAGTTTGGTTCAACATGTCGTAACATAAAAATAATGACAGTTAAAGCTTTGCAAATAAAAAAAAAAAGATCAGATTCATAAAATTAATTTCAGCAAACTAGAACCACCCCTCCAAAATAAATGCTACAGTGAAAGCTGAAATAAACTGATTATGACAGCTTGAGCAGGACGCTAGAATGTTACGTTTCATGATGATTTATCAGTATGAACTCTATAAGAAAAATGAAATAATTTCACATAATGCAATGCCTGTCAACAATGAACTAAGATTAAAATAACAGTTTGATTTGCTGTCAAAGGGAGCATGTGGGAGTGATCGTACAAAAAAACAGAATCACAGTTTAACAGAATGCAACATGGCAGAAAATTGCAATTACATCAAATTCCTCAATGTGCAAAAAGTGAGATGTCCTTTTCTCTCCAGGAACTGGTTCAAGAAAGTTAGTGTTTAATATTTACCAATTATTCTAGAGTAAATTTTCTTTTCCTTTATGACTTGGCTGTGAGTCTCCGATACATATCCGTAACAAGTCCATTATCATTCTACTAGACTGGGAGTCTGTGAGGATATGGGCTCTTATATTTGTAGGACTCTCTTTTCTTAGGAGATGGACATTACTCTGCTTGGCATAGAGGTTTATATATTCATAGGTGATTACAAGGCAGATGACACTGTGGGGGGTGGAGTCTTATTAAGTCTAACTATGCTTCAAAAATGCATCTGATAAGTTTTGAGGTTGCAGATTGTCCTTGACCTAAGAGTCTATTTTTACCTGAAATTTGTCTTTGGTAGACTTGATTAGCCCCTTGACTTGTTTGCTTAGATTGGTGAAGGAGTTTTTTACCTTGCTGAGCATTGTACTTTCTATATTTTGCCAAGAATTGTTTTTCCTTTTGTTCTACAACCTGTTGATATTGGGATTCCACCATGGCTTGTTCTGAGTTTATTCTGTGCTTATTCTAGATAAGGACAGCTGTCTCTATGCAATGATTAACATGATTATACAGTGTTGCTGTCAGCAGTCCTGCATAGGCAGTGATGTTCTCAGCATTCGGGTATTAAATTTGCCAGACTGTCACTTAATGGTATGATGTATGAGTTCCAGGGTTAGCTGGGGTTCTGGGTTTTATTACTTCAAAGGGGAAAGCTTTATGGCCCATCTCCAATCTGACCAGTGAGGACATTATGCTAAGGGGGTACAATGCTCTCCCATGTTTGTCAAGATGAAGTCAAGGATGTTATTATCCATTGTAGGTGCACAGACTAGCTGGTCCAAGGTGTTTGCGTTTACAAAGTCTAGGAATCTCTAGGCCTGCATATTTAAGGTCATATGCAATTCCCATTAGAAAAAGGGTTAGATAAAGTTGTCAGTGATTATGGTGCTGGGTTGAATTGAGAGTGTCTTCAGTGTGGTCATATATGCATTATGGATTTCCTGGGTCACAGAGGGGGGTCTATAGCATGCAAGGATATGGTATGGCACTTTACCTATGGCAATTTGGATATGGAGAAGCTCAAGTGTGTCATACTGTTTAATCAGCCTTGAGATGTTTTTTGTTTCTGATGTAAATTGAAACACCTCAACCTTTTGTCTCTTCCTGTGCATTTGTTAATGTAAATCTGTGGACGGCATTATAGCCCTGCAATGTCTGGATGAACACCATGGCTTTAAAACATGTCTAAGTACCTACAAATCTACCTCTGAAATTTCCTCACTACTTAGTTGCACAAAGAGCAGCTAGTCTGCACATTGAATTTCATCTTTGATCATTCTGATTGTAGATGACCTTCATATATCACCCAGCAGTAAATCCCTCATGTCCATGTCTAGGTAACTGCACAGATGCATACATTTTGCTGAGTAAAAAGAAAGTGCATAACCGTGATTTCAGATCTGTATGACATCATCAACAAGGGGTTGGTACATGTTCATAAGGATCATTTGCACATATCTCATGTGCCTCTGATATAAGAGGTTTGAGAGGTCACTCAGTGGATGTTCTAGCTTGGCTGGAGTTTTCATTTAGATTTTACTGATTGTTTTTTCTGTGTGACCTTCTCACTCTTTGTTTTAGTTTGTTAGTTGAGATATTTTGCAGTCACCATAATGGTAATGGACATTAGCTGGGTATAACAGCCCTGTGTTTCTTATGCTTAGTCAAACACTCTGCTTGTGCTATCCTAATGAGGTCATAACAAGGCCAAAATATGCATATCCACAGCTAGTGGAGTTTGGCTTTATTGGCCTGAAATTGTCCATTGAAATGACTTAAAAAGAAATAAGTCATGGGCATTCAGAATTGCCATATAGCTGAAGCACCTGATGTTCATAAGGGTAATTTGCATATATCCCATGTGCCTCTGATACAAGAGGTTTGAGAGGTCACTCAGTGGAAGTTCTAGCTTTGCTTGAGTTTTCATTTAGTTTTTACTGATTGTTTTTTCTGTGTGATCTTCTCACTCTTTGTTTCAGTAAGATTATGTTGGTATAAGAGGTTGAAATATTGTTTCTCCTCTCCAGTTATTTTGAAACTTTCTTCACAATGAGTAATATTAAGGGTGGTATTCATAGTTATTATGCATATGTGCAACAACAATATGTGCTGTCTGCTCATGAGAACAGCTGATATAATATTCATGGAGGCTTTTTGTGTACTTGCATGGTAGTCTTGATTAAACTTATGTAAATGAATGATTAATGATGTTCTAATAAGAAGTAATGTAGGACTTCTTATGCTAATATGCTCCCTTGCCACCTGTTTGCAGTTCATGTTTGTTTTTGATATGATTCCGCACTATCTGCAGATATGTTATAAAATGCAAAATTGCACCTTTTCTATCTACTTTGCATTTGTGAAAATGCTTGCTGTTGCTGCTAGCCTAGCTATTTCATGGTGTGATCTGCTTGTCTTGGTGAGCCAGAACTGCAGGTGCAC
This sequence comes from Protopterus annectens, assembly GCF_019279795.1. Classification (NCBI taxonomy): domain Eukaryota; kingdom Metazoa; phylum Chordata; order Ceratodontiformes; family Protopteridae; genus Protopterus; species Protopterus annectens. Next base: position 1,646,332,726 of record NC_056728.1, read on the forward strand.
AGCAGTTTTCACTTGTCAAGAAGGTGATGAGACAGGCAAATAATAACTCATTATTAATGTTGATTATCAGCGAATTCTTCATATTGTTAGAATAGACATGGGAATTTCAAGGGCATTAGTGAATATGTATGGCCCATAGATGGGAACTGGGGGGATGCGTGGCCTTCTGATACCTGCAGACAGTAAGGTATGTATAGCCTTCTCTATATTTACCGCAGGGATCTTCCTTAGATAGACTGGGGAGATGTGCATTTCTCAGGCTTTTTCCTCAACTTCTACTACTTACACTACTTCAGCAGTTCCTTGATAAATTCTTGGCACGTGGATCAGTCCATCTATTTTTCAATGTCATCTCAGAACACAGCACGGATAGTGCATGCCTTTTATGGGATGGCACATTTTGCCGAGGTGATTGGTGTGTTAGTCTGTACTCATATTGCTTTTAAGGCCTCATCATGTCTAACTCGTGGTAGTAGAATAGGAAAGGCTACCATTCCATCAACTTCCAGGTAGTATGTGATGCCTAGGACTACATCACCAATGTGTCAACCCAACATCCTAACAGTGCCCATGATTTTCACCTGGCACACAGACTCACATGGTAGAATGCCTGTGGTTACCTTGTCAGTAAGCTAAAAGTTTGATTTTAATCATCAAATTAGTTACTCTTTGTAAAACAAATTTCTTATTACTAAACCACTCTTCCTTTGTGTCTACCTGCTTTTTTTCTCTTCTTTTCTTGTGTTTTCCAGGTGATGCAGGCGATCCACTGGAGCTATGGCTTATGACCCGTGTGAGGAGCCCAATAGGAGCTGAAGAAAAAAGGTATAAGAACACCCTATCAGACAAGAATTGTGACTAAGAAAATATTTGGCCTGTTGAAAACCTGTTTCCATTGTCTGGATGAGACTGAGGGTGCCTTTCAGTATGACCCTACAACCGCATGCAGGATATTTAGAGTGTTGCACTCTCTACAATATGATCATGAGTTGGTCTGAAGGTGGACTGTCCAATGATGTTACTGCAGCTCCCAGCACAGGTCCTATCACTAATGATGACAGTATTGGTGGCCAGCCAATGGCATTAGTAGGGGACTCCATGGGCAGTATACGGCTGCACACGGAAAAGGGGGGGACTTCCAGTCAACAGTTATGGACTATGGCATTCAGGTTAGTGTTTCCTCATTATAAAATCACAGTATAACTGATGCATGCATTACTAAGTATGGGCAATGCTATGTGATACATGGCCTACCATCACTGCTCATCAGACAGTCCCACTTATCTTTAAATATTGTTTTTATTTTCTACAGTACAGTTCTCTCTCTCTCTCTGTGTATATATATATATATATATATATATATATATATATATATATATATATATATATATATTAGGTTCATAGGTTAGTACTTATATATATATATATATATATATATATATATATATATATATATATATATATATGTGTGTGTGTGTGTGTGTTGTTTATAAGCATTACTCTTAAGATCTGTGTAGAACTGGCATTGTATAATCAATGAGTAAATTTTGCACAGTTTTCATTAATGTGTTTTGTTTAGGGATTCTGTTTATATATGCACATATGGCTTCTGCTGTAATAAGCAGTAATGTAAAAATGGTATGACAGTATTTGATTGAACTGGTGAAAATAAAATGTATGCATTTAAAGATACACTGCTGTTCTATTTGAAATTACATTTTTTATAAGTTACCACTAGGCACAGGAGAGAAAATGTATGACCCACCCACCTTATTCACATTTTTAATCATTTGTGTAACTGTCAGCATTAGCATTACTTATTTGACTCTTATGATGCTGAATGAGCCCTTAATGGTATTAAACATAGCACTCTGCATTTACCCTAACACCTTTATTTCCACATTTGATTTTTATTGGATTGTAAGCATTACCATTACTCAACTGAAATGCATGCTGATGAAAAGCCCTTACTAGTGAAAAACATTGCACACTGACATTTTCTTTCCCTTCCCCGTTACCCCAGTTATATACACATATACATTTTGTCTTTGTTTACATTTCCTTTGACCTTTTACAGAGACTTTAGTCTACTGAAATGAATGCTGTTGAATTGAAACATGTCACATCATGTTTTCATTACCTGGAATGCTAACCCTCACATACATTAGACCAAGATCAAATCAGTCACACACATATAGGCCAGGCAATGATGCCCATGATTGTAATAAAGTCTTGACATGTGACCCTGGTGTTGACTTGCTGTGATGACTTGACCTGGTGGATGCAGGTGATTCTACATAAACTAATCTCATGGGTCTGCATGATATAGATGTCAAATGAGATCTTCTGCAACTTGTAGATGAAACCTGCTGAGGCCTGCATGAATTTGGTATTGTTATGTTCCCTCTACAATTACCAGAACTTTCCTCAGAAGTATTTACAGTGCAACATGATATGCCCCCATGTGTCCGCACAGTACCCCATCCTCTTCCCCATCCACAGCTGTTTCTACTTGTCACTGGTAGATCCTGACTAGTGTACATGGCTGCTGTGTTTACCTCAACACTGCAAATGAGTCGGGCCATGGCATAATTCCTGCTTCCTACCATTTCCATGTAGTGTTGAAAATCTTCACTTAAGCCCTACTCTGACCATCTCTATTAGACTGTCTGTGGCAGTGAACCAAGCCTAAACAATATCATGACATATTTGCTGCTGGGCAGCTAATGCTTTTTATATTTCTGGTGTTAGCTGTGACATGTACCTGCACCTGACACCACTTTCCACAGGTGTTTCAGTGGACTCTGCTACCTCTGAGATGGTGCCATCCTTCTAAAAGGTGTTTCTGTGTTTGAGGAGACATTGGTGTTGAAGTGTATGGGTTCTGTCACTGTACAACCTGCAATGGAATATATCCATCTACTTGACTTTGTGACCCACTGTCATTTCCTACTGAGTTTTATAACTGCTGAGGGGTGTGTAATCCTGACATTAAACTTGGCAACTGTGTGACACACTGTACTGAGACTGTCTCATGACTATAATAATTTTATCCTCACCAACAGACATTCTGCTGCTGACATCTCTGGACGGCGCAGTGGTGCAGTGGTAGTATTGTTGCCTCACAGAAAGAGGTTCTCCAGTTTGATTCTTGGCTAGGGTGCCTTCTGTGTGGGGTCTGTATGTTCTCCTTGCATTCGTGTGGGTTTTCTCTGGGTGTTCTGGTTTCCTCCTACATTCAAAAACATGCATCTGGAGCATTTTTCCTCAGGCCTCCACTGAAAATTGGCTTCATTCCAAGTCAGACTTTCCTAGTTAACACATGTTAAATAAAAACATCTTCCAGCTGTGCTGGTAAAGTTGAACTGCTATGTTCTGTAGCTTACCATATGAAGAATTAACTTAATGTGTTAGTACTGCAAGACTGGAACACATCACTGCATGCTGTGTAATAAATTGTGGAGGATGCCTACCATGCACACTCACTTCATGTTCATGATTGACAGAAACAGGAGGGTTTACCTGTTGGTAGTAACTGTCATGTGTTACATATAAGCAGTTAAACTCTGCAGTCATCATGTTAATGTGAAAATGTCATGGTGGCTCCATTAACCTTCCATAACATGTCTATGTATGTTGGTGAGGTGGGTAGTTACCAGTGTCCACACCACCTCTGATTATACCATCCTCATCAGTGTCATAGCCATCTCCTCACATGGAAAGCAGGTATTCCTCATCGGGTGTTAAAGGGTAAGTTCAGGAGGTCCCCTACCAGTAGTACTATGGAAAACTGAATTCTGTCTTTCTCTGGCACATCCTGACATATTGTTGTCCTTTTTCCTGCACTGCATCATTATGTAGTTCCTCCACCACCATTTGTGTCCATAACCACTTGGTTCCATGCTTTTTCTCTCTCACCTTGTTTTGCACCCCCACTGGGATCCCATGAGAATTTGCTTCTCCTCAGGGCTGACTTTGTCTTTTCTCTGTTTTGTCTCCTGCATCATGCATTAACTTTGAACAACATTTATGTCTAACCCTAATAAAATTTGATTTAACAAAATTAAACACACTCGTCACCCCTGCAGCAAATGGCATGAAACCATGCTTGAACATCTTACACCTAAATCCCTTTTTAAACCATAATGAAAGAACTCTTAAAATCAATGATAGTCTGAGTAGAGCATAAGGACTAATTTCATTATATCAGTACAGTGAAGCACAACTCAGAATGGAGCAATGTCCTCTTCATCTTTTGTATGAATAATCCGTAAATCTTAGTCAGTGGTTATGATCGCACCATCGGGTGTCCAGGCTGATGTAACTGTAACACAAGTATGGTAGTATACTTAGCCACATGTACGTCTTGTCTAAGTTTCTATGTCAGAAAGATCAAACATAAGCTACGTGACCAGATTACTGAACATCTTAGGGACGTGAAGAATAAAAATATATACAATGCTTTGTACATGCATACACTAGAATGCCTAAACTATAAAAGATTTGTATTTTTTAATATAGACAAGATATATACTAGTGAAAGAGGGGGCAATGTAAATCTTGAATTAAAAGCAAAAGAGTGCAAGTGGCAATTAAGATTAAATGCTACTTACAAACCTGGGCTGAATAATTTTATATCAATAACACATATTTTGAAACAAAGAGCAGCAATGATATATGATTTAAAGCAATCTAATGGTGTTATACTTATATCATCAACGACTGTTATAAATTTAAAATTATGTACACTATATTACAGTGTTTTATTAAATTTTTTAAAACATATGCAGCTTATGTGTTAAACATAATGATATGAAATAACAAACTTGAAAATGGTGTTCCAACAAAAGGTTTAACATGAATATACATTTATGTTTATGGGTATTCTGGATAATGTTATTTTACAACATCAATCTATTTTTAATAGACATAATAATTTTAAGTTTGAAGACAAGCAAGCTGGTTGGATGATGATTAATTAGTATTCTTTATAAGGACTTATTGCATTATAATTTCTTCACATCTCTGATGAAGCCATAAAGAAGTTATAGCGAAAGCGCTTAATCGTTTTTATCTCAATAAAGTTGATTTGAGAGATTCCCGCTTTATGTGACTTCATTTTTCATTTTTGTTTTAACCTTTAAATTGTGATCCATAAATGAGAAAAAAAATACATGATGTTATCATTTCTATTGTCATCATATATTACGCCGATAGAGCTGCACACAGTGCAATGTTCAGTGACCTCTCACCACACATTCTCCATGTAAATAACACTGCCACAGATGCACAGCTTTAACAAATGGCACTTTAAATTACCAAATCCTGCCATTGCTATTACTAACATTAGCAACAACATGCCATAGATGCACAGCTTTAACAAATGGCACTTTAAATTACCAAATCCTGCCATTGCTATTACTAACATTAGCAACAACATGCCATAGATGCACAGCTTTAACAAATGGCACTTTAAATTACCAAATCCTGCCATTGCTATTACTAACATTAGCAACAACATGCAACAATTACATATAGCATTGCCTTCAGTCCGAAAAAATACATTTCCATGAAAGCAATTATTCAGTAAGTTGAATTTCTAATGCTTGCTAATACTTTAGAAGAGTAACATTGTTTGTAGTTTAGTTTAAAAAGTTTGCTGTTTCCTAGAGCAATTGTTGCTGACCTTGACTACTCACAGATTAATGGTTGAGGGTGTTGGGGGGTTACAGTTTCAGCCTCATTTCCATGCTTTTTATGCAAATTAAGATCAGCCACACTGACCTTTGTTGATTCAGAGTAATACTTCTGTGTATATCTGGTCATATAAATGTAGGTAGTCTTTGGTCGGTTGTAGGTTAGCTGTGGTGAACCATGATGGTTGAAAGAATGAGCAGCAGTGCAGAGCATATCCAAGTGCAACTGCATTATCCCACAGTATTTACAAGGAAAACTGGACTAAGTCATTATGAAGCTTGAAGTTTAATGAGGCCTAGTCTGTCACTATCCTGCAGAATATGACATACTTTAGCACTTCCTAAGAGTAGATTAGTTTGATTAAAGCAATTAAATACCAGATGGACGTTATTCATAAGTTTCACTTACACAATATCATAATTACGAAGGATTACCTTAATCATTACTTCAAAATCTCATGTTTCCACAATACTGAATGCATGATGTAATGACAAATGTGGAATTCAGGTGAAACAATTTGTCAGCTTAATGAAACACACATATTAAGACCATGACAAAGTAATGCAGTAATGACTGTTTCCCTTAGGCAAACCAATATCATCTGCACATAGTCAATGAAAATCATCATCATCTTCTTTTCTCGGCTGTTCCCGTTAGGAGTCGCCACAGTGGGTCATCTGTTTCCATTTCTTCCTGTCCACTGCATCTTGCTCTGTCACACCAACCACCTGCATGTCCTCTCTCATCACATCCATAAAACTTATCTTAGTCCTTCCTCTTTTCCTGTTACCTAGTAGCTTCATCCTTAGCATCTTTTTCCCAATATACTCAGCATCCCTCCTCAGCACATGTCCAAACCAACATAATCTATCCTCTCTGGCTTTGTCTCCAAACCTTCCAACCTGGGCTGACCCTCTAATATACTTATTCCTAATCCTGTCCACCCTCGTCACACCCAGTGCAAATCTTAACATCTTTAACTCTGCCACATTCAGCTCAAACTCCTGCCTTTTTGTCAATGCCATTGTCTCCAACCCATATAACATAGCTGGTCTCACTACCCTCTTGTAGACTTTCCCTTTCACTCTCTTACTGGTACTCGTCTGTCACAAATCACTCCTGACACTCTTCTCCACCCATTCCATCCTGCCTGTACTCCCTTCTTCACCTCTCTTCCACACTCACCATTACTCTGAACTATTGACCCCAAGTATTTAAACTCATCCACCTTCGCAACCTCTACTCCTTACATCCTCACCATTCCTCTATCCTCCCTCTCATTCACGCACATATATTCTGTCTTAGTACTGCTGACCTTCTTTCCTCTTTTCTCTAGAGCATATCTCCATTTCTCCAGGATCTCCTCCACCTGTTCCCTACTCTCACTACAGATCACAATGTAATCTGCAAACATCATAGTCCACGGGGACTCCTGTCTGATCTCGTCTGTCAACCTGTCCATCACCATTGCAAATAAGAAAGGGCTCAGAGCTGATCCTTGATGTAACCCCACCTCCACCTTAAACGCATCCATCACTCCCACTGCAGACCTCACCGCTGTCACACTACCCTCGTACATATCCTGTACCACTCTTACATACTTCTCTGACACTCCTGACTTCCTCATACAATACCACAACTCCTTTCTAGGCACCCTGTCATATGCTTTCTCTAAGTCTACAAAAACACAATGCAACTCCTTCTCACCTTCTCTGTACTTCTCCATCAACACTCTCAGAGCAAAAAATCGCATCTGTAGTGCTCTTTCCTGGCATGAAACCATACTGCTGATCACTAATCATCATGTCCCTTCTTAACCTAGCTTCCACTACTCTTTCCTATAACTTCATGCTGTGACTGATCAGTTTAATCCCTCTGTAGTTACTAGAGCTGTGCACATCACCCTTATTCTTAAAAATCGGTACAAAAACACCTTTTCTCCATTCCTCAGGCATCCTCTCACTTTCCAAGATTTCATTAAACAATCTGGTTAAAAACTCCACTGCCATTTCACCTAAACAACTCCATGCTTCCACAGGTATGTCATCTGGACCAACAGCCTTTCCATTCTTCATCCTCTTCATAGCTATCTGAAAATAAAATATGCATATAATGTATCTCTCTTTCTCTCTCTCAATATGTATATATATATATATATATATATATATATATATATATATATATATATATATATGTGTGTGTGTGTGTGTGTGGCAGGTTGGCAGAATGGTTAAGGTGTTTACCTTTGATTCTTACATTGGGCAATTGGCTAGGCTTCAAATGGCCTACAAGGGTAGTTAGCCTAGTACTAATCTATGAACCTATGTCACTTTTATAATGCAGTTGGTAAACCTAATGACAAAAGTATATTTTCCATTGGTAAAACCTGTAGATGGCAGCATGGGTTAAGTATAGTGATGTCACACCTTAGAGTATGTGGTTTCCACCCTCTGAACCACAGCCTTACAGTTACATTACTCACTTTGATTCTGGTATATCTAAACATGGCAGCACCTGTGAAAGCATAAGGTTATGCTACAAGGTGATACAATAAGGATAATAAGATTATGGTCTGACTCTTGCAGAAATCATACTTGCAGAAAAGTGAAACTGTGAAAGGCAGCACTGAGTGGAAGAGGACCAAGACCTGGCAGGGGTTTTGTGACCGTTTGTCATCCCTGACAAGGATTACCCACTCTGGGCCCCAGGGCTGTCACAGGTATTATGCCATGCCAGTGAGGCAGGCTTGGCCAACTAACTGAGTGGGTTTCTCAGGTGAGGGTAAGAAGGCCAGAGTAATTCAGTAAGTATTTTAACATTTCTATTTTTCTTCCTTATTTATATAGGTTTTAAGAAACATTTTATAGTAATACTCTCAAAAGAAGTGTTACATAAATGCAGCGCTATACAAGTTTAAATGCATGCTTGAATGCAAGGATATATATATATATATATATATATATATATATATATATATATATATATATATATATATATATATATATATATATATATATATATATGGGTCTACCTGATAACACCGACACACAAAAACACTGACAATGAAATCAACGACACCACAAAACCGAAAGTTCAAAAACACAAAGCTTCACATGCCCGACAAACAACAATCCTGACAATCAACAAACAAAGCAAATCCCCTGTCCAAAAAGCACACACACAACACAAGCACACCAAAAACCTTACAAACCTACACTAAACTTTACATACACAACTATCTATGCACTAACCGTAACCCAAACCCTAACCCTAAGGTCCGCCACTATCGCACACTCACCTAACCCTCGCCCTAACCTTAACTCACTTAACCCACCTCTAACCCTGCAGTCTGTCACTATCGCACACTCACCTGACCCGCGCCCTAACCCTAACTCACTTAATCCACCCCTAACCCCACACTTACCTTAACATGCCGGTGTTCTCAGCATTGCGATTTTCAACTGTCGATCATCTCCATTGTCGATCTTCCAGTGTCAGTGTTCTCGTCATCGGTGTTTTGCAGTTTCAGCATTATCAGGTAGACCTATATATATATATATATATATATATATATATATATATATATATATATATATATATATATATATATTTGTATGGAAAGAAAGTAGAAATACACATAAACATATTTGTAAATATACAAGTATATGCATATTTATGTTTATGTGTGTGTGTGTGTGTGTGTGTGTGTGTGTGTGTGTATGTATGTGTGTGTGTGTGTGTGTGTGTGTGTGTGTGTGTGTGTGTGTGTGTGTGTGTGTAATATGCATTTGCACATACATACTTAAAATACACTGTGTAGTACAATATACTATAATTGTTAGTTAATGAATCATTTTTAAGGCAACCAGAAAGTTTTTAAAAATACATGTGTCTATGTAGGCCACGACTCATGTATTAATGCAATAATTCTGTAACGCAGTCATTATTTGCAAAATAACATCTGAACATACATGATGGCTAGCCAGATTGAGCCACCACTCCCTAGGCATTGTGTATGTGTGTGTGTGTGTGTGTGTGTGTGTGCGTGCGTGTGTGTGTGTGTGTGTGTGTGTGTGTGTGTGTGTGTGTGTGTGTGTGTGTGTGTGTGTGTGTGTGGCGGGGATGGGGGAGTAAAGCAGCAATTGAATGACCAACACAGAAATTAGTGCATGCTGCAGAGTTCAAACTTTTGGTTTCATTATCTAGAAGCCAATTTACTTGCTGAAAAAGAAAATAGGTAAAAACAGGTATGCAATGCAAGGCATATTTCAAAAGAGGCAATTACATTACAGATTTTAAAATGCTGCTAAGTCTGAAAGATGTAACCATACTCAAAACTGAGTAGATAGAGTGAGAGAAAATGTAACAAAACGAAGGAAGTTTTTACATCCTTCTGCATGTACCTGCAGTCAACAAAGTTTGGAATCAGATTTTTGATATTAAAGGGAAAATGTCACAGTATATTCCTGAGGAATATGCATGTAATACGTGAATACACATTGGGCTCATTAATAGAAGTAAGTATAGTACAGTGATATGTATGTACATATATTACAGGTAAACAAAAATAACCCTATTTTGTTCTTTTCTCTATGGTTGATGAGGAAATTTATTATAGTAGTCACCAAGCTCAGAGAAGACTGGGAAGTTGAACTGATGTTGCTTGTGAATATGCAAACATTAACCACAGTTTTGAGTTAAGTATGTCTGACTAAGCTAAGCATTCAGTTCATTATGATCTGAAATATTACTGTCTATTTAACTAAGCATTCGGAAGTTAGTGTTAATAAATATAATGGAATAAACAATGTACTGCTATTGTGCAATCCAAGCACAATCCATTTTAGTAGCTTATTGCGGAAATTTGTTAATGTGCTACCATTTGTTGTCTTAAAGCTGTGTAGCTGATCAGTAGCATAATGCAGAGCATATTGTTACTATAAAATGCACTACCATTTCATACCTGCTTCCTAGTTAGTAGATACTGATAATAAACATTTTCCAGAACATTTCCCACATGTAAAAAATGTACTAACTTTGATATCTTACACCTGCTCATTATATGCTAAACATTATAGGTAAGCTCAATTAATAAAGTATGTACTGATCTACTACCAAATTATGAGTGAATTTGCTGTCTCCATTTTGTGTGTCCCGCTACCCTCCCTCTCTTGTTTTCTTGTTGTCATTAGCCATTACTTTACATTTCTTGTTTTCCTTTTTCCCCATTTATAGAGATCCCCAGGACAGCCTAACCATGTACAGTACCTTCCAGGTCAGAGGACATTCATACTCTGTACAGCCAGGGATGTCTCACAGGGTTAGGGTAGTTGCTTTGGTCCTGTAGGCACCCTGGTGTGGCACATCCTGGTTAGCCATGAAACCAGTGAGCTTCGGAACTTGGTAGGGGATGCTGTGGAACAAGCAGTGGAGAGGCATATTTAGCCATGTGAGATCTTCTACAGTTAGGGCAAGAATCACTGCCCTGTTCATCTTTAACTACTGAGCCTCCACCCCTTAACATCAGGGTCTTCTACAATACAATCATCGGGCAGTAGAAACAATTGAGGTCCTGAGGACCAGGCTCTGTCAGGTGAAAATTCCTCATCACCTCCATTCCTCCTTCTCTAATCCTCTCTCCTACACCATCTTACCTATTTCCTCTCTTATATAAAACAAATTTGAAAAATAGAGTGTTTATCCACTGCCAAAAATATAGAACCCCTGTTCTTCTACCTCTTCCAGCAACCCCCTCTTGATGTTCTCCTTCTACGTGTCCCTCTTTGTTATATCTGCCATTTTCAGTCCTATCTGCCCCTTTACCATCTTTCAATGAAACAATTAAGGTCCTCACATAATGACACCCCTATAGAAACTGTATAAAACCCCTTTATATTTGTTTAAAACTTATTATAGATAGCTACGCTGTGCTTCACTTGCCTTAGCTATCAATCAGTAATTTATGCACAGTCGCTTTCATCCATAATATCTGAATATTTCATCCAAGCAATTACATTTTAATGTAACATCTTACACATGCTTAAATCATAACTTCTCCATCTTTATTTATTTCACGAACATGGGCATTTCCTAGCAGAAGCTTTTGCATTGCTGCTTTTATCACAAATGCCCTGTGCACACTATATTTACATATAGCCGTATCTGAGTTCTCAGCAAGTGACCTCTATGAAAGAGCAAACCTTTGAATTATGAATACCATGATATGTTTTCACATGCCAGCAGAAGCTGAAGTTGAATTTAAACCACTGATATGACTGGATAGAGCAATAGCCTGAGATTATATAAGGGTGAAGCAGACGCTCTACTCCTGTAGTTGTAGAACTAAGATGATAGACTATTTTGTTTGTTTTAAATTGTAAATGCTTCTTTGCTTATCATTACCCTTATCTGTCTTTTACAATTAAAAATATTTTATTTAATAAAGTAGTATTTACAAACATTTTCCAAAAGAGAAGACATAATAAACATTAATAATTGTTTACGTCTACTCCAATACTTTTCAACAACAAAAATCTTTCAAATTTTTTTAAATAATATTATTTGCAGTATTTACATAGATAAGTCTGGTGTGGTCTTGTGCACATTACAGTTGTCTAAATCATGATTATAGTATTTTAAGATTTTGGTCCAGTGTGGTGACAGTTTATGTTTCCTGTCCATTTATCTTGCATGCTTTCATGTCTTCTCATTAACCTCATTGTGTCACTATCGAAGTTCCTTTGTATGTACTGTGGTGTTGCTTTCTAAAGTTTGGCTATACTATATTTACCCACATATGAAAGAACAAACCTGTTTGTTTCCTATCAGTCTAGCCTCATTTGTCACTTTGAATACCTAATATGTAGAACTTCCATGAAATTTCTGTTTATGTTTTCTGAAATATCATATGCTGTGTGCTGTGTGATTCATGTCCATCCATCCATCCATCCATCCATCCATCCATCCATCCATCCATCCATCCATCCATCCATCCGTCCATCTGCCCATCCATCCATCCATCCATCCATCCATCCATCCATCCATCCATCCATCCATCCATCCATCCATCCATCCATCCATCCACAACCCCTTTTTCCCATTTTTGCATATGGGGTTTGGGTGTCACTTCAACAAATGTAGCAAACAGTTGCTACAGTTTATACTCTGCCTGCATGGAGTGCTACAGCACTCATTTTTTTTTCACTTTTAAACTGTAGCAAACTGTTTGCTACAATGCAGTTGCTATAGTTTAGACCACAAATGAGCAATTAGGATCAGGTGATCGGGTAATCGTGCCCTCCAAAACTTCACACCCAGGGCTTTTGCCCCTCACACCCTGCCTAGATATGCTACTGCTTTTTGCTTGCACTCTCTAATCATCAGTTGATATCATCTGCTGTTTATTTTCACTACGCGATACATCCTCACCTGTCAATTATTTTCTTACTTAGTGTTACTGTTTATTTCTTCTCCTCTCCCCTCTCCCATGTTTTAAGCTCCTTGTCCACTATTACTCTTTCCTTTAGTTTTCACTTTTATTGCACTCACCTTTATACCTTACATCCCCCCCTTTCTGATTTCACAGCATACCTCTCTAACTGCCTCTTTGCCAGATGCTATTATTATGCTTCTACCTTACTTGTCTTTGTCTGCTTAGTGTGGTCCCTTAACTTTTCCTATTTTCCTTTCATTCATTTATCTCTGCTCAGAACATGTTTATCCTTCAGGCCTTACTGCATGTGTTTAGACTCTTCCCTTTTTCTGCCATTTAAGATCCGTTGCTATCACATACCTATTCTTTTTTGCCCATTACTGCAGTTCTATGTTGTTTTCTTCACCTCAACTTTTCATCTGATTTCTTCTGGCTTTGCTTAATATTGCTTTGTAGCCATGTTTTGTCATTCAGTCTTTGGTATTTTAAGTATTTTCACTCCCATGCTTTTGTGTCACTTTCAGCCAATCATTTTTGAGCATTTTCTTTAGTTCCCCACCTTCACCCTTTACATCTTGGTTTAACTCCTGCTTTGCAGTCTGCTACCTTTCTATTAATTGATTTTCATTACTGCAGACTGTGAGTGGGATTTGTCTTTTGATAACCGGTATTTGTTTATTGTAATCCATGCAACGCCATTCTTCACTCAGAGTAGATTGATATTTATATATGTACAACTGCCTGTCTTTGCACATGGTTGTTCCAGGATTTATTCCTTACTTCTGTCCAATGTTTTACAACATTGTTATGCTACCAAAACCTCAAACATTTCTAATGTATGCAATAACCTCTGGGTTGTCCATATATACATTATATGTCCTTTCATTTTCTTATAGTCCATAATCTTCTCCAGAGTGAAACACGTACTCTCTTATGCTGATTTTATTTCATCCTGACCTCAGCTTTTCGCTGGACCTCTCTTATGATTTCAGCTTTTTCTCTCAGATAATGCTGATTTTAAACATTGGGAAACAAATTCTCTCTGTTTGTCTGTTGCTTCCTTTCCCCACCACATGGCCTTGCTGCTCCTGGCTAATCACAGCTTCCTCACCTCCTTGGGACACTGTCTGATTTATTAGTTTCTGGATCCATGTGCATGCTTCTTTTGGATCTAAAAATGATTTAAAAATTCCTTGTATGCAGACATGGAAGGAACAGGATACATCATGTGGCACCTTGGTGCCTTCTCCTTGCACATCCTTATTGCTTGCAAGAATGCACCTCTCCTCTCCTGTCCTCTCTCTCCTCTCCACTCCTCTCCACTCCCCTCATCTCCTGTCCACTCACCTCCTCTCCTCCCCTGTCCTCTCCTCTTCTTTTTTCTCTTCTCTTCTCTTCTCTTCATTTCTCTTCTCTTCTCTGATCTACTCTTCCTTGTCTCAATGGATAAATCTTGCTCTGCAAACACTGTTACCTTCTAACATTTGCTTTTTCATGACTCCCACAAACAATGCCAGCACCTTTTCTCTCATTTCATATGTTTGAAATCTCACTATTTTGTGTCTTATCCTTCTGCCTTCTTTGGCCTCCATTCTCTATGCTGTCTCGGTCTTCATCTCCGATTTCTCGATTTGACTTCATTGGGCTAACAGCTTTTTAATAGTTCCTTTGCAGTCCAGTCTCTCATACAGTTTAGCCACTTTTATGTTTTTCTTTCTTGGCTTGTCCTGTAAACCCAATTTTTCTCATCCCCATGCAGTCAAGATGTGCTTCTGCAAAATCCGCACAATATTTAAGCTTCTTGTTTTCATATATTAGGTTTTGTAGTATGGATCATTCCGCCCTTATGCTACTAACTCAATATTTTCTTCCTGCATTCTTAGATTTTCTTCTCAGCATTTCTTCATTCCATTAATTTCTTTGCATATTGTCATCAGAGTCACTGTCTCATCTAAGCTTCCCTTTATCCCTGCCATCAGAACCCTTATCTCAACTTTCCACTTCATTACTCCTTACTTTTTCAGGGGCTTTTTTTGACACTCATGTATGCTATCTATTCAATTGCAGTTTTTCATTTGGTATTTCTGGTGATTTTCTTGCTCTTTGTTTTGGCTATATTTGAGGGGCTTGTTCTACAGTAATGTTGTCCAATAGGGTTTTTACCACAGTAGAAGTCAAAAAATATTTGAATTATTTTTGAAGTTTTACTTCTGAAAATAAATTATCATATGTATTTGACCTAACATATACTATTGGTATATGCAGTTTCTTTTTTCTTTTAACTCTATGCAGAATATTTTGTATTCTTTTCTTACTTTATCCACCAATACCCACCTTTAATCAGAACAATTGTTCCTATTTCTGTGTTTGAATATCTTTTTGAGATATAATTTGTTCTTTTTATTATGTATCATCAGTTAAGTGTATAATGCCATCCAACATTTCTTCTATCTTTAGTAATTCTAGGTCTAGTTCCTTGAATTTGTTTTATTTTGGCCTTTCTATTATACTTCATAAGACATTATTTTGCTCTCATTCTTACTTTTGTGACATCCCAACAAATTAAACCTGTATTTTTGAAGCCCTTAATGCTGGCCTCTTGTTTGAAAAACAATTCTCAGGACAGTCTTATTTCTCCTTTTTTTCCTTTTGTAATGAACCCATATCCTGTCATATTTTTTACACTAAACCCTGAAATCCACCAAAAATCCAAACCTGTGGTGCAACAAATGTCAGGCCCATACAACAAAGAAATGAAAAAACAATAAAAACTTTAATTTACAAAGTAGATTAAGTGATTTTGTCTGTTTCAGCCAGACTTCTTCAGAATCAGTACATAACAGTTGATACCCCATTTAAATATCCCACGCTATGATCATGTGACCAAAAACAACCATATTCTAAAACACACAGGATTACAACTTAAGGAAATAGTTGCTATTAAAAATTAATTAAACACAGTAACTAATATGAAGTTAAATGACTGTCCATAGTATTAAATATTATATGCCCTTAACTTAAGCACACTATTAATAGATATATTTTCATTTAACTTGGGGGGGGGGTATTGGCATGTAATCTGAGTTGCCCTCGACCTCTCTCTCCTCAATCAACTTTTCCCATGGACCCCCCGGGATCTTTGACAATATTTTCAACAACAAAAAAACAAAAAACTATGATCAGTATTTGTCATCAAATGTTTAGCTAAATAATTTTTCATGTTTGACTTCCTGATGTCTAATACATGCTTATAAACTCTTTCCTTTAACTTTCTTTAGGTTTTATCCACGTAAAAACACACACATTTTTGACAGGTAGTTACATAGACCACACCTTGAGTATTACAATTACTATAAGACTTGGCTCTAATTGTAATTCCATTAACTTCCACTTGCTCACCCACCAATACAAACCTGCATTGATTACAAAAGCCACATTTATATGTACCTGGATCTTTGTTACTATTAATAGATGCCAGGTTATCAAAGCTGCGTTCCAGGTAGTTCTTAATAGTTCTACCTCTTCTATATACCATTACTGGTTTAGTCCCAACTTTGTCTACAATATCATTGAAACAAGAAAAGCTAGACCAGTTTTTCATCAACATCTTTATAATGGAGGCTGCTTGAACACAAAATTCGGTCACAAAGGCAAGATGGTGTTTCCAACCAGTATTGTAATTAAACATCTCTGATGCTGCGTTAAAGGAAGAGTTCAACAGGGGAAGAATAATCCCCTTCTCTCTCTTTCCTGCAACCTCAGACATGACAGAGCCAACAATTCCATCTGGGTACCCCCTTGCTTGAAATATTTTACTCAGAGTTCTCCTTTCCATGTAAAACTGGTTATCATCAGAAACAATTCTGGGTAGAGGTATAAATTGGCCCTTAACTATACCTTGTTTCTGATGAAGGGAATAACAACTGTCAAAATGCAGCAGGCTGTTACTATATGTCTGTTTTCTGTAAATGGTACTCACTAAACATTGCTCGTCATAATTTTTAATAGTTTAACATCAAGATAATTAATACAGTGGTGGTTATAGGAGTCTGTAAATCTTAAAAAAGATGTGGTATTGTTCAGATAATCAATGAAACCCCCAATCTCATTCTCCGGTCTATACCACACAATAAAGATATCATCCAGACAACGGCGATATAACTCCTAGGGTTTTATGGGGAAATATGTCAAACAGAAATATTTTTTTTTTCCCATTAAGGCAGAGTGATGTTCACATAAATGGGGGCACAGGAAGCCCCCATAGCCACACTCTTTACCTGATGGAAATACTGTCCCTCTAAAAACACAGAGTTGTTCCTCAACACAATTTCCATACATGTTACCAAAATAATTGATGTCATTGGAATTCAAATTAGTAGACTCCCAGAAAAATTCACTAAATCAAGCCAACCCTGTAGAATGAGGAATCACATTAAACAGTCATACTACATCTACCATAAGAAAAATGTATTCCTTGGAAAAATTGAGACTTACTTTTTTAATAAAAAATCCCAGGAATCTCTACAAAAGTGGTCAAAGGAGTCCCAAACTTTTCTTAGTTTCCAGTCAATATATTTACCAAAAGGGTGAATCTTAGATATCCTAGCATTAACTATGGGCCTCATTGGTGGGTCAATGGTACTTTTATGTACCTTAGGTATTCCAAAAATACAAGGCACCACAGGATGTTTAACCTGCAAATATTCAAATGTTTCAGGACCAATTTCTCCTTGATTTAGGGAGTCCTGTAGCAAAAAATCAATTATTTTGTAAGCCAAGTGGATAAAACCATGAGATGTCTCTTCATACAAATCACTGTTGGATAAATGACTGTGCATTCTGTTAAGGTAGTCATTTATTCATGACCCCCCCTTTATCTGGTTTCATTATCTTCAGATTTTTGTTCCATCAATAACTGAAACTCGTAGTTGTTCATGTTGTGACAGTTAAAAGATGTTGGATTACAACATTTTAATGACCAGAACTCAAATTCAACTAATCTTTCAAATAATAATAAAGGTAAAGCTGGGGGGGGTGTAAACACTTCTCTGAACATGTCTTAATTTCTACATTAGTTTGCTCATTGTCAAACATCCGACAAAAATTCAATTTTCTCAAAAACATTTTCAAATCAATTAATAAATTATCTATCTTGAAACCATGAGAAGGAACAAACATGCCCCCTCTACTCAAAAGGTCAACGTGTTTCATAGTAAATAAAAAGTCACTATAATTATACAGAGAAAAATCACCTAAATTGTTTTTCACCACCAAAGGACCATCATTTTCTAACAAAACATCAATAATGGAATTCAGAGTAGTGTCTGTTGTTTATCCATTTAATGCCATTTCATGTTCCACTGAAAGCATTGCTTCTTGTTGTGCAGAAGACTGTGTGCTGTGCTGTGGATAGGGGGTGGGTCCTGCTGCCAATCCTTCTGTTTTTTCAACTGTTCCAATCTTTGGACTGGGTTCACCTCCCAAGGGGGTTGCTCATGTTGGTCTAACTACTCCTCATCTTTCCCAAATTGTTCCTCATTGGTTCCATGATGAAGTTTGTACATTTTATTGGAGGAGAAAGGTTTGGTGTAAGCTCAACCCTCCAGATGCCTGACCCAGTCTCATTCAAATTTCTTTTCCTACATCTTCATAATGTTTGCAATATCTTTGTCCACACATTGAAAAATGTTGACATAATCTTTATTGACCTATGGAAATAATAAATTCTGAGTAATGCATTAGTCGAATTTAGTGGCTTTGGTAGTTAAAACCTCTATTTCCTTCTGGTTGTGTTTGACAAAACATTCCAGAAGTTCACATCCATGACAATCAAATAAAGCCACTAATTCATTGTACAATTGAGAATCTGTCTTGACTCCGTTTGGAAATTTCCATAAAGCATTCTCAAATGCAGAGATTTTCCAACTGCAGTTTCCGACACTGAAAATAGTTTTCTCAAAGTTGTCCATTAATTGTTTTAAAGTAGGGGTGTTGACAGACATGCTGTTATTGAAAATGAAAGCCCTATTCAACCAGCCCATCAAATTATCATTATTCACATTTATTTCTGGCTGGATGACTCCTTCATCTCTAATTTCTCTCTGTCCAACAGTTAAAGACAAGACGGGGTTTGCAAAAATTCTCGATCCTGAGTGCAGTCACAGTCACAGTCCCAATCACAAATCTACTGGACGGAATTGACTTTGCTTGTTAACTCTTGGAATAACTAAGTTAACAAACAAACACTGGAAACAACATTGTCAACCCAGTCCTGCCCAAACCATTGTTACCCACATCTGGATCTAATGAGGACATATTCTAAATTCACAACCAAATTTGAAAGGGACATGGAACTCCAAAATCTGCCAAAAATCTGATCCTGTGGTGCAATAAAAGTCAGGGCCACAAAACAAAGTGACAAAAAAAAAAACAATAAAAAATTAAATTTACAATGTAGATTAAGCGCTTTCATCTGTTTCAGCCAGACTGCTTCAGAATCAGTACATAACAGTTGAAACCTCATTTAAATATCCCACTCTATGATCATGCGATTAAAAACAACCATATTCTAAAACACACATGATTACAACATAAGGAAATAGTTGGTATTAAAAATTAATTAAAAAAACAGTAACCAATATGAAGTTAAATGAATATACATAGTCTTAAATATTATATGCCCTTAACCTAAGCACACTAATAGATATAGGTCCGTGGGAAGAGTTGATTGAGGAGAGAGAGTTGCTATGACAACTCAAATTAAATCCCATGGTCCCCCCTGGGTTTTTCCCTCTTTCTCTCTTCACCACTTTATACAATTTAGATGAGACCATGTCCCAAGGAATTTTTATAAAATAAAAAGATGATATTACTTTCAGTATATGCTATAGGAAGCATAAGGAAAGCCCATGCATTATAAGCCATATTTCTACATATAAAATTTCTAAAAGTTTTTAATATAGTCAAAATGAAGTAAGAATCACTTGCCTGGTGGCTTTTCCCTATAATGTAATCCTTTAATAACCAGAATAAATAGTTATTTAATATAAATTAATTATTAGTATATCGATTACAGTTACAATGCATAAAAAAGGTTTCATAAAAATTCTTTCCATCTAACTCTATAAGGCTGTTGATCCAAAGATATATTGTTTTCATAACTGATGATAATTAGTATAATTCTATGTCTGGTCATCCTACCCCCTACTATATGATGATTTAACACAATTCTTGGTTTGTCAGGGAACCAAAGAAATTTCAAAATTTCAAAATTAAAGTGTTAAATTCTTTAATACAGTGTTTTTTAGGGTGTATATTACATTATCAAAACCTTAGGTTATCAAACACCTAAAGGTTGGTCACAAAATATCGATCCCTTAAGATCAAAAATGGCCATTTTCACCCCCCCACCCCCCTAGCTAAATATACCAACTCCGAGATCACTCTACAGTGGAGAAGAACAAAATCCATGTAACAGCCAAATTACTTGTTTTACTGTGTGGAAATGGCTGTTCGCAATTTTCAGACTTCAACATTTTGTGATCGACCTTTAGGTGTTCAATAACCTAAGGTTTTGATCATGTAATAGGGAACCACATTTTTATAGGAGGTAATGTTAATGATTGAATAATATATAGGATTTTGTCAAAATAATCATATTGATGATAGAGAGTCTTTCTTCCACTGTAAAGACAATTTTGTTCCATTTGTCTATTAGATTCTTTATCTTATTTATACAATTAATATAATTATGATTTACTATATCTTTAATATTATCCATTATGGTTATCCCAAAGTAATTCATTTTCTTTTCTTTAACAATATATTTAAGGACTTTTTTGGGATTTTATTCTTATTTATGTTTATCGGTAAAATTTTTGTTTTCTTATCATTAAATGTTAAACCAGATTTTCTATGAAATAGTTCCATTGCTAAAAAAGTTGTAGATATAGATTTATTATTATCACTCTATATCAATAAGATGTAATCTGCAAACAACTGAATTTTAGAACTTGAATTCTCCATTATTTTACTACCTTTTATATCTGTATTTGCTCTAATAAAATTAGCAAAAAGTTCCATAACTAGGGTAAAAAGCAGAGGTGAAAGAACACATCCTTGTTTATTTCCTTGTAATACTTGTATAGAATCAAATGTGAAAGCACCTATTTTGACATATGCAAAGTATGGAGAAGATTAATAAGATGTGTAAAGTTAAAAAAAACTTGTATTCTTCTAGAACTATCAAAAGATATTTCCAGCTGACTGAGTCAAAAGCACTGTTTATATCAAGACTCATTAATGTTAAGTTCTCCTTTGTGGTCTTTGCATAGTCGATTTTTGTAATTATTCTTTTAATATTATCATAGGTGTTTCTATTCAAAATAAACCCAGTTTGATCTTCTTCAATCATAGAAGGTAGAATGCATTTTAGTTTATTAGCATGAATTGCCATGAATAGTTTATAATTTACATTTAGAAGTGAAATGGGTCTGTATGAAGAGCATTGTGTAGGATCCTTGCCAGTTTTTAAAATTGGAGCGATAAGGATACATTTCCAAGGAGGAGGAACTTTAGTTAGGTCCTTAACTATAGAAAAAAAACTTATGTAATATATGTAGGACTTTGTTGGGTAACAGCTTGTAAAGTTCAGATATAATTCCATCATTACCTGGTGCTTTATTAGACTTCAGTTTAGAAATTTGGCTTTGAAGTTCAGTCATAGATATCGGTTCATGAATTAATTTCACCTGGTCATTTGATAGTCTAGTTTTAAAATTTTTTCTAATAAAGTTTTGATTGATTCATCTGGCTCTATTACTATATTATTTTGAATAATTTCATTGTAATAATCTCTGAATTCCATTAGGATGATTTCTATCTCTGTTACTTTTCTTTTCTTTCTTTGTGAATAGATTTCTTTTATGTGACTGGATTTACTGAGTAATTTTGTTTTGGTGGTTAGATTGTGCATACACTTTGGGTTGATAGAAAAGTTAATTATCTTAAACTTCTCAAGATTGATTTTGGTTTTATGATTTAAAATTTCCAAGTATTTGTCATTTAGCTTATTGATCTCTTCTGTGTTATTATTTTTATTCTTCTGGTTTTCTAATTTCAACTTGCTGTATTTCATGTAATTCTTTGTCCCACTGATTTTTTTTATTTGATAGCCAATTAGTGATTCTACCAAACAGATATGCTTTTAGAGTGTCTCATATATATATTTTTGAAGTATATACTGTATTGTTAATTTCTATAAAGGAAGAAAATTCTTTAAGGAAATAGGCATAAAATGTTTGTAAACTTGTTATATATGCTGGTATTCTTTTTTTAATACAATTATTAGAGTTTGAGGACAATTCAAAAATGATTGCATTTTGATCTGAAAATGGGCAAGTTACAGTCATAACCTTACCCAGCTTGTCTACTAGTTCATTAGTGATATAAACTCTGTCTATTCTGGACTGTGTTCTATGTGGGTCTATATTAAAAAAATGAAAGTTTTAAATAACGAACACTCACATGAGTGAAAATGCAGGACAATGAAAAGTTTTTTTTGGGATCGCAGTACAGTGAAGATTGGAATATTTGCCCTTTCCTCACTGTAGTGTGATCTCGGAGTTGGAATATATAGTTAGCGGGAGGGTGAGGGGCTGTACCCTCCACAATAAGGAGTTTGAGGTCTTGCATTTTCACTCATGTGAGCATTCCTTATTTGAAGCTTTCATTTTTTTTAATATAGACCCATTCCATGCTTATGAGAATGATGTGTAAAGATTAATGAATCTGGTTCTGAAAATACTTTTATATCTCTAAGATGAAATAATTCAGTAAATTTCATTAACTTATTTGTAGACGGCTGAATTCTCCTTTTACTATTTGTATTAGTATCACTTAGTGATAATATACAGTTAAAGTCTCCTGCCAAAATGATACTGCCTTTTGCATATTGAATTACTTGTTCTAAATGTTGATCAACTGTCTTGACTCCTATTCCTGGAATCTAGTACATATAAGCAAAAGTTAATGGGCCAGATTCACGAAGGCTTGCACGGAGTCTAAGAGTAGAGTAAGACTCCATGCAGCCAACATGTCCGACGAGCGATCCAGGAAGAGCAGTGTTATTTGCAGAAATGTACTCAGTCGACAACTGAGTACCATTCTGCAAATAGCAAAACGGAGCCATGACAGCTCCAAATAAAGGCTGCATCCAGTTGAGGAAGCATGCCAATGGCCAAATATACGGCCATTGGCAATGTTCCCTGATGCAATATTAAAAAAGAAATATTTTTTTTCCCTGATCTCAGAGGTTTAAGTGTAGCGCAGCGCCGCGCAAACGTGCTGCACTCTAAAAACCAGAAAAACAAAAATTAAAAGGCAAAAATAGGGAATTTATATAATATCATACCATAAAATGCAAGTGAATGGCAGGCTGAAGACAACATGGCTACCGAGTAGAGATTGCTAAGGGGGGAACTCAGTCTAAGAGATGTAACCAAGCATTAGTAGGCAATCCTATGCAAATGAGGGTAAGGATAGTGAATCTCAAGTTTACATAGCAAATGAGCACAGTCAGTGGAGTGTAAGAGTAGGATAAGGGGAGTAACAGAGTAGAAGATAGGTGACATCACGAAGGGGATATGTATGGAAGAATATAACTCATTGGAGCAGAGAGGCATGTGTCTGCTGTCAGTTACTCATCACTGGAAGAGGTGTGTCACCAGGTATCCTAGCTAAAGTCAAGAAATAGAAGGTGTATGCCATGGATAACACTAAAGTTTCTGGTTGAAGTGGCTGCAACGTGTTTGCGTGTGGGTGCGCGCCCGCGAATCTGAGTAAGACTGTGTGCGCACGTGTACGCCCGTGTGCACGTGTTTAAGCTGAAGTAAGTATGTGTAAGGATGTTGAAATCTGTGTAAGTGCATTTAAGCAGGAATTAGCAAGTGTTAGGCCATGTAAGCATGTGTGTGCGCGTGTGAGCTGGTGTGCGCGTGTGAGCTGGTGTGCGCTGCCCCCTGTGGAAACAGAAAGGGAAAAGGAAGCACAGCAAAGAGTAGGAAGTTAACCAGGGAGAATCAGCAGAGCTAGCAGGTGAAAACAATCAGAATCAGGCAATTACATAGGCAGTACACTAGCCCAGTCCAGCCCAGCACTTAAAAGTCTGCATACAACATTCCACCATGTTTTTCTCAGAGACACTGCAGCACTGTAGTATACTAAGAGAAGTGAAAACTTAAAAGCTTTACTGAGACAAAAAATATGTTAGGGGCTGCCATAGCTGTTATAATGCGACATATGCAACATGCTGAGGGTGGTGATAATGCAAATGCTGCTGAGCAGCCCACAGTGAGAAGACGGAGAACAGTGTTCAGGCCCAGGGTAACCTACCAGGGGCTACATGAGCTGGAGATAATGGAGCGCTATACAATGGACAGAGACCTCATGCAGCAAATTGTTGAGCTGTGCAGGCCACACCTCACACACAGAACCAACAGAGGGGAACCCATCCCAGTGGAAACTAAGGTATGTGTTGGCCTAAGAATACTAGCAACAAGTACCTTCCAGAGACCAACTGGTAATATGATGGGGATTTCACAGGCATCAGCATCCAGGGTACTGCACCAGTTCCTGTATGCCATGTCAGCACATGTCAGTGATCATGTATATTTCCCCAATTCCCATGAGGTATTGGCCAGCAATATGCGTCTTTTCCAGCAAATAGCAGAATACCCTGAGGTAGTGGGTGCAATAGACTGCATGCACATATGCATCAAAGCACCAGCCGGTGAGCGGGGTAGGGCCTACATTAACCGCAAGGGCTTCCCCTCCATCAACTGTCAGGTTGTGTGTGATGGCCAGGGCATAATAATGAATGTATGTGCTGGCTGCCCTGGAAGCTACCACGATTCCCATATCTGGCATCTGACACAGCTGTACCAGACATTTGCCAATGGGGACATCCCTCATGGTCACCTAGTGGGGGATGCTGGATATACACTGGAGTCGTGGCTGATGACACCCATCAGAAATGCACACACACCTGAACAGGAATGCCATAATGAGGCACACGCACAAACACAAAATGTAATCGAGCGTGTGTTTGGACTTCTCCAGTCACGGTTCCGGTGCCTGAACACATCTGGTGGAGCCTTGCAGTACTCACCAACTACATGTACCCAAATTGTCATGGTATGTGCTATGCTACATAATATGATCCTGTGAAAACAGCTGCAGCAGGATCAGCATAGGCCCAGGCCAAACAGCCCCCCACCATTGCCAGGGCCATCACAGGCAGAGTGTGACTCGGAGGAGGAACAACCTGAGCCTGCCCCAGTAGACAGAAAGAGGCATGCCCAGTATGCTTTGGCCTGGGCAAAGAGGCAACGCATAGCACATACACTGGCTCAGTAGGAACCCTGGAAATGATACCTCTCCCTGGCCCGCACATATAGTAGAAGGGATGCCTAACTTGACACTACCTGTTTTCAAGCATGTATAGGGAGTGTACTATGTGCAGCTGACATAGGCAGCCCTGCAGCACTACCTGAGGCATGATTGCCTTGTTTTAAGCAATATAAAGCAGTGCTAAACAGCTTTGCCACTACTTAGTATATGTAAACATAATCATACACACTAACTGGCACAACTTTGGGCAATGTTGAGCAATATTGGCCAATGTTCAGCAATGTTGAAAAATGTTGAGCAATGTTGGGCAAGTCTGGTCAGAGTTGGGCATAGTTGAGGAAAAGCAGGTAAACATGCACATATATGCTTTACTGGACCTTAAGCAGTCTGGTCTGCCCAGTATGAAAATTTAAAGCAGTGACAGGCCTCGATCCCAGGATACTGTGCACTATAATCACAGTACCGAACCACTAAACCACAACAGTATTTCACTAGTCAGCCTGTATGAAGACATGTTGATAATTCTATGCAAAGTGTCTCATGGAAACCCTGCAGGCACAGCATAATTCATGTCAAGTTATAACACAAAAGTGAGCCATGCAGTATAAATATAACTTGATTTCCAACACACATAGTATACATGCTAATATTGGGTGTGTTCACACATGGTAACAAATGTAGTGGACTCCAGACAGCAACATACTGAAAGGTCACACTGGGCATGCTGACACACTTGAATAAATGAGACAAATGTCAGGCAACAAAACACTGAAAGGGCAAACTGGGCATGCTCACACACTTAGGCTATGTCTGAGTGCAGCAGTGGGCCAGACATATCTGCCAGCTCACGTGTTAACCCAGGAACCTCTGACTAGCCACCAATCTTGCCTTGTGCACATAGTTATAAGACAACAGACACATATATAACATCTTGGAAACCTGTCATAGTCAAATATGTACTACAGATACATAGGTTGTACATAGAAAGTGGGAAAGCAAAGAAGATAACAAACCGGCAGTCAGTATCATCAATAAACAATGTGCACTCCAAACATTATCATAGGTACATAGGTTCATAGGTTGATACTAGGTATCAGCCCTAGGGCATTCATAAGCCTAGCCAGAGTGTGTTTGGCTTTCACCACCCTGTAGACTAGTATACTGTGGCTTTGAATAGTAGGTCACACAAGATAGCCATTGTACAGTTAGTGTATTGTGCCTCTGTCTAGCAGGGACCCAGAAGAGATTCCATGGGTAAACATATGATCACCCATCCACTCGTCAAGATTTCCCTTGAAGAAGGTCAGTGAGGGGCTCTGCCTAACTTGGACTGGGATTTTGTTCCAGAGTGAGGGGAGCTTCTGAGATATGAATCTGTTCCTCCAGCATGTCCTATTAGTTCTGTGCTGAGGTTGAAGTCCTTGGAGCGTGTAGCTGTAAGGGATTCTGATATCCTGAGGTGGAGCATGACCAATAAGTCTGGGTTGGACATGGCTGTATATGGCAGGCACAGATCGCATCTGGGTAGGCGGTAAGCAACTGAGTACAGCTGGAGTTTCTGTAGCTGAACTGCATAGGGCATCTGTATGAGTCTCCTGTTCCACTTAGTGAGGTACGTTTGGGGTCATTTCAGTTGCTGCAGGTGTGGGGTAAGGTACATCCCAAATGGGGCATTGTACCCAAGTATGGGCCTGATGAGTAGAGGTGCACAATGACCTCTCTTGGTTTAGATGTGAAACCTTTTGGGATAAAGTGGGCTATATAGAAGGTCTACCTAACCCCTTTGGCAACGTGATTTTCAAAGGAGAGATTACTATCTACTTTGGTCCCCAAATCCCTAAGTACACCTTCTGTACATAATGGATTACCGCCTATGTGGTAATCTGTGTGCACTTTGTTATTCACAAAGGGGATGACTATGCATTTTATGGCATTTAGCTTTAGGCTATAGCTCTGGCACCAGTTATCCATCTCTGTGAGACCCTTTAGGAGGATGCTTGCATCAGCTGGAGAGTCGATTATGGCACCCAGTTTGCAGTCATCTGCGAACTTGGTCAGCCATAGTCCTCCCGTGTTAGCCTGTACCTCAGAGAAATATATACTGAACAAGAGAGGTCCCAGAACTGAGCCTTGTAGGATGCCACACGTAACTGGTGTAGAGTCTGACATGGCACCTGCAATTTCGACCATGTGGGTGCTATCCCTGATCCAGTTTGCAATCCATCTTGTGACATATGTGTTGAGTGTATTTAAGATGCCCGAGTGGGGTATTGTGTCAAAGGCTTTTGGGAGGTCCAGGTAGGCTGTGTGGACTACCTTCCCTATGTCTATGGCCTTGGTAACTGATTCAAAGAAGTCAACCAGGTGCAAGAGGCAAGATCTGCCCTTAACAAAGATGAATTGGGTAGGAACCAGTGTCTAGAGGTTGCAGATGTTTGTTTATGAGTTCCATGATGATACACTCCATAGCTTTGCAGACCAGGCTAGTCAGGCTTATAGGGTGATAGTGTCCAGGGTCCCTTGTGGCACCACCTTTGTGGAGCAGGACCACTGTTGCTGTACGCCATTCCTTGGGTACATATCCTGTAGTAAGTCTGATATTGAACAGTGATGTTATGTGAGGGTTATGTTCTTCATGAAGCTCGTTTAAGATGCAGCCTGGGACACTGTCTGGTCCCATTGATGCTGTGTTATTGCTTTGGAGAGGGCAGCTCTCACATGTTCATCTGTGATGTCAGGGAGGCTACACTCTGTTGGGATGGACATCTGTACTTTTGGGGGATGGGGGGAATATGCACTGAACCTGTCTGCCAGGATGTTGGCAATGTCTGTGGGTTCAGTGTATTTTGTTGTCATTATGCACTAACTCAGAGCATATCTTGGAGTTGCCACCCAGGTTCCTGATATAACTAATGAAGGCCTTGTGATTGTCTTTAGTATCTTGTGCAATCTTACTGTCGAAGCTGGCCTTAGATGATTTTTATGAGTGATTGTAGCTTCTTGCTAGTACTGATCAGAGATGCCTCCCCTTTGTGGGATACTGCTCTGTCATGTAGTATCCTCCTCCTTTTGTTGCATAGCTTATTTATGGCTGGGGTCCACAAGACAGGTCACCTGCCTTTAGAGGAGTGAGTCTTGGATTCATGTGGGATAGCATGATCCATGCTTTCCTGTAGGTGTCCATACAATGGGTTTCTAAAGGATACTGTGGTATGAGTCATAGTTCCCACTGGCCTGGGGGCTTTGAAGGAAACCACCTTGGTTCTGAGAAGTGTGATGTTTGCTTTTGAGAAGTTCCTCATCGAGATTACCTTGGCTGGGGGTGGGTATGGGATATGGATGTCCAGTGAGATAAATGTATGGTCTGACCTTACCAATGAGAGGTATACCTCTGGTGTGGAACATAGAGTCCTCATGTTGGTGATGACCAGGTCCAATATGTATACCCCTCTTGTGGGGGTGGTGAACAGTTGTTCCATAGCATTTGAGTTAATATATTCGAGGAACCATTGGCCGAGGGTGTTGGGGCTTGAGTAGTATTCCGAGTCAATGTTTGGCTAGTTGAAGTCACCCAATATAATCATCTTTGGAGAGACCTACATATTCTCCAGTGTTCTCAGGAAAGCTGAGTGGGTGCCTGAGTTTGGGAGGGTGGTCTGTAGCAGGCTACAACCTGAAAGGCAGTTTAGCCCACTGTTAGTTACACATGGATGGTCTCCGATGCTTTGTGCAGTGCTACTAACCTGGAGGTTTGTATATCTTTGATGTATATGGATACTCCCCCTCCTTTTGTGGTGCGGCCCGGTTATTGTGGCCGAAAAGCATGGTATAAAGTGTAACCT
The DNA here is from genome assembly GCF_019279795.1 of Protopterus annectens. Classification (NCBI taxonomy): domain Eukaryota; kingdom Metazoa; phylum Chordata; order Ceratodontiformes; family Protopteridae; genus Protopterus; species Protopterus annectens. The sequence goes on from NC_056728.1 coordinate 1,646,362,105, forward strand.
GGTAGTGCTGGGGTGCTTTCGGGAGCCTTGAACCAGGTTTCTGCTACTGTACAGATATTGATATTCTCCATACTGAAGAGAGCCTTGAGTGCGTGCATTTAGAGGTGTAGACTTCTGGCATTGAGCAGCATTACCCTTAGTTTCTTTTACCTTGTATTGTCTATGGAGGTGGGTTTGTCTTTTGAGCCTTGCCTAAGAAAGGCACTATGGGGGTGGCAAGTGCCTTAGCCGGTATTCGAAAGCCCAGGGGTGACAGGTGCAAGCCATCCCTAGTGAAGCAACGTGGCATGATGAGCATGTCATCCCAGGCCGACAGACACTTGATCCCCTGTGAATGACACAAATATGTTAGCCAACTGTTAAAATTGATCATGTTGTCTTTATACTGTGGCATCATTCTTGGTGAGGGTAAGATGCTACACAAGTTCAGGATCATACCGGCCTGGGCTACATGCTCATAGAGCTCCTCTATGTCTCTTTTCATGTAGTCCAGGGAGGAACGTCTCAGGACATTCATACCAGCATGGGACAATGACGGAGTCATATCTGTACTTGCTTTGGAGTGACCTGAGTGCATGTGTTATGTGGCGGATCCTGGCACCTGACAGACAGCTTACAGTGACCTTCTCCTTGTTCAGCCTGGTGAGTGGGACGTCAGTGTGTCTGACAATAGAGTCACCTATCACAGGTGTATTAGGTGTGTTGTTTAGCCTTAAGGGCAGTGACTGTGTGGCACACTGACATTGTGTACTTTGTGATATGTGGGTATAGTTGTGGGGAAGCAGTTGTTTGGGTGTCTGCTTTGAGGGTCTCTGCTGCTTAGGCAGAGTTTTATTTAGAGCCTCAGAGTATGTTTATGTGTGTTTATGTGTTTGGTCTGCTGTTGCTATAGGTCTATGTGACACTGGAGTCGTGTTGTGTGTGGTTACCTTCTCCTCCTGATAGACCGTGCCAGTCATGGGTCTAGATAGCTCAGTCTCAAATTTGTCTATATAGTTGCATCTCTCACAAATATCTGAGTTTGTTGAGAGGAGGAGAGGGTTGTTTGTGTACATAAGGCAGTTGTAACATTGCCTCAAAATCCCCATATTCACCAGCTGGACTGGAGAGTACACACAAAACTGACCTTAGGACATGCCAGGATATTATGATGAAATACTCTTTTGACTGATCAAAAAGGATCAGTAGGGTGTTAAGTGTGTAAAAGAGTATAACACAGGTTTAGTGCCTATGTTTTGTAAGATTATCTGTGAAGGAGTCCAGACAGAGCTATGACACTTCCTTCAGCTATGTCATAAATAGCAATGTACACTCATATATGTCCTGAGTCAGGGCCAACTGTAAATGACTGACAATTCCAACATCCTGTCACACAAGCCCATACATACATAGCCACTTCCCACTGACAAATGGCCCTATCATCATACCAGGAGATATCACATGTAGAATGGGTAAACAGCTCCTTCCAAAGCTGAAAACATGGCATCGATTGGATTACATTGTTTCCCTATATGTGTCATAAGTGAACTTCAGAACAAACAGACCCTGCACCTGAACGGTCTGTTGAGCCTTACCCTCTCTACAGGATTTGAAACCGTTGAATGGGTTACAGCAACATATAGCACACTCCACAAGTGTTGGTGCACAACAGACCATGGGAACTATAGTCTTATATGCCTATGACGTCTGATCTGCAAGGCCATGGCATCCATCATGATTGAAGTCATAAACAGAGCTATTGGAAGCCGACAAACACACAACCCTACCACCTTTGGTCTGTTCATGGGCAGATCATGGTTCCCAAACCACTAGACTGTTTGCAAGGCAGCCACCCAGGACATACATCACTGAAATGAGCTACACACATCCCACATAAACCTTGAATAGCCCTTTTCCAACATCCCAGACACATGTCATATCCACAAAATCAACACTCTATGCATAAATATGTATTGTCATATGATGGATTGGCAAATGGTCCACAGATAGAGCACACAAGCTAAGAATTGTGGAGTCCTGTTCAAGCTGTTAAAACCTGCTGTCCCCCATGGTGCAGTCCTGGGATTGCATAAAACAAAGTGCACACACATTACCATGTCTAGTCTGATGATATCAGCATCCTACAAATATAGCAGTGGAAATGAAAACCCCAGTAAAGCATATAGTGCGTCATGTTAATACATATATCTCTAGTGTCATAACATAGTTAGGTAGGGGTTTGAATCCTTTAGTTATTCTGTGTGTGTGGGGGGGTGTATGTGTCTGTGTGCCTTCCTTTGAGGAGAATGCCCTTTCTGGAGACTAGGGAAACAACTTAAAAGAGGTATATTTCTCTTTGGCAAGTCTGATGATGTCAGTATCCTACAAATATAGTAGTGGAAATACAAACCCCCATAAAGCATATAGTGCGTCGTGTTAATGCGTATGTCTCTCATGTCATAACCTAATTAGATAGGGATTTGAATCCTGCAGTTGCTGTGTGTGTGTGAGGGGGTGTATGTGTCTGTGTGACTTCCTTTGATGGGAATGCCCTTTTTGGAGACTAGAGAAACACCTTAAAAGAGGTATATTCCTCTTTGGCAAGTCTGATGATGTCAGCATCCTGGGGGAGTGTGTATGTGTCTGTGTGACTTCCTTTGAGGGGAATGCTATTTTTGGAGACTAGGTATATTCCTCTTTGACAAGTCTGATGATGTCAGCATCCTACAAATATAGCAGTGGAAATAAAACCCCAGGAAAGCATATAGCACATCGTGTTAATGCGTATGTCTCTAATGTCATAACATAGTTAGGTAGGGGCGGGAATCCTGCAGTTGCTAAGTGTGTGTGTGGGGTGTGTGTGTGTGTCTGTGTGACTTCCTTTGAGGGGAATGCCCGGTTTGGAGACTAGGTAGGGATTTAAATCCTGCAGTTACTGAGTGTGTGGGGGGGGGTTGTGTATGTGTCTGTGTGACTTCCTTTGATGGGAATGCCCTTTTTGGAGACTAGGGAAACACCTTAAAAGAGGTATATTCCTCTTTGGCAAGTCTGATGATGTCAGCATCCTACAAATATAGCAGTGGAAATATAAACCCCAGTAAAGCATATAGCGCATCGTGTTAATGCGTATGTCTCTAGTGTTATAACATAAATAGGTAGGGATTTAAATCCTGCAGTTACTGAGCATGTGTGGGTGTGTGTGTATGTGTCTGTGTGACTTCCTTTGATGGGAATGCCCTTTTTGGAGACTAGGGAAACACCTTAGAAGAGGTATATTCCTCTTTGGCAAGTATGATGATGTCAGCATCCTACAAATATAGCAGTGGAAATATAAACCCCACTAAAGCATATAGTGCGTTGTATTAATGCATATGTCTCTAGTGTCATAACACAGTTAGGTAGAGGTTTGAATCCTGCAGTTGCTGTATGTGTCTGTATGACTTCCTTTGAGGGAATGCCCTTTTTGGAGACTAGGTATATTCCTCTTTGACAAGTCTGATGATGTCAGCATCCTACAAATATAGCAGTGGAAATGAAAACCCCAGGAAAGCATATACCGCGTTGTGTTAATGTGTATGTCTCTAGTATCATAACATAGTTAGGTAGGGGTTTGAATCCTGCAGTTGCTGTATGCATCCATGTGACTTCCTTTGAGGGGAATGCTCTTTTTGGAGACTAGGTATATTCCTCTTTGACAAGTCTGATGATGTCAGCATCCTACAAATATAGCAGTGGAAATAAAAACCCCAGGAAAACATATAGCGCGTTGTGTTAATGCGTATGTCTTTAGTGTCATAACATAGTTAGGTAAGGGTTTGAACCCTGCTGAGTGTGTGTGTGGGGGGGTATATATGTGTCTATGTCTCTTTGACTTCCTTTGAGAGGAATGCCCTTTTTGGAGACTAGAGAAACACCTTAAAAGAGGTATATTCCCCTTAGGCAAGTCTGATGATGTCAGCATCCTACAAATATAGCAGTGGAAATGAAAACCCCAGTAAAGCATATAGTGCATTGTGTTAATGCATATGTCTCTAGTGTCATAACATAATTAGGTAGGAGTTTGAATGCTGTGGGTGTATGTGTCTGTATAACTCCCTCTTTGGCAAGTCTGATGATGTCAGCATCCTACAAATATAGCAGTGGAAATAAAAACCCCAGTAAAGCATATAGCACATCATGTTAATGTGTATGTCTTTAGTGTCATAACATAATTAGGTGGGGATTTGAATTCTGCAGTTGCTGACTGTGTGTGTGTGTGTGTGGGGGGGGGTGGTCTGTGTGATTTCCTTTAATGGGAATGCCCTTTTTGGAGACTAGGGAAACACCTTAAAAGAGGTATATTCCTCTTTGACAAGTCTGATGATGTCAGCATCCTACAAATATAGCAGTGGAAAAGAAAACCCCAGTAAAGCACATAGTGCGTCGTGTTAATGTGTATGTCTCTAGTGTCATAACATAATTAAGTAGGGATTTGAATCCTGTGTAGGGGGGTGTATGTGTCTGTATGACTTCCTTTGAGGAGAATTCCCTTTTTGGAGACTAGGGAAACACCTTAAAAGAGGTATATTCCTCTTTGGCAAGTCCGATGATGTCAGCATCCTACAAATATAGCAGTGAAAATGAAAACCCCAGTAAAGCATATAGCGTGTCGTGTTAATGTGTATGTCTCTAGTGTCATAGTATAGTTAGGCAAGGGCTTGAATTCTGCAGTTGCTGAGTGTGTATGTGACTTCCTTTGAGAGGAATGCCCTTTTTGGAGACTAGGGAAACACCTTAAAAGAGGTATATTCCCCTTTGGCAAGTATGATGATGTCAGCATCCTACAAATATAGCAGTGGAAATGAACACCCCAGTAAAGTGTATAGCGTGTCGTGTTAATGCATATGTCTCTAGTGTCATAACATAGTTAGGTAGGGGTTTAAATCCTGCAGTTGCTGAGCGTGTGTGTGTGGCACTGTTGGTCAATGCGGTGTGCATTTTGCTTATACTATGGTATGACATATCAGATAAAAACAGTATGTGCATTGCACACATCAGGTATCTGTGTGGCAAATACATATATGTACATGTGACCTCAATTAGTACATAGGTGTGAAGCCTGCATACTACATGAATACATTTGTTACCTTTGACAGATTGTGCCGCTGCTTCTCAGATCATAGGTCACATATGTATGTATGTGACAAGGCTGGCCACTGTAGTGAACTGTGGCCCAGGTCATCTGTGTCACACACACCCATGACAGTTTCTATAGACTAGTGTGAGTGAGGGTACATGCCTGGGGTATATGTCAGACATGTTCATAGACAACAAAGTCTGGCAATCATGGGGCAGTCATTATAGGTGTACAACAGCCTTGTGGATATGCATACAGGCCCCTTATTGCTTATGTGATACACCGAGGGACTTCAGAATACCTTTGGATATGTGGATACCAAAGGACAGATGACATAACACTTGGCTGTATGTAAACATCGGTACCCAACATACATGTTGGGGGCTACCACCTATGTGGTACTGTCAGGATACTATGTATAGTAAATGTGGATGACTATGCTATAGTTGGCTTAGAGCTATACAGCATGGGTTGGACAACAGGTATCTGTCTGTATGATACCCTTGTGTAGGATATGTGTCCCATCCGGAGATTGCATTGTAGGCCACTGCATGCATTTCCAGATGTGGATGGACATATCCCTAGTGTGTTTGCATGTACCTACGAGGGCTATATGCCATACAGGTGTGGTCCCAGGAATGGGTGGCAGTCAATACCACTGGTTACTGTTATAGTATAGTACCAGAAGGATCCAACTGTTACTGAGTTCCCTACATCTGTGTGTCAGGACATCATCTAATGATTGGTTATAGTCAGGCTGTTGAGGTTGTGTATACTACCAGAATGCAAAACATTGACAGATACTAACAGTATCACCCACAGCATAGTGTCAAACCATGTAATACACACATGTGTACCCATGTTAGAACATATCTGTAGTAGAATGCATACTGGCCACCAAGAGATACTATGAGATGTTAACACTGTGTAATACAGGGTATGTCACACATCCCATGTGTCCACTATGCACGTACATGCAGACAGTGCACCCCCACCATGTTCACAGATGTACATCTGCTAATCTGTACTGCACACATCACACATGTACTGTCCACTCACTAACACATGCTGCCAACATTACACACTTCAGCCAAGTGGCACAATGGGCGGACAATATATACTCAGACTTAACACTGGTGTAAACAATACTACATTGACAATCATAGCTTTGATGCATCATGCCTGCTCAGATATACCTACAAGGATATCATTACACTTTCCTGTTGACAACATGCTAACATTGCTACACTGCTATAATGTCACCCTGTGTATCAGCACCATGTTAGCCTGTTCCTGCATCAATGTTACAGATGACAGGAGGTGACACAGGTTTCATCACATGCACAGAGTGTGTTGTTGGTTTGCCAGAGCCCGACATTGACCCATCCAATCAACATGTATGTGTGTGTGTGTGTGTGTGTGTGTGTGTGTGTGTGTGTGTGTGTGTGTGTGTGTGTGTGTGTGTGTGAGAGGGACAACAGTACAGCATGGGCCAATGTTGATGTAATGTGTGTGTGTATGTGTGAGCCCTAGGTGTTTGGTTTATGTGTGTGTGTGTCTGCATGCACACAGCTCCACCATGTGGCTGCCATATACGGGAGGTTGTGGGACAGCCACAGACTGTACCTGCCAGGCTGTACAGATCATTGTCTCTGGGCATGGACACAGTACCTGTGCCTGGCAGGGGTGCTATGGACAGTACTGGGTACCAAGCCTGACTGGTATTATCATCAGAGGCAGAGGTATGTCGACTGGACCCATGTCCCTGCTGGGACTGGCCAGAGCTGCGTGCACGTGGTCTACTAGGATGGTTAATCGACAGGCCAGCCCCAGCATTGCTGGGGCTGGTACTGCCACTATGGGAGTGGCTGTGATCTGTGGGTCACCTGCGATGACTGCCAGCTGTTGATGTTGCTGGCATATGTCTGCATCGACATCTCAACCATCCCGCACAGTCCTGGCTCATGGAAAACACATTGTGGAGGGCATCTAATGTCTCCCCCCAATGTCTATGAATGACCTCGGTGTAATTACGGATGGCACCGGCAAGGTCACAGATACTGTTATTGATAGCAGTGTTATGGGCCCTCTGCGCCCTTAGTCCCTGTCTGGTGTACCGTTCCATACGTGCCTGTGCCTGCATTACAGCCCAGAACATACCTGAGGTTGCAAGACCTGTGGGAGCACGTTTGCCAGGGACATTACGACCAGTGGTGCTCCCACGAGAACCCATGGACATCCGCCTATGTGGTACCATTCCAGGAATCTGGGTATGGCTGCTGTGAGGGGATGCATGTGCCATGGATACCACACTATCCTGGTCAATGCCAACTGTATGCTGTCCCTTGGCTAAGGCCATTGGTGATGAGGGATGTATTGGCAGTATGAGTGTGCGCATAGATGGGGTGGAAAGCTGTGTACTGTCGATTGGCAGACCAATGACAGACCCTGTCAAAGCTGCCTGTGCCACAATACATGTATCATCATCTCCACTATTTGTGGCAGTGACTTCAGGTTCTCTGCTGCATTCAGCCAACCCAACCTCAGAACCTGTGAGAGGAAGACAGGAAACACACTTTACAATCTGTACATGATGTTATCACACATGCACACATGAACACATGCACACATGAACACATGCACACATGAATACATGCACACATGCACACAAATACACTCCTCACTACAGCAGATACACACACACACACACAAGCAATCCAAAACATACTCAATAGTGGTTGAAGGTGGGTGACAGTACCACAAGGCAAACAGTCACCTCACACGTGTCTGCATGCAGAATATGTGTTACTCAAGACCATGCAGTGCGAGTGTAGACAGCCCTTGTTAATAACAGTATACATGGCTTTGACGCATATGTGTGTAGTTGTTCAGTGATTGGCTTCACCCTGGAACACAATGTGTACAAGGACACAACATTGCTGTGCAAGTATTATAAACTCTGCAATGCCCTGTGCACCATCACTCATAGCTATACATACCATGGCTGGATGTGTTATCTGTGTGTCACATAGACTTCCCCTGTCTGCTTACAGTGTCTGTGTCTGTAGCAGATAATTGTGGACACAGGTGTAGCACATGCATGCTATGTACACACACGGGATGAGTGGTGCATGTATACATGATGGAATACCAATGCTTGACATGGCCATTGTACAGTGGTTATGGTGAGTGTGGGACATATTGCAGACATGCCAGTGCCAGCCATGACATGGCATGTTACATGACTGCAACATTAAACATCACACATACCCAATGTGTGTCATGTGACCTATACAACCAATAGCATTCCAGGGCATATATGTGTCACTTTGTACAGATGATGACTGCTATGCATATTGTGTATAGTTGCATATGTTTGCACACACACAACATGCTATGCATATTGTGTATAGGTACATATGTTTGCACACACACAACATTGAGGTGCAAAGCAATGACTGCTATGTGTAGTACTGTTGTCACTGTAACTGGATGGGGTGTAGTACCATGAGCCATCATCATCATGCATCATGTGGTCACTCAAGGCTACTAATGTGTGACAGACCACCGCCTAGCATGCTGTACCTGAACTGCAGTGCCGTGACTACATTCACAATTACACAGCCACTTTGTACATGGGTGTGTGAGGTGCCCAATAGGGAGCATTACCTAACATGACTGTGTTATGTGTTGAAGAGTGTTGCACAGCCCCATGATAGGCCTCTACCCCTCAGGTATATTATGTGTGCTGTGTGGATGACATGTGGGATACTGAAGTGTGACCTTACAGCGGGTGTCTGGTTACGCCATGTTTAGCATGTTGAGATGTACTGCGTATGACAAACGTGTTGTGTTGTGTACATGTGTATCAACTATGCCTATCCAATGTGCAGTATTATAGTGTTGCCACAATTGTGTCTGATGCTCTGTGTATTGCATGTGATTGAGGCAGCTACTGACATTATTGAGATGTGCAACATCTCACAGCAAACATGCACAGCATGCATTATGCGTAGGTGTGTTACGTGTACATGGCCTACACCTCACCTATGACATGCACATTTCATTACCAATATTAAAGTTATAACACACTCACCAGCATGGATCGTCTGCCCTGCTGTCACACCAGAGGGACCTACAAGAATATGAGATAGTTTGTCAGTGGCCACAACTGTGGCATTGCTACTGTGAGTTTGCTAAACTACAATAGAACAACAGTTGACAGTCACAGGTGTACAGATAATATTCCAAATATCAGTATTGCACAACACTAGGCAGCACAACTGCTAAACACACAGTACACATCTCACATATGCGTAATCTAACAATACAGGTAACAGTAGTCTACAGATAGGGCATGTTACCTGCATGCTCCATGTCAACATGCTGGGTGGCTCCGGCCTCCATGATGACAAATGTCTGTTGCAGTTGCTGTTGTTGGCCAGGAGCCACCATGCTTAGGAGCAGCTCCTCCACTCTGGTGAGGGGGGGGTGAATGGCCACCCCACCACCTGTGGCAAGCTGTTGTCTATGGATATCAGACGCATGCCACTGGACATGTCTAATTAAATCACTGCGGTGATGGCGTACCTGCTCATATGTCCGGTTATGCATGCCTATGTCATTTACCCGACAAACAAGATCTTGCCACAGTGCAGTCCACTCATGCTGGTTCTGGCTGGTTCTGGAAAACAGCAGGGAGTAGTGCTGCACCAGGCTGTGGTGGATTTCCTGTTCCTAAGCTGCTGTGTAACAGGAATTACGTTGGTGGGCCATCGCCCTGAAAGCAAAATGAACAATATGTGTGAGCAAGTCATGTGGCACACTTTATACTCTTAAGTACAGATATCACTTAACTGCCATATATAGCATCTGTTTGTCTGTCAGAGGATACACACATTCAATACCACATATTGGTGCTCAGGCCACAACTGACTGACAGTGCCTGGTACGCTCTATATATCAAACCACTATACACCAGTAGCCAGCACACTGTTTGTGACACAACGCACAACCTCGTCACAGGGGTATATATCAAGCTAATGCATGAAGAAAGATGTCTTCCATTTAAATGAATGTAAAGTACAGTTACAGTATTACCAGTAAACCACCCTAGTCATTGATGCCATACCCCTGCCTAACATATGTGCACAGTTGTTGATATAGGTGGCACATTGATGTAACAGAGTATACATGTTGCTAGATACACACGTATAATCTGTAACACACATATGATTGTGGGCAAGGTACAGGTATAATTACATACACATCAGACATACATACAACACACAAATGTATGCCAACCCAGATGAGCTTTACCTGTGTACCATACAGTATTGTGTGCCATTACTTACAAAACCTTATGCCTGAGGTATGTAATCTGTGCAGACTACAGGAAACACACAAGACAGTGTTTCCAAGCAATGTGAACATACACCATACTGTGCTGTTTAGGCCTACAGCTTCAGGTAGTACTACAGTTCATATGGGAGTTGGATTCACCAGCAGTACCACTCACTAAGCATACATGTATTGCTTTAGCCTACAATGGGACACCACAGTCGTCAACAAGGAACTACGTCACAACGTATGCCATACTACTATGTCTGCCTAGCAATAACATACACATCTTTTGCTGGCCTCACAGCTAGGACACAAACTACCATGACAGAAACAAATTCACACTAAGCTATCACACCTTTACAGACCTTGCACACATTCACCGTCACACTCATTCAACCTCACATAGCAGGTATTGCACTAAGTACATGTGTGTGTGCATCGTTTCATAGGTAGGTAATACGCTATTGGCCCTAGAGCAGCCTAGCCATATGCTACCCTGGCCTTTGACACAAATGTAATTTGATTTCACTTGCCCCTGTCAACCAGAACTACAGAGGTGATTCCCGGGGTGTATTACCTATCTCCCAAACAATCATCAGGGGTATTTATGACAACTGCTAATGAGGAGCCTTGTTTGCTATTGATAGGTAGTTTATTCCAGAGTATGGCATATCTCTGAGATAGGAACCTATCCCTCCAGCATGTGCTGTTTAGTGAGCTGACAAGGTTTAGGGCCCTAGAGCGTGTAGCCCGGAGGGATTGTGATATGATGACATGGTGGTTGTCCAACAGCTATGGGTGTGACATACCTCTGTATGTCCGGCAGAGGTCACCTCTGGATGGGCGGTATGCAACACAGTCTAGCTGTGGTTTTGTGAGTCAGTCTGCATAGGGCATCTGTTTGAGGCCAGTATTACTCTTTGTGAGGTATGTCTGTGGCCTTTCCACTTGCTGTAGTTGTCATGTGAGGTACATACCACACGGGGCATTGTGATGAGTAGAGGGGAACACTGACCTATATTTCCCTAGATGACACACCTTCTGTGATGACACGTACCACATAGACAGATTACAAGACTAGTGTGGCACTGTGATTATCAAAGGGGAGGCTACTGTCCACCTGTGTCCCATGTTCCCTTATCACACCTTCAGTGTTAGGTAGACTACCAACTATGTGGTAGTTAATGGGTACAGTGTTTTGGAAAGGAGGGATGGCACTGCAGTATCGACACTGGTCTTCTGTCCATGCCTTGGTCACCAGGCACCTGTCGCAGTACATATGACCCCGTGTCTCTCTCTCTCGCTCTCTCTCTCTATATATATATATATACATATATATATATATATATATATATATATATATAAATATATATATATATATATATATATATATATATATATATATATATACACACACACACACACATACATCTAAACATCCATTGCTGTACATATAGATGTACATATAGGCACATACACAGTCCACCTTTCATGGTGGTGATATCAATTATGCGACAGTTGTGAGATATACAGTTATGTAATAATATTGCACAGTGTTGTGCAGAATGCATTTTGTTGTCTTCAGCCCATGTAGCTTTAGCAGGCCTCACTGGCTGTAACACAGCAGATCTGACAAATCAGTCCCACAGTGTTTAACCACCACATGACATATACCAGCACTGCATGCTGTTTTCTATGCCACAAACTACAACCTACATAGATATATGCACATAACAACCTTCAACAACAAATATATGTCCACCCTTCACTAACAGTTGCAGTATGTCCCTTGCCCTATGCACATGTGCAGATACATATAGATACGTACTGCTGCCACATATGGATGATTCACAGTATGTAGAGTACTCTTCAAGAACATCTACTACATGCCAGTAAATACATATGTGTTACATACCTTACCTTTGTATTTCTCTGCTCCGTCTGTTGTTACTGTTTTTTTTTTTTTTTTTTTTTTTTCTCTGTCTGTTTCTGTCTCTTTTGTCTGTGTCTCTGTCTCTCTTTTGCTCTCTCTCTCTCTCTCTCTCTGTTCCTGCAATGATATTATTGCATGTGTTGACAGCAGGTACAGCCTGCTTTTCTAGGTATCTGCAAATGTGCATGTGACGGCCTCTGCACCATTTGGTGCCCACCATTTAGTTCTAGGTATCTGCAAATGTGCATGTGACGGCCTCTGCACCAATTAGTGCCCACCATTTAGTAATTGCATGTAGCTTGCTGTGTGGTAATTGCAGTACTCACTGTGATTGCAGCCCACTGCTATAAAATGCTAGGTTAGGTAGGTGTAGCCCTTTCAGCTTTCCAAGGTGGGGCCCATGATTGTTTGCTCTGGACACCATTGTGTCAGTCAGAAGGTTGGTATATGTCTCATATCTGAAGCTAGGGTTGTAGCCAGTGATATGCATGTTGTACTCAAACCTGAATGTTGCTGCTTCCAGTATACACTTCTCAGTGTAGAATTTTACTCACCCCTCCAAATGCTAACACAGGATACATGGGAGTATGTACTTTCTTTTCGAATTAGACAATTAACTGCCATACAAAAGTAGTTATTGCAATGTATTGCTCTGGCACATGCACTGTTTGTGAACTGCTATACTGTAATTATTAAGTTACTCACTTCTGAACAGTTTGTGGTTTGTTTGTGTTGACATTAGCACAGGCTGCTCAAGACAACTAGACATATTTCAGTACTGAGTATGCCTACCTACACCCTTGGTTGTGCCTGAATACACAGGTATATAGTACTTTTGGGTAGGGGTGCAGAACTGCAGAGAGCATTATTTATTATTGTGTGATGTTTATCTTGCTGAATATACAGGGTTGCTGTGTACCTGTTAGTCTATCAAGGCAAGTAGTCTGTCTGCGTAGCTCCCACCTATGGACATATCCAGATGGTAGCCAGAGGTTAGCCTATTATTCTTTGTCTGTGCACCACACCAGTCTTTTCAGCACTGGAACAATGGCATTGTCACAGTTGGTTGCTAGCAGTACATGGCTACATCCTTTGATATTTCTGTGTTGTACTCCTGCATAAGGCCATGCTTGTGGAACTCCTTCCAAAGCTATTTGCAGAGTGTGCAACAGCAGAAAAGCTGATATGCCTGTGTGTTTCTGTCTCTGCCAGGCCTCAGATACTCTCAGGTATATATTTGAACAGCCTCAGGGAAAGGTACATATAAATGAGATACACCTGTAATATATTACAGACATATTTCAGTTGAGACTTCGAGGGAATCGGAGCATATGTATTACTGCACCTTTTCTGACATGCAAGCAGTGTCTACTCTCACTTATTGATATTATTCATTAAGTGTGATTCCCCACTTTTCTGCCTAATGTTAGTACTTTTCAGAGGGATTCAGAGGGGCACAGCTAACATTTGTTTACGAATCAGGGACATCCCTGTAAAGCAGTCATAGTTGGGAAGTCTGGCCTCTGCCCTATTCAAATATGCCAGTGTTTATCCTGCTCTGATACTGTGTGGGGTTTGTAAAGTGCTACTGTAACATTATTCCCTGCTAGAATGGCTGGTTCTATTTTCACAGTCATGTTATGCAATTCCACAAGAACTGCTGGTAAAGACCCACAGAACAAGATTTGTGTTATTGCATTCCTATTTTCCCTTTACATTCCCTCATTGTAATGCATGATACATTTATTTCAGCACCAAGTTATTGTATATCTGCTGTGGCTTAGTGATACTTAATGCAGTCTAGTGTGTCCAAGGTCTAGGATTTGAGACTGACAGAGGTGTTTTATTTTACTGCTGAGCAGAACAGGGGCCCTGCCACGCAGAGTGACTAAGGCACTTTTAAGCAGTTGTAAGCAGGTTTGCGTGGGTTTGCGCGATGCTTAGCAATACTAAGCTAAGCATACACATGTGCACACTGGTGCAAACCTGCTAACTACTGCTTAAAAGTGCTTACTCCCACTAACTCCCACGCTCATTTCTTTGAAAGAAAAGAAAATGGGGAGATAGGAAAGTGGTGAAAAGAGGGCACAAAGAGGGAAAGACAGTAGAGAAACCAGCTCGGGATGTGCAGGATGGGTGTAGGGAAGGTCCATAGCTTCCCATTTCTTTACCAGAAACAGCTGTGCATATGCAATACATTTGGAATGAAATTTGAAATTTCCCCCCCTGAGAGAGGGGTGAGGACAACAAAGTATGTTGTACTACCTATTATAATTATCAGTTTACATGTCCAGTGGACATGTGTGTGAAATGGGCAGCTATATATGTGGCGTAATTTTTTTGTGGGAAAAGATTGTCCTTTTTTTTTTTTTTTTTTTTTTTCAGGTGAGAGGGGAAAGTGAGGTAGAGGAAGTAGGTATATTTGGGGAGGTAGGTTGGGGAGGTAAACAGACAAGACAAACAAGACACATACAGGGGTGGAATATGACATGGGGTGGGTGTACACAATTGACGGCGATGGATGTTTGGAAATTGCAAGCCCCTGAGCCCACAGATGGTAACAGTGGAACTGAGATCCCCACTCATGGGCAGTCACCATTGCACCTTCACAGCCCCGAGGGTGGCTCTGCTGGGGGCTGCATAGGAGGAGCAGGCTCACCCATGAGTCACGCCACTCTCGCCTTGAGCTGGCATAGGGGATCAGCGAATGAATGCTGGACCTCCCTACGCACCACAGCCCAGGCCTTTCAGAGGGTGACAGGTGGCTCTTCTCCGCCCATGCTTGCATGGAGGGGGACGAGCCCCATCCCCTGCAGCACTTCCACCCGAAGGTGGCACAGGACCAATGGAGGAGGGGAGCCCAGGATGGGCACCGGACCTGCTGGTGCCAGGTGCAATTGCCAGCTGAGGAGGGACAGGTGGGTCCGCTGGGACCGGCCTTCCCATACGTTCTGTGTTTAGGTGTGTTTAATTACAACATAAACGACAGCATTCCAAATTAGTTGTAACAGCATGCAGTAATATTCCCATTAACCCAACACACCAGGGTTCCAACAGTTGAACAGCAAGCATAACACATGCATATATTGAACAACAGTGGACATTCCAACAGCATGCAGGGATGATTGGTGGCAACATGCCACCAAGATTGGGGTGTTTGAACAGGGCACATGCATCAAAGTTCATGCAGATATTTATAGAACAATAGGACATATGTCCCAACAAATGTTGTGAGATTAGACATACCCATTGAGGTGTGGAATTGCATTGTTTATGCACAGTAGGGTGTAAAAAGATACCTCCATTAACATCTTATAAGTACTTTTAGTCTACACTACATTCCTATTGACTGCAGGTGTATATCCCCTACATGTATTATTACACTTGGCAACGTGCATTAGGTTGTGTAATGGGTTTGGCTAGTTCATTATATACCTGACCTATATCTGACATACTAACTGTCCAAGATGCAGATGTTACTGCTACATACTTATATATTTTATGTATATTTATATATCTACATATCTGGATGTGTTCACGTGACATTTTCTGTTACATTTCTGCAGAAACCTACATTTCATGTAGCACACTCACATTTCTGGGGTACACATTAACAAACTACTCATGTGCCAGATTTACCTATGCATGCCAGCCAATTACCAACTGTTAAGGACTATATATATGCTTCACAACTACTGGCATTTCCTTCATCCACTTTATATAGGACTGCCCAACTGTGGGTTGACAGCACTTAATACAACAATACTATTTATAAAATGCAAGGGTACAACAACATTTCAAAGTAAGTGACACAGACACACTCCAAGTATTATACCTTTATTAATTACATTACACACTTTTCTACAGGCTCTCTCTCATTTATTTGATATTACAGTGCATACAGAAGACTTATTCAAGATGTATTATACCTTTATTAATAGGTTACAACACTCTTTTTCAGGCTCACTCACTTATGTTATATAACAGTACATGCAGACATATTATTCAGGACTTATTTTACCTTTATTAATGGTTTACTACACTCTTTTTCTGCCTCTCTGACTTATTTTATATAACAGTACATGCAGAGAAATTATTCAGGGCATTTTATGGCTTTATTATTGGGCTACAACACTTTTTTTCAGGCTCTCTCAGCTATTTTATATAACAATACATGCAAAATAATTACTAACCTGCCTGGTGGCACAGCCTTAGCAGCCTATCTGCATAGGCTTGTTGATTCACAGCACGAACACCTGCAGCTATGAAGTAAATGAAGGGATTTTGAGACATACCTATCCATTATATAGACTAAATTAGCATGTCTAGCATACTTCATTCCATGGCTACCTACTCAGTAGTGGGGCATCTTGCATGTCACGGTTCTGCTGGATCCATTGGTTCAGTAGGTCCTGCTTCCATCTCTTCAGGTCTGTATGGTGGTGACGGACATGCTCACCAGTCCGAGGGACGCCTGTGGCACTGGTGAGATCATGAGATAACCGGTTCCAAGACTCTGCTTTGTACTCCGTCCCTTGGAACTGGCCCTGCAGGAGTCTTGACTCATGACAGTGGACAAGGAGGCAAATCATGTATTTTGACTCCTTGATGCCCCAGCGTTGCGCTCTAAAGTGAATACCCTCTCCAGCACCAGACATTCTGACTAAAGATGGCAGCTACAATCAGTTATGGCGAGTATTCCTGCCTATGGAGCTTAAATATGCTGAATTTCCCGCACTTTTTGGTGATTGGCCATTTTTGAAATTTCTCAGCTGACTGCAGACCTGCTTAGCAATGGTTAATCTTCCATTTATTAGTATATGTATGTTAACAGTGCATATTTATCCTAAGCTGTTATGACTTAGTGGTTCAGTGCTTTGACTATGGTGCATAGTTCCCAGGTTCTAACCTTGTCATTGCTTTTTGTTTTACAACTATCCAGACAGGCTAGGGGGTGTGGCTGTGTTTAGCCGACTTTGCTACATGTTGCTCCATGTTAGTACACGTTGCCCTGCGGTATGCTGGTTAGCGCAGTGCGCAGCTCTGCGCAAACCTATTGTGCTAGGTAAAGCACTGCTTAGCTATGGGCAACTATATTGCGCTTGGTAAAGCGCTGCCTAGCTATGGGCAACTTTATTTCGCTGGGTAAAATGCTGCTTAGCTACGAGCAATTAGATGTCAGGATCCTTCTTATATGTACATAATATACTTTTTGTTTACTGATACATAGGCATTTCAATGCATTTTAGTAAAATTTTATTTATATATGTCAGGAATTATTTCATATACTACTTTAAAACATGAAATAAAAAGGAGTGTGGAGGGACTCGAACTGTGACTGCCTCCTCTTTGGGCAAAGTCTTTACCACTATGCTATTGCTATTTGGCTTAATTTGCAAACATAGTTCTTATATGCTCTTCAATGTCAAAATTGCTAACTGTGGCTAAGCAATGGGCACACCCATGCAAACACGTGCAAATACGGGCAGCTATATCGGGAATTATAAAAACATAAATACAAATTTTACATTTTACAATTTGAAAGGGGTTTAGTATGGGGGGATGTGTAGTGTTGGGTTTGTTGACATTTGAGCGGACTCGCTAATGTGCATTGACGTTTCACAAATCTGACTCTTGCAGGGGCGTGGGCCTTTGTACTACTCAGCAGTCGGACACACCCCCTGCCTTCCTGCATGGTCCATGTTACACTTGGGGATGAGTCAGCATGCCCTTATGAATATGCATGGCACGCTGATGTCATACCGTTCAAATGCAGTTTCTGTGTAAGACTTATTTAGTCTTACATGGAGGATTAGTGAATCCGGGGGAATATCTTCTTATTATATTTTATAGTAGCAGTACAAAACATACCGTTATAATCTTGATATGTTCCCATAACTTCAGGCATAGGTAAAGAATTATTCTATAAAATAGATACTCCCCTTTTTTCTGATTATGTTGTGAACTAGATAGTATAGTGTAACTCTTAGTATTAAGTCTGTTTATATCTTCTGCTAATAAGTTCATAGGTTCATACTAGGCTATCTGCCCTAGGGCATTTATAAGCCTAGCCAGAGTGTGCTTGGCTTTTGCCACCCATTTTAAATGAATTTTGCTATGCCCTTTTTCGAGGTTAGTATACTGTGCCTCTGTCTAACAGTGACACAGAAGTGATACCCGGGGTAAACCTACTATCTCCCATCCACTCATCAAGATTCCTCTTGAAGAGAGTCAATGAGGGACTCTGCCTAACCTGGACTGAGATTTTATTCCAGAGTGAAGGGAACCTCTGGGTTATGAATCTGTCCCTCCAGCATGTCCTATTTATTTCAGTGCTGAGGTTCAAGTCTCTCGAGCGCGTAGCTGGGTGGGATTTGGATTTTCTGAGGTACAGCATGTCCATTAATTCTGGGTTGGACATGGCTTTAAACGTCAGGCACAGATCACCTCTGAGCAGGCGGTATGCCACTGAGTAGAGCTGGAGTTTCTTTACTGGGGCAGCATATGACATCTGTTTGAGCCCTTTGATCCTCTTGGTGAGGTACTTTTGGGGTCTTTCCAGTTGCTGCAGGTGTCTGGTAAGGCACATCCCAAAAGGGGCATTGTACTCAATTATGGGCCTGATGAGGGATAAGTAAAGAGGCACGATGATCTCCCCTGATCTAGATGTGAATCCCTTCATGATTAGGTGGGCTATATAAAATGTTTTTCTAACCACTTTGGCCACGTGGTTGTCAAATGAGAGATTGCTATCAACTTGGGTCCCCAGGTCCCTAATTACTTCTTCCATTAATGGATTACCACCTATGTGGTAATTTCTGGCACTTTTTTGCCAAAGGGATGACTATACACTTTTTGGCGTTTAGCTTGAGGCCATGGCTCTGGCACCAGTTGCCTGTTTCTATGAGGCCCTTTTGTAGGATGCTTGTATCAGCTGGAGAGTTGATTATGGCGCCCAGTTTGCAGTCATCTGCGAACTTGGTCAGCCACAGTCCTTCCATGTTAGCCTGTACCTCCGAGAAATATATACCGAACAAGAGAGGTCCCAGGACTGAGCCTTGTGGGATGTCACTTGTAACTGGTTTGGAGTCTGACATGGCTCCAGCAATTCTAGCCATGTGGGTTCTGTCCTTGAGTTAGTTTGCAACCCATCTAGTGACATAGGGGTTTATATTTAAGCTGGTGAGCTTATCTATAATGCCCGAGTGGGGTATTGTATCAAAGTCTTTTGCAAGGTCCAGGTAGGCTGTGTGGACCACCTTCCCCTCGTCAATGGCCTTGGTGACTGTTTCAAAGAAATCAACCAGGTTTAAGAGGCAGGATCTGCCCTTAACAAAGCCGAACTGGGTAGGATCCAGTGTCTGTAGGTCCCCAATATCTTTATTTATAAGGTCCATGATGATCCTTTCCATAGCATTGCAGACCAAACTAGTCAGGCTTATGGGGCGATAGTTTCCAGGATCCATTGAGGCTATGTTTCCTGTAGAAAGATGGCCTGAGAATTAAATAGCTTCAGATATTTATTTAAGTTACTTCTCTTGATGCCATTGTTTAATCCATTAACCTTTATAGAAATACAATGAAAAAATGGCATTTGTCCTATTGATCAGAAACATATACTTATTTCTCATAGATCTTCTTTTTCTTCTTTCAGCTGCTCCTGTTAGGGGTCGCCACAGCAGATCAACTGTTTCCATTTCTTCCTGTCCTCTGCATCTTGCTCTGTCACACCAACCACCTGCATGTCTTCTCTCGCCACATCCATAAACTTTATCTTAGGTTCATAGGTTCATAGGTTCATACTAGGCTATCTGCCCTAGGGAATTTACAAGCCTAGCCAGAGTGTGTTTGGCTTTCACCACCCATTTTAAAATGAATTTTGCTATGCTCTTTTTCGAGGTTAGTATACTGTGCATCTGTCTAACAGTGACACAGAAGTGATACCCGGAGTAAATCTATGATCTCCCATCCACTCATCAAGATTCCTCTTGAAGAGAGTCAATGAGGGACTCTGCCTAATCTGGACTGGGGTTTTATTCCAGAGTGAAGGGAGCCTCTGGGTTATGAATCTCTCCCTCCAGCATGTCCTATTTATTTCAGTGCTGAGGTTCAAGTCTCTTGAGCGCGTAGCTCGATGGGATTTGGATTTTCTGAGGTGCAGCATGTCCATTAATTTTGGGTTGGACATGGCTTTATAAGTCAGGCACAGATCGCCTCTGAGCAGGCAGTATGCCACTGAGTAGAGCTGGAGTTTCTTTAACCGGGCAGCATATGGCATCTGTTTGAGCCCTTTGATCCTCTTGGTGAGGTACTTTTGGGGTCTTTCCAGTTGCTGCAGGTGTCTGGTAAGGTACATCCAAAAAGGGGCATTGTACTCAATTATGGGCCTGATGAGGGATGAGTAAGAGGCACGATGACCTCCCCTGATCTAGATGTGAATCCCTTCATGATTAGGTGGGCTATATAAAATGATTTTCTAACCACTTTGGCCACGTAGTTGTCAAATGAGAGATTGCTATTAACTTGGGTCCCCAGGTCCCTAATTACTTCTTCCATACTTAATGGATTACCATCTATGTGGTAATTTGTGGGTACTTTGTTTTTGCCGAAGGGGAAGACTATACACTTTTTGGCGTTTAGCTTGAGGCCATGGCTCTGGCACCAGTTGTCTGTTTTGATGAGGCCCTTTTGTAGAATGCTTGTGTCGGCTGGAGAGTTGATTATGGCACCCAGTTTGCAGTCATCTGCGAACTTGGTCAGCCACAGTCCTTCCGTGTTGGCCTGTACCTCCAAGAAATATATACCGAACAAGAGAGGTCCCAGGACTGAGCCTTGTGGGATGTCACTTGTAACTGGTTTGGAGTCTGACATGGCTCCAGCAATTCTAGCCATGTGGGTTCTGTCCTTGAGTTAGTTTGCAACCCATCTAGTGACATAGGGGTTTATATTTAAGCTGGTGAGCTTATCTATAATGCCCGAGTGGGGTATTGTATCGAAGGCTTTTGCGAGGTCCAGGTAGGCTGTGTGGACCACCTTCCCCTCGTCAATGGCATTGGTGACGGTTTCAAAGAAATCAATCAGGTTTAAGAGGCAGGATCTGCCCTTAACAAAGCCAGACTGGGTAGGATCCAGTGTCTATAGGTCCCCAATATCTTTATTTATGAGGTCCATGATGATCCTTTCCATAGCTTTGCAGACCAAGCTAGTCAGGCTTATGGGGCGATAGTTTCCAGGATCCATTGAGGCACCACCTTTGTGAAGAGGGACCACTATTGCTGTATGCCACTCTTTGGGTACATATCCTGTAGTAAGGCTGAGATTGAACAGTAGTTTTATGTTTGGGTTTAGTTCTTCTTGGAGTTCATGTAGGACACAGCCCGGGACACCGTCTGGTCCC
Organism: Protopterus annectens; assembly: GCF_019279795.1. Taxonomy (NCBI): domain Eukaryota; kingdom Metazoa; phylum Chordata; order Ceratodontiformes; family Protopteridae; genus Protopterus; species Protopterus annectens. The sequence continues at coordinate 1,646,383,873 of NC_056728.1, forward strand.
ATTGATGTTGTGTTTTTTGCTTTGGAGAGGGCGGCTCTTACCTGAGCATCTGAGATGTCAGGGGGGGGCAGCAATCTGCTGGGATAGATATTTGCCCTTTTGATGGGGAAGGGGGGGGGAGAAGTTTGCGCTGAACCTGTCAGCTAGGATGTTGGCAATGTCTGTGGGTTCAGTGTATTTTTTGTCATTTTGGACTAATTCTGAGCATATCTGGGAATTCCCACACAGATTTCTAGTATAACTAAAGAAAGCCTTGTGATTATCCTTAGTGTCCTGTGCAATTTTTCTCTCGAAGCTGGCCTTAGACGATTTTATGAGTGCCCGTAGTTTTTTGCTAATAGTGATCAGCGATGCCTTCCCTTTTTGGGATTTTGCTCTATCATGTAGCAGCTTCCTCCTTCTATTGTATATTTTGTTTATGGCTGGGGTCCACCAGACAGGACGCCTGCCTTTGGAGGATTGGGTCTTGGTTTTGTTTGGGATTGCATGATCCATGCATTCCTGAAGGTGTTCATAGAATGCATTTATAAAGGATTCTGAGGTCTGGGCCGTATTTTCCACAGGCCCGGGGGCTTTGAAGTATTCCACCTCGGCTTTTAGAAATGTGAAATTTGCTTTAGAGAAGTTTTTCACTGTGGTTTTCTGAGCAGGGACTGGGGTCGGGATATGAATATCTAGTGAGATTAGTTTATGGTCTGATCTTACCAGTGAGGGATACACTTCTGGTCTGGAGCATAGAGTCCCCATGTTGGTGATGATCAGGTCCAGTATGTTTTCCCCTCTTGTGGGAATGGTAACAAGCTGTTCCACAGCATTTGAGTTTATAAATTCTAGGAACCTTTGGGCTAGGGTGTTGGAGCTAGAGTAATGCTCCCAGTCTATGTTTGGGTAGTTGAAGTCACCCAATATAATGGTGTTTGGAGAGACCTTCATATTTTCCAGTGTTCTCAGGAAGGCCAAGTGGGGTTCCTGGGTTTGGGAGGGTGATCTGTAGCAGGCTATAAACTGGAAGGCAGTTTTACCCACTGTTAGTTGCACATGGATAGTCTCTGGTGCTTCATGCTGTGCCACCAACCTGGAGGTGTGGGTATCTTTGACGAATATTGATACTCCCCCTCCTTTTGTGGCTTGGTCCAAGTTTTGGGGCCGAAAAACATGGTACGAGGTATAACCTGGTAGTGCTGGGGTGCTCTCGGGAGCCTTGAACCAGGTTTCTGTTACTGGACAGATATCGATGTTCTCCATGCTAAGGAGAGTTTCAAGTGCATGCATCTTGAGGTTTAGACTTCTGGCATTGAGTAGCATTACTCTTAGTTTCCTCTTTTACTCTTTTCACTAGATTTCCTCTTTTCCTGTTAGCTGGCAGCTTCATCCTTAGCATCTTTTTCCCAATATACTCTGCATCTCTCCTCAGCACATGTCCAAACCAACATAATCTTGCCTCTCTGGCTTTGTCTCCAAACCTTCCAACGAGGGCTGACCCTCTAATATACTTATTCCTAATCCTGTCCATCCTCATCACACCCAGTGCAAATCTTAACATCTTCAACTCTGCCACGTCAAGCTCTGACTCCTGCCTTTTTGTCAATGCCACTGTCTCCAACCCATATAACATAGCTGGTCTCACTACTCTCTTGTAGACCTTCCCTTTCACTCTTACTGGTACTCCTCTGTCACAAATCACTCCTGACACTCTTCTCCACCCACTCAATCCTGCCTGTACTCTCTTATTTCTCATAGATAATGATGCCATATTTATAAAGATCTGCTTATTAATGCTCATATAAATAGTAAAGTTTGAGAGTAGATCTATGAAAAAAAGCATTACATTTGTGGACACTCATAAAAAGGCAATATGTAACATTGTCATAAAACAATTACTTATAAAAACCCTCCTACCCCTCATGGAGTCTAACACTCCATGCTTGAATAGTTTAACCATCCAAGCAAACAAACTCTTCCAATATTCTGGCAAAGAATGAGAAGAAAGATACCCCCAAACCACTCTACTACAAATATATATAACTCTAATAACAATGAGCTAAAAGTGAAGCTGTATCCTATAAGTCTTTATTAATATAAATAAGTATAGCAGTTGTTTCATTTTTAGACATATTTACTAAGAAAAAAAACATTTCCTAACTGTATGTATCAAATAAATTATTAAAGAACAACACAGATTATGATTTACTATTACAAAGATAAATCCCCAGCATTTTTATTTCTTTGGAACCTTTCTGTGTTTTATCAGTATGCTCTATACTTACATATTTTGCCATAAAAATAAAACTTAAAAGATTATATTTGTTTCCATTTGCATCAAATAATACCATTGGATAATATGCACGTTTTTCTATTTCAATTATAAGCTTTCATGCTTCATATAACGTGATATTAACTTTTCTTCTGCTATGCTAGCTTGTATAGCTATGTATTGTTACAGTAATATTTAATCTAATGCATATTCAGAAGATTCTGTCCTTTATTTAAATTATCTTTCCAAAGCTGCCTGTCAAACCACATCTCCAAGCTTGGACAGTTCTACTCTGTCAGTTTGGATGGCAACTTCAAGTTATTTCAGGCCTTTTACCTCAAAAGCATCACATAATCTAGTGAAAGAAGAAAGCTTGAGCCTGAGAAAAAGGGGCTTCATTTCTAAACCACACTGGAGCTCTTCATATAAGTACAGCCCTCAAATAACAAAACTATTCATTACATACAACGCCAAGCATGATCTTTCACTCAAATAGTTTCAAGGTTGTTTAATATACTAAAACATCTTTTTAACTAAACAACCATAAAAAGATACTTCTTTAATGACTATATTCACCCCCACCCCCACCTCACATTTCATTATGTCTGGCAAAAAGACTAGCTTATTATCTAAGACTATACATTGGCTTTCCAGGCAGCCTTAGAATGCAATTATTAGTTTTAATAAAGCTTCCTTTTAAATATTACTCTAGTAAATGTTTATTTTAGATAATCCCCCAGATTTACAAATCTTCCTTGCAGGACTAGTCTAGTCCTGCATGGAAGTGGCCTCTTAGGAGGAGGATGGCAGCACTTCATGCATAGTAATGAAGACACGCTGCCTGAGCACCCAGACTTAGATGGAGCATGTAGGAGTACAGGGGGCATGTCTGAGAAGAGAGCCCACAGAATAAACATGCCCCTGCAATGTTGAACAGCAGAAAGTGGAAATAAATGAGTGATACCGCTCATAGGTGTCCACATATCCCCACCAACAGTCCCCCATGTGTACAACAGCAACAGGACATAAAAATCAAAAGAAGAAACCCCCGTATCTGTGTCTAAAGCTCTGAGTACAGCTAACTGTAGGTGCGCAGGTGTGCCCATTGCTTAACCATGGTGAAAGCAGCCTAAAAGGCTAAAGAGGATAACAAGGATTATATATGCAAATGAAGCATGTCAGCAATAGTGTAGTGGGCAGAGCATTCGCCTAACGAGCAGGCATTCCCAGTTCGAGTCACAGTGCAGCACAGTCTATTTTACACAGCAAAGCATGGTATAAGCAATATTTGTGATGGAAAACCCACTAAATATGCATTTTTATGAACAGGAGTACTGCAGGAAATGCACATGTGAAGAGTCAGCATCATAATGAATAAGGCAGCTGTAAGCAGGCGTAAGCACAGATAAGCAGTAGTAAGTATATGTAAGCACTAGTAAGCATATGCAAGTGTGTTTGTGTGAGGTTAAGCACTGCCGACACAGATTAAGCAAAGGAGAAGCAAACTGGGTGTAAGACAGTGTGACCGGAAGTTAGCAGTGCTTACCTCCGCGCAAACCCGTTTACAACTGCTTTAAAGTGCCTTAAGTACACCGTATCCAACAGTTGGTGTCCTGCTCAGCAACAAAATAAACAGCTCCTGCAAGGCCGGAACCCAGGACCATGCACACCATACACAAAATGATTTACCACTAAGCCATGCCAGATATGCATAAATCATATGTGGTCAGAAATATAACCCCAGCCCAGTCATGGAACAGTACAGAGAATGTATACCTATAGCTAGATGGACATGTGTGTGCAAATATATTACTATCTAAATGGATACAGCATATGTATAGATGTAATCACACACACACATATATATATATATATATATATATATATATATATATATATATATATATATATATATATATCAGAAATATCCAGAGATATATACACACACATATATATATATATATATATATATATATATACAAATATATGAACAGATATACATGTGAATGTCGACAACTACACATATATATGTCAACAACTATATGTCCACATATACACAGCAAGTTACATATATGTACACAGATATATGCCTCCGTAGGTATATACGGACATAGGTAGAAATATGTAAGCAAATATATAAACCCACAGAGGTATATATGGCCAGACATCTGTGGATAGTAATGGTAGATTAACAGACACATATATGTCCACATGCACCATGAATGGGCTTGAGAGGCTGCAAACAATATATGTCACATACGAATTGCTATACCCCCCGCCCAGCCAAATACGTCTGCCCTGCAATACACTACCAAGCTCACTGTATTGTACGTGTGTCATTGAAATAGGGATTTAAATTAGCCCTCTGTTATGTTTCACATGTTGATATCACATCCTCCTCTCCCCCACCCACTAGGTGAGCCGAGCAGTACAGGCCCATCCAAACAAGGCCATCCCCGACCCATACATTTATTACCCACAGTTTCACTTCCCCCCAGCCACTGCACACACGCAGCCAGCATCCCTACCCTGGTTACTGGCCTGTCGCTACCACACCACCACACATTGCCCTCCATCCACTCCCCCCTGGGACCCATCCCGTATATTGTCCTGACCCAAGTATCCTAGGTCTGGCACACGCTGTAGTCCATTCACATAGCCAAGGGTACCTTTGTAACTCTGGGTGTAGGCGAAAGTTGAATACCCAATGATTGGGTTGTCTCACATGGGACGAATGTTACCCTAGTACTAACAATAGATTTCACGTGTGACATCGATTAGACTATCGGATTTAGCTGTAGTTATCGCAAAGCATACACAAGGTCGCCCATTATGCACACAACACACAGTATCCAGCAATACCAGTCTACATTACAGGATATGTAGCTAAATATGTAGTGGTATGTGTGTATGTATATATACCCATAACAAAAAATAAATAAATAAACAAATAAATAAATAAATATATATATATATACCTCTCCTCTCTGTAGTACAAATGTATACATACATAGACAGACATATATATAAATACCCACATATAAATATATACATATGCAGACACCCATACTTCCACACGTTGTCAGATATATATATATATATATATATATATATATATATATATATATATATATATATATATATATATATATACATATATATATATATATATATATATATATATGTAGATATAAATGTGTGTGTGTATGTGTATATATATATATATATATATATATATATATATATATATATATATATACACACACACACACACACACACACACACACACACACACACACACACACACAGATATATAGCTGTGATATGATACAACACTTAGGAATGACATATGTTCACAGGCCATGCCAATGGGGGTGAGGGGCCTAATCAACAAACGTGTAACATGTAGCATACCCCCCCTCCAGCCAGACAGGGGAAACATACAAACAAACACACAATGTAAACAATTCACTGCTCTCCAAACCACAGGCAGGACGCAACCAGTGGGGGGAACAATGTGGACCTGCCAAGTCTAATCTTGCAACAGAGACCGGAGCATCCCTTATGGGACACCCCAGAAATTGATGATGATCAGAGTTAGTCTCTGTAATGATTTATCTGTGCAGGCCATGTACGTAGATGGACTACAAGGTTGGGCAAGCCTGATGACCCATGGGTCAAAAGAATGTATGACATTGGTCCTGAGAAGTGGAGAGTGGGCAGTGTGTAGTGGTGTGGTTAGACCCAACCTGCACCCACAGTAAGGATGAGTGCTGTAGAGGAGGGGTGGGTGGGGGAATTATGGGTATGCAATTATGGGCCTAGGCATGCAGGTGTTGGCTGGTGCAGTTCTATTTGGACCACCCCGGCGATGTAAGCAATAGTGCAAATTGGGCAGAGCCTCCGCCTAATGAGCAGCCATTCTTGGTACGGGTCACACTGCAGCACAGTCTATTTTACATGTCAAAGTATGGTATAACCATATGTGTTGTTGCAAAACCCACTACATAATACCAAAGAACAGATGGTTGCAACACCCCACTGTAGGCATGTAAGCTGATCTAATTGGCATCACAAGTTTTTATTGTATTCCTCACCCCCACCCAGGGGTGTGAGTGTCCAACGCAAACTCCAAATGCAGTGTATATGCACAGTTGTTGCTGTAGAAGACATGGCCAGCTGTGGACCTTCACTGCAGCTTTCCTGCACATCCCTGGATAATTCCCCTACTAACACCCCCCTTTATGCCCCATGATCACCACTTACCTATCAACCCCTGTTCCATATCTATTAATGTTTAATGTTATACGTAGGTGACGCCCTCTTCCCAACTATATTTCCAGAAGCTGGAATCCCCAACCCACATGTATTACCTCAGCTGTCCCACAGGACACGTGTAAATAACACATGAAGGAACACCACAAGCACACTTGGATCAGCACAGGTTCACCACCGTGTGAACCCCCCCCCCCCACAACTTACACTCTCTACCACTACATCAGCTAGTGGAACTGACACCTCTTGTCCTGCCTCACATACAAATCCCAGCATCTGACAAACCTTCCCTATTGCTCCCTATCCAATTATTCCAACAGGCTACTATACAGTTACAATGTCACCCCCACTACCTACCTACTCCTTCACTATACCATTCTACTGTACCACACAGGTATGGAATAACTAAACCTACTCTGAATACCTGCATGTAACCTATCCAGAACTGTTAAACTGGAATCCACTTCACCTTAAACTGACCTTTGTCAACAGTCATACCTGACATGTAAACCTGACCTAAGCATGTATAATACCGACACGTTAAAGAAAACTAAGCATGAAGAATGGGGAACCTAGCTATGTTATGTCTGTTACTGTCTATGAATGTGAACACCTCAGTATTAATCAGAATTAGTAGTTGGGGTCACTGTGGAGCTCTACTCCCTGGGCCACTGCTGAAAATGGACAAGCATCCAGTCAGAGTGTCCCGGTCCACAAATGTAAACTAAATGCATGAAGTAGCACGGGAGTATGCGAGAGCAAGCGGGTGTAAGCCTGTTTGGGTGGCAGTATGCAATTACCACACTGGTTAAGCAATGTAGATTCTAACTCAGTGCAAGATGCCACAACCGGAGGTCAGCAATGCTGAGCCTCGCGCAAACCAGCACATACCCACCTACAATTGCTCTACAGTGCCTTAGTCACTCTGTAGCTAACAGCTGTCATTGTGGCCATAGACAAAATAATCTGCACTGCCAGGTTGCAACCACCAGACCCTGCACACTAGAGTCTATGTGAGTTCCACTAAGCCATGGCAAATACACATTCATCTGCTGTGATCACAATCATATCATCCAGCACAGTCATCCAACAGTATAGAAAATGTATGTAAGTGTGTAGATTAATACCAGCAAACATGTGTACATTGCTCAACCACAGTATTATGAGCAGTCTATGTGCATGAAAGAACATTGCCTGCCCAATCATACTGTGAGAACTGTAATCTTGCATAATACCGAAGAGAATAATGAAAAAGAGTGCACACCGTGGGGGCATGTGGGCATCCTTCATGCACAGAATGTCATACCTGGGGCGTTGGTTCTGCGGACCCGGGAGAGGGGACTGGCCAGGTGTGTGAGCAAACTGCTGCTTCTCAAAACTTTGGCAGGATGCTACCAGTGAGAGAAACAGTGTAGACCAGCTAGGTCTACTCTTGACACAACAACAGGTCCGTCCCTGGCGGGATGAACCAAATGTTGTGGGTCACATCGATGTCTCCACCAGTATCGGAGGAGGATCAAGGGAAGGCTTGTACATACGTGAACAGATGAAGATCCTGCAGATGCTTGGGTTGAGGCAGTATACTGGAGGAGTACTGAGACGTGCAGAGAGGTAAATGTATGGTGGTGTGGTATGGCAGGGCTAGCAACTGGAAAATTGATGGATGCTGTGTACGTGGAGCTTGTGGACCGGGGAAAGGGAAAATGGGTATGACATTATGGTAGAAACATGCAAATGAAGCAGAACAGCAATAATGCAGTGGGCAGAGCATCCACCTAAAGTGCACACATTCCCAGTTCGAGTCCCACTGCAGCACATTCTATGTTCCATGTGAAATCTGTATATCAACATCGTCTTGCTGTATAACCTACTAAATAACATTTATATTTGAACAGGAGTACTGCATTAAATGCGCATGTGAAGTGTCAGTGTCATAATAAATAAGGCACTTTTAAGCAGGTGTAAGCAAAAATAAGCAGTAGTAAGCATAGATAAGCAGTAGTAAGAGTGTTTATGTGCGTTTGCGCAGGGGGATAAACATTACCTACACAGATTAAGCAAAGTAGAAGCTGAGTGTTAGAAACTTAACCGGAGGTTAGCAGTGCTTAGCTCCGTGCAATCCCACGAAAACCCACTTACAACTGCTTTAAATTGCCTTAATCACTCAGTATCCAGCTGCCAGTGTTCTGCCCAGCAACAAAATAAACAGCTCCTGCACGGTTCAAACCAAGGACCCTGCACACCAAAGACAAAGTTATTTACCACTAAGCAACAAAATTTGATGTTTTCAGAAACATATCATCCAGTCCAGTCATGCAACAGTACAGAGAATGTATACCAATATCTAGATGTATGTTTGAGTAGATATAGTACTATCTAAACAAATACACCATATCTATATATGTAGATATATATCTATCTATCTATATATATATATATATATATATATATATATATATATATATATATATATATATATGTCTACAACTATATATATATATATATATATATGTCTACAAATATATATATATATATATATATATATATATATATATATATATATATATATATGTCTACATCTATATATATATATATATATATATATCTATCTATATATATATATTTACCACTAAGCAACAAAATTTGATGTTTTCAGAAACATATCATCCAGTCCAGTCATGCAACAGTACAGAGAATGTATACCAATATCTAGATGTATGTTTGAGTAGATATAGTACTATCTAAACAAATACACCATATCTATATATGTAGATATCTATCTATCTATCTATCTATATATATATATATATATATATATATATATGTGTCTACAACTATATATATATATATATATATATATACACACACATATATACATGCAAATGCCTACATCGGCACATATATGAGTCTCCACCTATATGTCTATATATACACAGCACGTTACATATGTGTACGCAGATATATATATCTATGTAGGTATATACGGACATAGTTTTATATATATGTTAGCAGATATATATATCTATATAGGTATATATGGCCATACATCTGTAGATAGCAATGGCAGATTAACAAACACACATATGTCCACATGCACCATTAATGGGGTTGTGAGGCCCCACACACTATATGTCTTGTTTGAATAGGCATTCTCCCCCCCCCCCCCCACAGCCAAACACGTCCACCCTGCAGTACACTACCAAGTGTTGTAGATCCCATAACCAGGACCTGACACAATATGGCCACAAGATGTTAACAGTAAGCCATCCTACCTGTATGATGTTAGGCTGCTATTGTTAACATATCATGCAGTACAGTCTGCCTCCCATAGGAAATGTAATATGTGGAAGCCATCAACATCCCCAGGATACAGATACACATACACAGATATGCAGATACAGATATACATATGCATATACATATATATATATATATATATATATATATATATATATATATATATATACACATGTGACTATACATACACATGCAGATATATGTACAGTAAGATACATATGTAGAAGGTGCACACAATATGGAACAGCCACTATGCCTACAGTTAACAACTGAACAATTGGACACTGTATGGGCCACCCATACATATGTCAATCGTTGCCTGCAACATATACCCATAGAGAGGTCATAGGAAAGACACCACACACAGGTTTGTAGAAATGGAAAACCTTTGTGTACTATTACAGTTCTATATGCCATGTTATATAGCTGTTCAGACACCGACAACCATATAAACAGAGTACTGCAACCGTGAAACAGTTACACTAATACAGTAGTCTGTAAAGGTTCACAACTGTTTCTGTCCAGGCCAAGCCCTTAAAATTGTACAATAGTGAAGACAGACTGGGCCACAGGATACCAAACAATTAACAGTATGTAATGCAAGTGTATAGTTCAGCAGCCTCTGTCTGCACTCTGTGCAAACTCAGTAGGTGGTAAAGACATTATGTGATCAAATGGGTTGTAACTGTTACATAACAAGGCATAACTGACACCATCACGAGCACACCGACAAACAGAACAGTCTGTATGGCAGGAGACAGTAGGCTTGCATTACCCCAAGTCATGTAAGTAATGTAAATATAGGTGAAGTATAAGGTACTGTACATCCAGATACCTTACGGCAGCTCACCCCTGTTACCCCCACATTTTGTAACAGCCTAGGTCATTTATGGTTCCCCCTAGACTCAATAATACAGGACGATATACCACTGTTACATACACTGGCCTCTGGAGTGCATAAGGTCACACATGTATTGTGTAGGTGATGCCCACACACATATATGGCCTCAGCCCCACTGTATGTGTGGGGGATACAACAGCAGTGGACTGATGGCAGCAATGGTAGTGTGATATACTCACAGCCCACTACAGAACAACCCCCAACAGCATGACATATGTGCAAAGTTTGGTATGTAGGTGGAGGACAGAGGCTGGAACACAGGAACATATGTGGAAAACTGTTGCCATACACTAAGCAAGTTGCTGGTTTTACAGGATAGTCTGCAACATACCCATAGTCAGGGAATTGAGGTTAGAAACAGAAATGGATGTAGCCATGTACTGATAGCACTCAACACACATACTTCCAGTGTAATATCTGACAGAGGACCTGTGTGGTGGACAGACAAAACATGATAGGCATACCTCTGTCCAGCAAGAGGATAGACCCACAGTTGTGAGCTATGCAGACATACTGCATTCCAATGTAAACTAGTATGTACACACACACACACACACACACACACGCACCCTGTAATACCAGTACTATACAAAGCATAACAACTCTACTCACAGTCTGTCTGTTGTTCCTGATCCTCCTACAAATATGTGGCTGCCCTGATTGTGCCAGTTCTCCTGTAAGAGGTATTGCTACCTGCTGTCTGTAAGACTGATGTCCACACACAGGAAGGATGTCCATCACACAGGAAATATAAAGGGACTACGCCCACATGATGTATGGATTTATAGTGGGTGGTTGCCATGACAGTGGTAATTCGAAGTACCACACATGTGTAATCATATATATATGGCTATCTGGATAAGTATATGTACATATATTTCCACCAGATGTCCTGGACATGGAGTGTAGACCTACCCTAGCCCCTATAGTCCCAAAGTCGTAGTGCAAGGGGATGTCAGGTATGTATAGCAGGTATATTAGTAGACTATTGCTACTGTCATTGGGATTGTCTTCACAGAAATGGTGTGTGTGGGAGGTCACATCTGCTTATAACATGTGTGCTATTGGCTACTGACAGACATCCTATGGACATCATTGTACTGTACCACTGCTAGCATGTAATGCCCCTGTGGACTGCAGAAGAGATATTGGCCAATATATGTGGAAATTCTGACAGATCCTGTACAGTCCATAGGTATACACATTAGCCCTTAGTGCACAACATGTGTACCATGCCTGACAATATGGATGTAGACAGCCATGTAGATGGGTATAACACATAACAACTGGTATACATTTGCCACCATAGGTTATGCATTCACACACTCCTGTCTAGCCTGCACATAATGACCACTGGTACAGGTCTGCCATAGCCACATACTACCCACTAGATATTGACATACATCTGTGCTCTGTCTGACATACATGACTTGTAAGGGAGGCTTGGCAGCAGTACATCTGGCAAGTATCTGCACATGACATCTCACTGGGTAAGTACACTAAGCTGCTAGGCATGTAACAGTGCACTGTGCAGGCTGCAGGCAGACTGGCTCAACACTGGCCTACATCTCCTATGGGGGAATGCACATGTACCTGCATATATAGCAGGCTGAACAGGCATGCCACAGCACAGGGTAAGATACACCTGTGTGAAAGTACATATCCACAACCAATGTGAACACAGCCACAGACACATATGGTAAGCTAGCATAATATTACAGTATATGGTCTATCTTTTCTACACCATCCTCATATATGACACTCACAGACTGACCCTACATATACTGGGCTGCTACACAGTTTGGTCTGATGGCTTTCTGTGGTATGGGACATGTGTGTGTATAGTCCTACAAACATGTACACCAATACAGTACCATACAGTGGGGCAGCATGTAACATCAGATAGGGTGGGAACTAGAACAATGACATCTACCACAGTCTGTATACAGGCTAAAGTACATATTAACAATACACACACTGTCGACATTCACCATAAGTACACAGACCTCAGTACTGTACAAACATCCACAGAATGTCCAGGTTATGTCATGAAATATAACCCCTACTGTACATAACATGTGTAGCAGTCTGATATATCACTGGCTTGTTATCAGATATGCTGACACTAATTATGGTGTACAGCACATATCCACTACTTCCTGCACAACATATCTACAAAGGTTGACAGAGGTGTGGCTAGGAGCACATACACTGGGCCAATATTGACATGTTGCTGTGATAACTTCATACATTTACTGTTGTAACTTGGTTTGTTGCAACATATGTCATATGAGGGATATGAAATCAGTAACTATCACAGCCTTCACCATCTACAGACTGCTATCGTCACACTACCTTCTGCAGTCCACAGATAGATACTCCGTGGGTAACATATAAAACCAAAGGCACAACACTGCTCAGTCTGCAGATGACCCTGCAGATGAGGATTCCTCATAAGCATGGAACTGACATGGCAGGTATTGAGACATGTACGACAGCCATATCCAGACACACACTGTGAAACAACATTACTCCAAATGCAGTATATCAGCACTTGCAGTATGTAGTCAGGTCCGGCACTTCCCCCTCCTATTTGTTGCCCTCTTTCCACGGTGCATGCTGTTAGAGGTAAATCCCCAATCCATCTGAGATGCTGTTTGCCAAACAACAGATCTAGTTTCTGCTCACAGTGAATGAAAAGGGCCAACACCAAAATGATGTTCCTAGATATTGGAATGTGTTTCCATGCAATTGGCTATGGGAATGTTACCACAGCTGTTCCACATGCAATCAGCTAGGGGAGGGCTGCAGTTTATGCAGAGGCCATCAGCTGATCATGAGCATCACTTAAAATACACATGCTGCTGCTTAAGCGAAGCAGTTGTGGGTCTCCACATCCACCAGAGAGGGAGTGGGAGAGGTAGACAGAGGCAACTACATGTCAGGGAGGGGCGGGAGAGTAAAATTGAAGCATGTTTGTGTCACACACCTACCAGCACAGGGTATCAAGCCCCCGATAACTATGTAGTGCCATCACAGTTCGATGCAGTTATTGGATGTGCCACATGGGTTATCTGTAGTGGAGCACTCAGAACATATATGTGATGGTGAGTGACATCTGCAACAGGGATATGGTAACTATACGGTAGGTGACGTATGCATGAACAGGTGCCAGCGTCAACACAGCCACACTCTCACAGGAATGCACACACATTTACACACTTGGCAGGGCCAGGAGTACAACTCATCAGTAGTGGCACTGCCACAACACATCACTGTGCAGGTATCACATGCATCACACGGGTCATACGGAGGTTGTATGGGTAAAGATCATGAAGACATGTCAGACATCAGACAGCATGCTTCAGTATGCCCATGGGGGTTGTAGTGAGTGTGGATGTGGACATACGGACCATACAACACACACACAAACACACAGGGTGCCAGTACTGACATGCATGGGTGCATGTCTGCACGGGTGTGTGGTGGTCGACTATGCCAGCAGGATATACAACGGTAGGCGATGGGTATACCTTGGCATCAGGCCACAAGACAATGGTCTGCATTGTGGCGCAGGGCTGTAGTTTCTGCATTTGCCCACACAGGTGGGTATTGTATCCCCCATCTAGTCACCTGGGTGACTATTGTGTGTGGCCAATGCTGTGCATCACTTGCCATGTATGTGTTCCTTAGTCCACGAAATGGATGGTGACTAGGATGTGCACACCTCCCACATGCATGTACAGTGACATGTGGAACTGTACCTGGGGTGTCTGGCCCATGTTGTGAACACAGATTATCATCAGATGTGCCAGTCTTGGCCACCTGTGGCAGGGACTGCTAAATGGGCAGCAGGTTTACCCTGCACCTACATTGATAGCATGCTAACAGCATTCCCTGGTGTCAGTGGCATCTGTCCATACAGGGCATGTTGTCATGCATGGTATGTCTGTTGTGAGTCACATGTGAAGGCAGCACAGGTGGTGCAGGTGTCCATTGGGGAACATGGATGAAGTGCACTGTCTGCATGTACGTGCATACTGGACAGATGGGGAGGATGACATGCCCTCTGTAGCCCACTGATATCACTCCATAGTTACTATCAGTGGCCAATATGCAGTGTACTACCCACATATTGGCTGTTGCCTAGGCATGTGTGTGTGTGTGTGTGTGTGTGTGTGTGTATGAGACATGAGTGAGTATGTGCTCTGGGTAATACTGGGGTTGCTAACTGTGATTGCCTGGCCTTTATGTCACATGTATGGGTATGGATATGCACCCCAGCCTCTCGACTATTTCACAGCTGTTATCCCTGTACAGTGGACATTGTGATATTGTGTGTGTGTGTATGAGACATGGGTGAGGGTGTGCTCTGGGTAATACTGGGGTTGCTAATTGTGATTGCCTGGCCTTGATGTCAAATGTATGGGTATGGATATGCACCTCAGCCTCTCTGCTATTTCACAGCTGTTATCCCTGTACAGTGGACATTGTGATATTGTGTGTGTGTGTGTGTGTGTGTGTGTGTGTGTGTGTGTGTGTGTGTGTGTGTATGGGGCATGGGTGAGATTGTGCTCTGGGTAATACTGGGGTTGCTAACTGTGATTGCCTGGCCTTGATGTCACATGTATGGGTACATATATGCACCCCAGCCTTTCGGCTATTTCACAGCTATTATCCCTGTACAGTGGACATTGTGATATGTGCTAGGGCCACCATATAAGAATTTTGTAAAACCTACCACACATTGGGCCCAGGTGTCTCACACATACACACACACACACACACACACACACACACACACACACACCTCCACCCAGGATAT
Organism: Protopterus annectens; assembly: GCF_019279795.1. Taxonomy (NCBI): domain Eukaryota; kingdom Metazoa; phylum Chordata; order Ceratodontiformes; family Protopteridae; genus Protopterus; species Protopterus annectens. Next base: position 1,646,399,426 of record NC_056728.1, read on the forward strand.
GAGTTATAAACACACACACACACACACACACACACACACACACACACACACACACACACACACACACACACACACACACACACATACCTGTCAGGTCTGGGAGTAGAACCACTACCTAACTAGCTTATTACACCACAGCACTACGTGCCACAGACATTACTGGAGTACTCTTTCCCCAAAGGTGTATTTCACACTGAATGACATTAGCAGGATTGCCAAATTGGCCATTTGAAATGTACTGTGAGTGACTAGCCTAAAATGGATTGCTCCTTACACAGACAGTGAGACACACACAAAACATCCACAACCAACATGTGTGGGTATAGATCCTCTGATAGGGGTCTATATCACACTACAGCATGGAGCTGTTATAGGAAGCACCACAGGTATTACTGGAGTACTCCTTCCCCAAAGGTGCATTTCACAATGAATGACATCAGCAGGATTACCAAAGTAGGGTATTTGAAATATACTGTGAGTGACTAACCTATGATGCATTGCTCTGGACACAGACACTGAAACACGCACAAAACATCCAGAGCTGTCATGGGTGGAGATGGAACCCTACCACAATTCTAAATCACACTCCAGCAGTACACAGTTACCGGATGTGCTACAGAGATTATTGGGCTACAACCTTCCCAGACATGTAGTTCTAGGTGGGTGACATCAGCAGCCTTGCCAATGTTGAGTATATGACTTGTAAGGTGTGTGAGTACCCTAAAAAGCATTGCTCTCTACACAATCAAAGACAGACAGACACACACAGTTGCCAAGTTTGAGGTTAGAACATCTATCTAATTAATTTAGCACACTACAGAAGTACACAATAACAGGACACGCTACGGAGATTATTAGGCAATAGCCTTCCCAGAGGTGTATTTCTAGGAGGATGACATCAGCAGCCTTGCCAAAGTTGAGTATATGAATTGTAAGGAGTGTGAGTACCCTAAAAAGCATTGCTCTCCACACACTCAGAGACAGACAGACACGCACAGTTGCTAAGTCAGAGGTTAGAACTCCTATCTTACTACTTTATCAAACTACAGTAGTATGCAGTTACAGGACATGCTACAGAGATTACTAGGCCACAACCTTCCCAGAGGTGTATTTCTAGGTGTGTGACATCAGCAGCCTTGTCAAAGCTGAGTATATGAATTGTAAGGAGTGTGAGTACCCTAAAAAGCATTGCTTTCTATACAATCAGACATGCACAGTTGCCAAGTCTGGGGTTAGAACACCTACCTATCTACTTTATTACACTATAGCAGTACGCAGTTGCAGAACACACTACGGAGATTACTGGGCAACAACCTTCCCAGAGGTGTAGTTCTAGGTGGGTGAAATCAGCAGCCTTGCCAAAGTTGAGAATATTAATTGTGAGGAGAGTGAGTACCCTAAAAAGCATTGCTCTCTACACAGAGACAGACAGGCACACACACAAATGCACACACACAGTTGCCAAGTCTGAGGTTAGAACTCCTACCTAACTAGTTTATCACACTTCAGTAGTACACAGTTATGGGATGTGCCACGGAGATTACTGGGTTACAACTTCCCCCAAAGGTGTATTTCACATTGGATTACCTCAGCAGGCTTGTCATAGTAGGGCTATGGGGAGGGCGGTGTGTGCAAGGGCCATAACCCATTCATATACGGGTTGACACACCACATGCAGGCACACACGGGGTCATATGTCACAGGTATGTGTATACAGCTGCTAGATGACTACTTCCTTGTACAGTCATGTTGCACAGCTGGCATGTGCACCACATAGTCTGTAATGCTGACAGATACTGGTGGCTAGTATCTGCAGTGAGTGACATCTACACCTCATGTGTTTGGGACCCTTTGGCTGCGTGCTGGGTGGGACAGGCCTGGATGGCTCCTTGTGACAGTGAACCTCTTCCACACATCTATGTACATCTACCTTTGGCTTATTATAATGTGTTGTCCTGACATATATGCCTGTATTCCTATCCACTGTGTGTGCAAGGCATGAGTGGGGCATAGTAATGACTGTTTGCACTAACAACTGCAACTGCCAGATATGTCTAGTCCACTGGTGTTTGCAGTCATGGCCTTCATGTGTTTAAGTGTGTGAGCATGCCCAGTATGACCTTTCAGTATTTTGTAGACTGACATTGCCTTCATTTCTCTAAGTGTGTGAGCATGCCCAGTATGGCTGTCTGTACTGAATCTGTGGATCGTGTCCAGGTAGTTTGTGCTGCAGTGCTGACCTTTGTGTTGTACACCAACAGGTAGCATACTGTCTCTGCAGGGTATCCCTCGATCATTTGGATTTGACTGTTACTACATTTCTGCATAGCGGGGGGGGGGGGCACACCTCACTGTTTCTACATTTCTACACAGGAGTGGGGGGGGCACACCTGACTATTATTACATTACTATGTAGGATGGGTAGGCACACCTGACTATTTCTACACTTCTACACAGGGTTGTCGGGGCACACCTGACTGTAGGATGTGGGGGGCACACGTGAAACATGTACACATTTGCTATGACCATACTGGTATGTCAGGTACTCCATTTCATTCTGTATTGCTAACTATCATGCTGACTAGAGGCATACCAGTGTACTACACATCGTGGCTTTGGTTGCCGTACATATTATTGTATGTCTTCTTACCCTTCAGTACTAACATCCCACTGCCTACCATGTTGTGGTCTGTCTCTGTAGGCCTGGGGGGTGTTACCATAGCCATCATTCTGGGGCCATGCCACAGGCTCTGTTTGGGTTTGACTGCACCTGTACTGCTGGCTGAGACTGTTGTTGGGTATGTGAACCATCCTGACTGGCATGTGTGGGTCATATGGACACACATGTCACACAGCACATTTCCTGCAGTGGGTTTTGTCACACTGTGTAGTACTGGCTACTATGGTGACTCCAGTATGTGTTGCAGATGTCATAGTGACACTATGGGTGCCTATTGTCTGCTGCCATAACATTCAGCCACTCAATTCCCTTGCATGCTCACATCCATACCATAGCTACAGGTAACAACACATTCTACTCCATTTGGCAACTAGTAGGTTGATTGACTTACCTTGAGGGTGTGCCAGACTTGCAGATGGTGCTGGAGGGCTGCCTATGTTGGATGCACATAGTACACTCCCTATACATGGTTGAGCACAGGCAGTGTCATATTTGGCATCCCTTTTATTGTAATGTGCAAGTTAGAGAGAGGTGTCATTCCCTGGGTCCCTACTGTGTCAGTGCATTTGTTATGCGTTGCCTCTTTGCCAAGGCCAGGGCATACTGGGCATGCCTCCTTCTGCCTACTGGGGCAGGCTCAGGCTGTTCCTTGTCTGGTTCGCTCTGTGCCTGTGCAGGCCTTGGCATTGGTGGGGGGCTGTGTGGGCCGACCCATGCTGTTCCTGCTGCTGCTTTTTCCACAGGATCATATTGTGTAGCATAGAACATACCATAACAATTTGGGTACATGTAGCTGGTGAATACTGCAAGGCTCCATCAGATGTGTCCAGACACCAGAACAGTGTCCTGAGCATCCCAAACACACACTCTATTATATGTCTGGCCTGTGTGTGTGCCTCATTATGGCATTGCTGTTCAGGTGTGTGTGCATTTCTGATGGGTGTCATCAGCCACGGCTCCAGTAAGTACCCAGCATCCCCCACTAGGTGACCATAGGGGATGTCCGCATTGGCAAATCTCTGGTACAGCTGTGTCAGCTGTCATATGTGGGAATCCTCATAGCTTTCAGGGCAGCCAATACACAAATTCATTATAATGCCCTGGGCATCACAAACAACCTGGCAGTTGATGGAGGGGATGTCCCTGCAGTTGATGTAGGTCCTACCCTGCTTAACGGGTGGTGCTTTGATGCATATGTGCGTGCAGTCTATAGAACCCAATACCCCAGGGTATCCTGCTATTTGGTGGAAGAGAAGCATATTGCTGGTCAACACCTCACGAGTGTTGAGGAAATATACATGCTCACTGGCATGTGCTGACATGGCATCCAGGAACTGGTGGAATACTCTGGATGCTGATGCCTGTGAGATCCCCATGATATCCCCAGTTGTGCTTTGGGAGGTACCTGTGGCTAGTATACATAGGCCTACACATACCTTGGTGTCCACTGGGATGGGTTTCCCTTGGTCAGTTTGGTGTGTCAGGTGTGGCCAGCACAGCTCAACAATTTGCTTCAGTAGGTCTCTGTCCACCCTATAGTACTCCACTATCTCCAGCTCAAGTAGCCCCTGGTAGGTTACCCTGGGTCTGTACTCTCTTCTCTGTCTCCTCACTGTGGGTTGTTCAGTATCATTTACATCCTCACCACCCTCAGCCTATTGCACATGTTGTTCTATGTTGTATGTTGCCTGCTGCAACCCTTCTCATTTTGTAGGTTTGTTTGTTAAAATGTCCCTGCTTGTATACACTGGTGTGTAGAGTGTGTGAAAAACCAGAGGAGAAGGTGTTTTCTTAGTTTATAGTAGTGTACTGGGCTGGGCTGGTTTGCTGCCTGTGTAATTGGCTGATTCTGATACATTTCACCTGGCAGCTAAGCTAGATCTCCTTGTATACCTTCCTACTGTTGTTTTCCCTTCCCATTGCCTTCCTGTTTAAGCCCGTGTGTGTGCCAGGCAAACAGACTGCTCATATGTGCACACTGCTGCTATTTCTTTATTTAACTTCTTTTTTCTTTCTGCAAAACCCGGTGCATGGTGCGCACACCCGCTTACACTTTGTAAAGAGTGCTAGGCAGGTTTAGACACACTCCCCAGCTTAGCTGTACTATGTTAGGCACAAACCCAATCCACAGAGCTCCAATCCACTTACAGTATGCCTGACACACCCACTCATGATGTCACCTACCTCCTAGTCTTGCATTCAGCTATTCATACTCTTACACTGTTGGGACCTGCCTCACATGCTGGGGAAAACTGGGATTCACTATCCTTCCCCTCATTTGCATAGGATTGCCTGCTAATGCATAGTTACATGTCTCACCCTGAGCCTCCCCCCTTAGCAGCCACTATTCACTGGCCAGGTAGTCTTCTGCCTGCCATTGACTTGCATGGCAGAATACTGATTTTAGTTAGAATGCTTATTTTAGATTTATTTTATTATTTTCTCCCTGATCCCGTTTACGCGCCACTGCCCTATCATTAAACAGCCAAGATCAGCTTAAAATAAAATAAAGGTTGATTTTTTTTATTTTTTGTATTGTTTGCAATGCCAATGGCCTTCTACTTGGCCATTGACATGCTTCCTCAATGATATGTGGCCTTTATTTGGAGCTGTCATAGCTCCATTTTGGATTTTGCAGTACCGTACACAGTTACTACCGAGTACATTTCTGCATATTATGCTAGTCCTGCATGCCCTGATTCCTGATTCCTGGATGGCAGATTTACCTAATTTGCATGTTTTTCACCTGCAAATGGGGTAATTTGCATATTGGGGCTGGGAATGTGCAGCACTAGTGCCAGAGTGCTTGCGCACGTCAAACGAGCATGGATCGCTCTGCTGCCATATTGGCAAATTTCCACTTACACTGATCATGCACGGCTTGCAAGCTTTTGAGAATCTGGGGGATGGTCTTTATTAGTGATGTACTGAAATTAAAAGCAATGTTTGTTATATAAGTTTTGTTCCACTACTAATATTTAGTTTGAAAATGCTTTAATCAAGGGGCTGATTTTTAAAAATGTGGTTTTACCATTTTGCTTTTTAGTTATGTGTCAAATGCTTTTAAAGATGTGCCTTGGGATTCAGCAAGCTCTGCACAGTGTGCAGGAATAGTGCAGGAGCTGCTGGAGGCAATATGGCCGCTGAGACATCCAGGAACAAGCTCCCGGGATGTGCATGAGTGCTCCTGCACTATTCCTGCATGGACACAGTTCCTGTATGCTAATTACCCCATTTGCAGGTGAAAACCATGCAAATGAGGTGAATTAGCAGTCCAGGAAGCTGGGACCCAGTGTGCAGGATTAGTGTAATTTGCAGAAATGTACTTGGTTAGTAACCGAGTACATTTCTGCAAACTACAAAATGGAGACATGACAGCTCCAAATAAAGGGTGTATTTAATGTGGAAAGCATGCCAATGGCCAAATATATGCCATTGACATGGAAAACAGTTGCAAAATTAAAAAAAAAAAAAAAAAACTTTTATTTTTTTGGCCAATTTTGGCTGTGTGCAAAAAGGATCGGCTAGAAAATAAAAGTAAAACCTTGAAAAAAGCATTTTCTGCAAAAATCACAATTTTGCCATTATAGTCAATGGCAGGCAGAAGAGAACAAGGCCAGTAAATAGTGATTGCTAAGGGGGAAGGCTCAGTGTGGGACTTGTAACTAGGCATTAGCAGGCAATTCTATGCAAATGAGGGGAATGATACTGAATCACAAATTTCCCCTCATGGCTAGCCTGCACCCAACCGTGTAGCTGCAGGAAAACCATGGTGCAAGCTTAAGAGTTAGCTGACATTATAGGGGGTGTGCCAGGCATACTGTAAGCTTATTGGAGCTCTGTGGCTTGGGTTTGCCCTTAGCTTAGCAGAGCTAAGGAAGGGGGGTGTGTCTGAAGCTGCCAAGCACACTTTACATTGCCTAAACAGGTATGCGCGTCCCGCACCGGGTTTTAAAAAAAAAGTAAACCAGGAAATAGCAGCTAAATTCACATCTGAGCAATGGGTTTGCAAAGCGCCCCTTGGGGCTTAAACAGGAAGGCAATGGGAAGGGAAAATAGCAGTAGTAAGGTAGTCAAGGAGAACTAGCATAGCTGGCAGGTGAACTGTATCAGAATCAGTCAATTACACAGGCAACAGCTCAGCCCAGCCCAGCACACTACTATAAACTATGCAAACACCTTTCCCTCTATTTTTTCCCAAAAACTCTACACCACTGGTGTACACAAACAGGGAAATTTTACCTAACAAAAGCAACAAAATTATAGGATCTGCATTTGCTCTCATAAATGAACATGTGGAAGAGGCTGAGGGTGGTGAGGATGGGAATGCTGCTGACCAACCCACACTGAGGAGAAGGAAAAGAGTGTACAGACCCAGGGTAACCTACCAGCGGCTACATGAGCTGTAGACAGTGGAGCACTATAGGGTGGACAGGGACCTCCTACAGCAAATTGTTGAGCTGTGCCGGCCACTCCTCACACATAGAACCACAGAGGTGAACCCATCCCAGTGGATATGAAGGTATATGTAGGCTTAAGAATACAAGCCACAGGTACCTTCCAAAGGCCAACTGGGGATATCATGGGGATCTCACATGCATCAGCATCCAGGGTACTCCACCATTTCCTAGATGCCATGTCAGTATATGCCAGTAAGCACATATATTTCCTCAACACCCGTGAGGCATTGACCAGCAATATGGGTCTCTTCCACCAAATAGAAGAATACCCTGAGGTAGTGGGTGCTATACACTGCAAGCACATACACATCAAAGTACCACCCGGTAAGCGAGGTAGTGTCTACATAAACCGCAAGGGCTTCCCCTCCATCAACTGCCAGGTCATGTGCGATGTCCAGTGTATTATAATGAATGTGTGTGCTGGCAGCCCTGGAAGCTATCACAGCTCCCACATCTGGCATATGATGCAGCTGTACTAAAGAGTTTCCAGTGGGGACATCCCATATGGCCACCTAGTGGGGGATGCTGGTTATACACTGGAGCCATGGCTGATGACATCCATCAGAAATGCACACACACCTGAACAAGAACTCCATAATGAGGCACACGCACAGACCAGAATCATAATAGAGCATGTGTTTGGGATGCTCAAGTCATGGTTTTGGTGCCTGGACATATCCGGTGGAGCCTTGCAGTACTCCCTAGCTACATGTACCCAAATTGTCATTGTATGTGCCATGCTACACAATATGATCCTGCGGAAACAGCTACAGCAGGAACAGCATGGGGCAGGGTCACACAGCCCCCCACCATTGCCAAGGCCTGCACAGGCACAGAGTGACTCAGAGGAGGAACAACCTTAGCTTGCCCCAGTAGGCAGAAGGAGGCATGCTGAGTATGCCCAGGCCTTGGCAAAGAGGCAACACATAGCACATACACTTACATGGTAGGAACTCAGGGAATGACACCTCACTCTGACTCACACATACAGTAAAAGGGATGCCAAACATGATACTACCTATGCTTAACCATGTATAGGAAGTGTACTATGTGCGTCTGACATAGTCAGTTCTCCAGCACCATCCTCAATACTGGCACAGACACAAGGTAAGTCACACTCACTATCAACTGCTGAATGGAATAGTATGTTCTGCTACCTGCATCTATTGTATGGATTTGAGCATGTTAGGGAATCGGGTGGCTGAATGGGATGCCAGCAGGTAGTAGACACCTATATTAGCAGCATGAAATCCTTAACAAATACTGGTGTCAACATAGTAGGCAGTACTAGACAAGGTAAGAAAACACACAGCAGGACATGTGGTGAGCCAAATGTGTGTCCATAGGACACACACATGCATGTCAGTGAGGCTCACATACCCAACAGCAGTCTCAGCCAGCAGGACAGATGTAGACAGACACAAAGAAAGGCTGTGACAAGGCCTCTGACTGATGGCTATGGAGAACATCCCTCCTCCAGACCTACACAGACAGACTACAACATGTCAGGCAGTGGGATGTTAGTTCTGAAGGGTAAGAAGTCTGAAACTGAAATGTAGGTCAATAAAACCTAAGAGCTGCAGTACATTGATATGCCTCTAGTCTGCATAATAGGTCAGAATACAGAATGAAATGGAGTACCTGAAATACCAGCACAGTCATAACAAATGTGTACAGTTGTCAGGTATGCCCCCCCCTCAAAATCCTATGTAGAAATGTAGTAACATGTATGTGTAGTATAATGACAGTGGAGCACAGATTACCTGAGCTGGTCAAAGTAGCAGGATAGATTGTAGCACGTGTACAATATGCAGGACTGTGTGTGTTAGATTGGTGTGTGTTGTATATTGTGTGAAAGTTGTCAGCAAGTAGGCATGGTGGGTTGTGTCCTGGTGGCCAATGGCCAGTACTGTTAATGACAGGACCAAGTTCTCACAGCTGCAGTGCCAAACACAATGCATCCCAGCAAGACACATTCCAGCAGTAATCCATACTAATTGTTCAGCTGTAATATATGTCACCATCTGAAAGATGGACATGGCATGAATGTGCACCCAGATATACACAGGTACGCAGGTGGAAGTACCCTAAACAGAGAGTGTATAAACTTTTACTGTCAAATGGACACACCTTTAGAATTGTACATACAGGTTAGCAGCACATTAGTTGTCTGTGTAGTATGAAATACTGATGTCATCTGGCCAAACACTAGCAGACCATAAAAGGCACAGGTATGAAGTACTGAGAAACTGCTGATGTCCCTGCACAAGCCAACATAAGTGGAATGCCCCACGTATATGTGTGAGTCAGCTGCAAGTAGCTTCCATAGCACACATGCACACAGCTCACCCCTCCATCAGCCACAGGTACTTCACAGGTCTTATACCTGCTGTTGGGAATTAGTACAACATGAGCCCCACCTTTGTATGGGAATAGCCACAGAATGCAGCATGCTGAAGAGGTGTCCCATGCAGGTGTGTCCCTAGCTGTAAGCAGCACCCTGCCAGCATCCACACCAATGGATCAATAAGGGCAGAAACTATTGACATTAACACCTTGCACACCTACACTGTCACCCCAGGGGAATATAGTGGCTTGCAGCCTGGGACTGTAGGAATGACACAATGCACTGGCCTGCTACAGATGGCCTGCATCACTACCAAATGTCCTACAGTCCTCTCTCAAAGGCCTGTGTCTCATCCATACTGCCAATGTATGTTATATCATGGACTCCCAAATAACAACATAACATTGTCCAGAGAACCCAAATTCAAGACCATGTTGACAAATCCCAGTAGCATGTCCACCATGTCTCACTGCATGAACTGTGGACCAACCCATAAATACTGCTGTGATGAAGTGATATCTATAGGGATACTTATCAGATAATGTTTGCATAATGTTTGGAAGAGGATGGAATAACAGAGGGAGGAGTAAAAGCATGGACACCATGGAGTGTATGAAGTCTGAAACTTAGCTGTGTCCACATATTATCCCTGCCTCCAAACACAGGAATAGGTGGCTACAAACCTGCTCATAAACCACAATGTGAAGGGGTAATGACCAGAAATATAAGCCTTGCCTCTGGGTAACCTGTGTGAATCTGTACAGCTGTGAGGTATAGCCACAGCAGGGTATGGCCATACTGTCACGTCGATGGATGTACAAGCATGGGGTCCTCAGCCACCACAGTACCAAGGTGCTGAACCATTTACACAGATCCATCAGCAAGTGTCTGCAGCTCCCCCTCCAGAATGGCATGATTGTGCAAGAATATGTAGGCTGCAGACCACAATACTGGACACAGCTTCATTCATCCTGTGTTCCCCAGGAAATTACTGGAAGCAAATATGTATACCTGTCAGTAGTTGATGACATAACACATCAGAGTGTAAAACAGTACATATGTCTGAATATCTCTGCTAATACCAAACCATGTGGCAGAAGCAGCACAGACACAATTACTTACAGTAACCCACTATCCTTTGCCCATTGGGACCCCATATTGTCAACCGATCTGCAGATATTCTACAGAAACAGGTTGCTAGCTGTAGGTGTAGACCACAAAAGCCTGCAGTGGAGTACAACCTACCTGGAATGGATTCACATATTCAATACAGAAGGTAATACTGGACATGCTCCCACACTTACAGAAATGAAGCCCATGTCTGGCAACAACAGTGGACTATATTTATCTGACAGTTGCAGATGTTTGTGCACACACTCCACATTGCACACCAGTCATGCTTTGCACACACATTGGATACACATACACACATATATCTAAGGACAACACACTATAATAGGCAAAACTTACACATACATAGATGTGTGGAAGAGAATGACAGACAGTGACAAAGAGCTTCCCATCATGAAGCCTGTTCCACCCAGCACCCATTCAATTGGCTACAACCACATGATGTGCAAATGGCAATCACTGTAGACATTTGATTTTGGTATCCCTAAGCACTATAGTGTCTGTAGTGCTTGTGATAACTGTGTAACATGACTGTACATGTATGTATTCATCTAGCAGTTGTATACACATTCCTGTTAAATGTAAACCTGTGTGTGACTGAGTGTTGTGTGTGTGCTTCCAGATGAATGGTTTATGGCACATTCACACACACTGTACTCCCCATTACCCTACTTTGGCAATCCTGCTGATGTCATTCACCTTGAAATACACCTTTGGTGAAAAAGTAGCCCTATGAGCTCTGTGGCACATGTTATAACTGCATAATGCTACAGTGTGATGTATTAGTTATGTAGGAGTTCTAATCACAGACATGGCGACTGTGTTTGGTTGTGTAGCTGTGTGCAGGGATCACCTTCCATTGTCCTACTTTGGTAAGCCTGCTGATGTCATTCACCTTGAAATATACCTTTGGTGAAGGAGTAGTCCTATAAGCTCAGTGATGCATGCTGTAACTGCATAATGCTGTAGTGTGTTGTACTAGTTAGGTAGGAGTTCTAATCACATACATGGTGACTATGTTTGGCAGTGTACCTGTGTGTAGGGATCACTTTCCATTGCCCTACTTTGGTAAGCCTGCTGATGTCATTCACCTTGAAATACACCATTGGTGAAGGAATAGCCCTATAAGCTCAGTGATGCGTGCTGTAACTGCATAATGCTGAGTAGTGTGTTGTACTAGTTAGGTAGGAGTTCTAATCCCAGACATGGTGACTGTGTGTAGGGATCAATGCTTTTGTGGCTATTTGCATTCATTACAGTTTCCATTGCCCTACTTTGGCAAGCCTGCTGATGTCATTCACCTTGAAATACACATTTGGTAAATGAGTAGCCCTGTAACCTCCGTGGTGCATGCTATAACAGCACTATAGTGCAGTGTGATGTATTAGGTAGGAGTTCTAATCCCAGACATGGCAACTGTAAAGCTCTGTGTGTGTGTGTTTGTCTGTGAAGGGATCAATGCTTTTGAGGCCATTCACAGTCACTACACTTTCAATTGCTCTACTATGGCAAGCCTGCTTATGTCATTCACCTTGAAATACACCTTTGGTGAAGGAGTAACCCTGTAAGCTCCATGGTGAATGCTACAACTGCATAATGCTGTAGTGTGATGTACTAGTTAGGTTGGAGTTCTTATCATAGAAGTGGCAACTGTGAAACTCTGTGTGTGTGTTTGTGTAGGAATCAATGCTTTTGTGGCCATTCATAGTCACTACACTTTCCATTGCCCTATTTTGGAAAGCCTGCTGATGTCATTCACGTTGAAATACACCTTTAGTGAAAATATAGCCCTGTAAGCTCTGTGGTGTGTGCTATAACTGTTTAATGCTGTAGTGTGATGTACTAATTAGGTAGGAGTTCTAATCCCAGACATGGAAACTGTGTGTGTGTGTGTGGGGGGGGGTGTGCGTGTTTGCTTGTCTGTGTAGGGATCAATGTTTTTGAGGCCATTCACAGTCACTACACTTTCCATTGCCCTACTTTGGCAAGCCTGCTGATGTCATTCACCTTGAAATACACCTTTGGTGAAGAAATAGCCCTGTAAGCTCCGTGGTGTGTGCTATAACTGTGTAGTGTGATGTACTAATTAGGTATGAGTTCTAATCCCAGATATGGAAACTGTGTGTGTGTGTGTGTGTGTGTGTGTGTGTGTGTGTGTGTGTGTGTGTGTGTGTGTGTGTGTGTGTGTGTTTGTTTATTAGTCTGTGAAGAGATCAATGCTTTTGAGGCCATTCACAGTCACTACACTTTCCATTGCCTAACTTGGCAAGCCTGCTGATGTCATTCACCTTGAAATATATCTTTGGTGAAGGAGTAGCCGTATAAGCTCCATGGTGTATGCTATAACTGCATAATGTTGTAGTGTGATGTGCTAGTTAGGCAGGAGTTCTAATGGCAACTATGAAACTGTGTGTGATTGTTTGTGTAGGGAATCAAAGCTTTTGAGGCCATTCACAGTCACTACACTTTCCATTGCCCTACTTTGGCAAGCCTGCTGATGTCATTCACCTTGAAATACACCGTTGGTGAAAGAGTAACCGTGTAAGCTCCGTGGTGCATGCTATAACTGCGTAACGCTGTAGTGTGATGTACTAGTTAGGTAGAAGTTATAATCCCCAGGCATGGCAACTGTGTGTGTGTGTGTATTTGTCATCAGTATTCTGTGTGGAGGTAGCTGTGATGGTGTAATAACAAGACTCATTGTGGGGTGGGTTTTGCATGTCTTATGTGGATGACCTGTTATATGTCACAATGTCCACCTTACAAGGACAACAGATGTCAAACAGCAGGGAGGCTGGTGTAGCCAATCCATATCTCTACATGTGACATTATGGATTGGGGAACAATACAGGCCACCCTTTTATTACACAGAGAACACTCTCCACCCATGTCTCCTACACAAACATACTTGGCTAGGCAACAACCACTATGTTGGTAGTTCCCTGCATATGGTCCATAGATAGTAACCATGGTGTGATTGCAGTGGACTACAGAGGACATGGCACCCTGTTCCATCCCTACAGTAGGCAAATAATTGCATACAGTGGTCCTTTGCTATGTTCCCCACTGGATGCCTACAACAACTGTAGAGTCAGCAAATGTAACCCACAAAGGAAATACCATGCCTTATATACATGCCTTGTATGGACAGATGCCACTAACACCAGTAAATACCTGTATCATGCTATCAATGTAGGCACAGGATCAACCTGAGTTCCATTGCCAGTTCTCACCACATGAGGTCAGAATGCCACATCAGATGATAACAATCTGTCCACAGAGCATTCTCCAGACACCCCAGTTACACTTCCACATGTCACAGAACATGCATGTGGGACATGTGCACATCCCAGACTCTGTCCATGGTATGGAATATAGAACACCTACATGGCAAGCATTGCACAGCACTGGCAACCCACAATAGAAACCCAGATGACTGGATGGTGAATACAATACCCACCTGTGTGGGCCAATCCACACACTACACCCCTGAGCCACAATGCAGACCATTGTCATATGGCCTGATGCCAAGGTATACCCTTTGCCTAGCCTTGTACAACCTTCAGGCACAGTCAACCACTACACACCTGTGAAGAAATGAACCCATGCATGTCAGTACTGGCAAACCTGTGTCTGTGTGTATGTGGAGATTAATGATTTTGAAGCCATTCACACTCACAGCACCTCCCATTGCCCTACTGAAACATGCCTTCTGATGTCAGTCACTTTGATATACCCTTTGCCCATATATAAGCCTGATAACCTCTGTGGTGCATGTGATACCTGAGTATACTTTATAAACCATCCTCCTGCCCTGTCCTCCTTGATATCCATCTACACACCAACTTGCACACTTCGTACTTATAACCAACAACTCCTTGACATCTACCATCCCAAAAAACTGTTGGTAGACTACTATATAAATCCACAATATCCCAACCATTAAATAACCTTCCATCCCAATGGCGCTCCATTACATACCCTATACAATTTAAGAAAGAACTCAAACTACACTTTATAAGAACCAAAACTTGTACTTTCCATGACCTACCTAACTCCAATACTACTCTGTAGTACACATTTCAATACAACTTCACAGCATACTTTTTACCACTCCAATACTATTACATTCTACCACAATCTCATACAATCCTTTCAGTATATTATCTCCCATATATATTTCTCTAACATCTCATTACACCTCTAGATAAACCTTCCACCCCTTTCATGAACTTGTTATATACCTTACCATATCAGTTATACAGCAGCTACACAAATAAAAACATTGTTTATGTTTTTCTTTGCAGTACAGAACTTATGTGTACTTGTAATGTTTGCTAATAATGATTGTTTTTAATTGTAAACTAAACTGTTATTTATACTTAAACTGTCTGTAACTGGAGCCTTTCTCCCTGGGTCTCCACTGAAAATGGGCTACTGGCCCAGCTGGACTAACCCAGTTAACAAATGTCAATAAACAAATAAATGCTGTGGTGTAACAAACAAGTTATTTAGGAAGTCTAATCCTGACTCTACCAACTTTGATAATGTGTGTGAGTCCCTGAGAGAGTGTGTCTGTGTTGTCCTTGACTCCTGCTTTTGTGGACAGGCACATATACTACACCTACCTTATCCCTCCTTTATCACTGTTGCTGATGTCACTCACCTTCACATATACCTTTGGACAGTTTTCCAGAATGTGAGCTCTGTGGAGCATGCAATAACAGCATAAAAATGTAATAGAAGTACATAGTCAGGCAGGGGTTTGAAACCCCATACTGGTAAGTGTGTGACACAAACATGCCTAGCTTTTACTATCCTATCCCCTTCCTTTCTTACTTTGTCTCTGTCTGTCTCTCTCACTCCCTCACTGTTGGATGTTGAGAAGTACACCTGCTTTCCATAGCAGCGGCTTGTGTTTTGTAAGTGATGATCATGATCAGCTGATGGCCTGTGCATCAATTGCAGTCCCCCACTAGCTGATTGCATGTGGAACAGCTGTGGTAACATTCCCATAGCCAGTTGCATGAAAACACACTCCTATAACTAGGAACATTATGTGGGTGTTAGCCCTTTTCATTCATTGTGAGCAGGACTCCATGTCGATGTTTGGTAAACAGCAGCATGTAGGGTAATGGGATATACCTCTTACAACATACACTGTGGAGACAGGTCAACAAACAGGAAGGGAATGCTCCAGACATGAGTACAGAATGTAAGTCTTGCTGTTCTACATTTGAAGTAATGTTGGTTTAACAGGGTTTGTGTGGATATGGCTGGCCTACATGATTTAATGCCTGTCATGACAGTGTTATGTGGTTGAGGAAACCCCCACCTGTAGGGCTATCTGCAGACTGGCCAGTGTTTGGAGTCTTACGTGTGTTGTGTTACTCACAGATGACCTATCTTTAGAAATGCAGTAGCATAGTCTGAGGATTGCAGTCAGCACATGGTGACAGCCATGAGAGTTACTGACTTCATATCCCTCAGAAGACTGTGCCACAACAAACCATGTTACACCAGTAAATGTATGAGGTTACCACAACAACATGTCAATATTGGCCCTGAGTTTGTGCCTCCAGCCACAATTCTGTCAACCTTTGTACATATGTCATGCAGTAAAAGGTGCATATGTTCAGTACACCATTATTTATTGACATCATACCTGATAACAAGCCAGTGAGATATCAGACTGCTAGACATGTTATGTATAGTAGGGGTTATATTTGAGGACAGAACCTGGACATTCAGTTGTAGTGTGTACAGTAGTGAGGTCTGTGTACTTATGGTGATTGTCAACAGAGTGTGTATTGCGTATATGTACCTTGTCCTTTGTACAGACTGTGGTAGATGTCATTGGTCTTGGTCCTGTTATATCAGATGTTGCATGCTGCTTCAATGTATAGTACCCTATTGGTGTACATGTTTGTAGGGCCAAACCCACACATGTCCCATACCACAGTCAGGCATCGGTATACACTGTGTATTGGCCCAGTATACATAGGGTTAGTGTGTGAGTGGCACATATGAAAATGGTGTTGATGAGACAGTCCATATACTGTAATATTAAGCATGCTTACCATATGTGGCTGTGGCTGTGTTCAGATTGGTTGTGGGGATGCGCTTTCACACAGGTGTCTGTTACTCTGTGCTGTTACATGCCTGTAGAGCCTGCTATATTTGTAGGTACAAGTGTATCTCCCCATAAAACATGTAGGCCAGTGTTGTGGCAGTCTGCCTATAGTTTGCACAATGCTTTGTGACATGCCTAGCAGCTCAGTGTACTTACCCAGTGTGATGTTATGTCCAATAATTTGTCAGATGTACTGCTGTCAGGCCACCATAACTGTTGTGTATTTCTGACAAAGCAGTGAGATGCTGTACAGATGTATGATACTAACTAATGGGTAGTATGTGGACTTGTGACCTCTGCTCCTCTTGGTTATTATGTGTCAGGACAGACAGGAGTGTGTGCGAATGCATAAAATGTGTGAGCATATGTATTCCAGTATTTACATGATATACCCATTTACATGGCTGTTAAAATCCACTTTGTCAGGCTTGGTCCACATGTCTTGCACTAAGGTGTTCTGTGTATACCTCTGAACTGACCAGAGTGTGTCAGACTGTCCACATTTATTGGTCATATCTCTGCTGTATTCCACAGGACCATTACTGTGATAGCTGTGGTATTGTACTATGATGATCTTATGATGTCTGTCATTAACTGATGGCGTACATGTCAGTATCAGATGTGACTTCCCACACACAACATTTCTGTTAAGACAACACTTATTACAGTAGCAACAGTCTACATTTATACCTGAAATACTTACATGACACCCCCTTGCACTAAGAGGCTGTGACTATTGGTGCTGAGGTATGACTCCACTACATGTTCTGGACATATGTGAAACATATATATATATATATATATATATATATATATATATATATATATATATATATATATATAGGTTCATAGGTTCATAGGTTGGTACTAGGCTATCGGCCCTAGGGCCTATGCAAGCCTAGCCATAACAATTCCCTGGATATTTCTTCCCACAATATTTCCTTACTTTGGGGGTGGGATGTCAAAGGTGATTTGCTTATGGTCAGACCTGACCAATGAGGGGGTGACCACTGGTGTGGAGCATCTATCTCCCATCTTGGTTATATATATATATATATATATATATATACATACATATATCTATATAGATATCTACACATATACATATATACATACATATATGGAAGGTTTCCCATACTCCTTTGCACTCTTTTAAGCCTTGGCGCGAGCTTTTCTCCTTAGCACCATCTTTTACTCTCTATCCCCCCTCTAACGAATGGTCCTAAGGTGTCGCCAAGCCTTCCACAGGTAAGCCACTATTTGTGTTTTTATTGCTGCTCCTTTGCTGTGAAAAATTACGAAACACTAGAACTACTCCTACCGCTTCAGGTTATATTCTGAACTATTTTTGAAAATATACTGTGAAGGTTATTTTATCAGCTGTTGTTCTGTGACTGCTCTGTTTGTAAGCATTCACTACTGTCGCTAATCATATTCAGCAGAATGTGCTATCTAAAGGTTAAGCATGTATTGTGCTGTCTTTTTATGGTAATGTACTGAGATTGTTTTTTATTTCTCAACTATTGTTTTGTGACTGCCCTGTATGAAAGCATTCGCCATTGTCACTAATGTTCTTCTGCTGAATGTGTCATCTAAAGGCTTAGCATCTTTTTTAGGCTGCATCTTTTGTGTCTTCCTTACATTGTTTAATAAACCACTGTCGCTATTGTCCTACATGTAAATTATTGTTTGCAACTTAGGATTTGCAACTGTCCTTCTCTTTTAGTTCTTACCTGCCCCTTTTTAGAATGTTTTATTAATTTCTATTGACCCCCTTTGAGACCATTGGTTTGCTATACCTTGTCCCTACCATACTTTGCTGCTAACACAAATGCTTACGCTAAGCAGGAAAGGTGTATACTGCTGCTAGCTGAACACATAATATTTTTCTGACTTAAGTAAGCTGCACACATAATATTTCTAACTTAATTACACTAAATGTACTCAGAGGCCTATTTTCTCTTCTGCCGTATGTGTTTTCCCTAAATCTAGCATTTGCCACTGTCGTTACTAATTTAGTCTGTTTAATCTTTAAGGTTTCTTTACTTAATGTCCCCTGATGGCCGGATACCATGTATCTGCCTATTTGTAAGCACTAAACCTCTGTTGCTAATGCTAAGCCAAGTGATGTTAGACCATGGTTTGGTCCCTGTATCATGCCTTTCAGTAGTTGGTTATCTTCCCTTTCCATGTGTTTTATGATAGGAGCTTAAGGACTCCCCTGTAGACCTTTTTGGCGCGTCTTTTCACCATGCGCTGGTTTGCCTCTCCCTATCCCTCTCTTGTAGTGTTTCTCTTACATTGACATGTCATACTATTCCCTAGCTTTCATCAATTTATTACCTCGACCACAGATCCTAACTTCAAAAGCTTTATCTGCCCAATCTGAACTGCACTGTTTTTAGTAAAAGTGTTATTTTAGTGATAGTCTACATGTTGCTCTGGTGCATTACTTTGACTTAATACCTGCTGTCTGTGATTTGACTACCTGCTACCCTAAATGCATTACTGTTACTTAATGGCAAATAATCTGTTGTTTAAGTGAGCAATAACCGATTCTCTGTGACTTGGACCATTTCCTGCAATGTTGTAACCTATTTTTTTAGTTGTGTATATTGTCTCACTGCTTCCTCACTGCCCCCACCACACTAATCCCACACCTCTGCTCCCTACCACCACTCATATCCACACTCACCCTATCCTACCTCGCACTCACTACAACTGTCCCCCTACTCATTCACTCTTCTGGTCCCTATTTCCATTGCCCCTTGCAATTCACTTGTCTTATTTTTATGTTTTTCAGGTTTACCTAATTGCTACCTGTGTTTCACTGACTCTACTTCAGGCCCAAACTCTCTGGAAAACCACCTTCTGCCAAACATCTGCAGTTGGTTTCCTTCCTTAAAGGAATTTATCTAAGTATGTACTGCTTACCTGAAGATTATATTTGCTGCCTGTAATCTCTGGCCTACCCCTGTGTTGGCTGCAGCCCACCTGCTGACCGCTCCCTCTCATCTACCTCTACCTCCAACTCTTACCTGAACATCGTTCAGTCTTCCTACCCTCCTCTCTGCCCCACTCCTCTCTACTGTTAACCCTACTTCCTTTCTGAACTATTCTTTTCTCCATACCCATTTCTCCTCTAATCTGCCTGCTCCCTCTCCACTGTTAATCATACCTCCTTTCAGAACTACTCTTTTCTCTTTACCCATTCCTCCTTTAACCTGCTTGTTTTCCTGTCAACCACAGTAAGATATTCTAATAACTCCCTATACCTTGGCCTACCCTACTCTTCCTTACATTTCTACACTTGTGCCTTGCTTCCTATCTCCTACTGCTCTAATCTCTGGCCCACTACCTCTGCTTTTAGCTAGAACCCTACACACTTTCCTCTCCCTACTTTTTCTCTTTCACTGATTGTTTTTTTTCAGACTTTCCTTTTGGGTTTAACCCCGCTCCATCCACCCTCGCTACGCTCGGGCTCACTTCGCTCCCCTACCCTACCCCCATTCCCACCCACCCCCTATACAGTTTCCTTTATACTTAACCATCCCTCCCTTCCTGCCCATCCATCCACTACAATTCCACTTCCTGTCTACTACCACTCCCACAATCCAAAATCAAATCACACTTAAAATATTCACCTACTTTATAATTATTTTCTTACAGTTCTCCTCTTCCCTCCTTAGCCAAACTACCCATCATGCTGCATCTACTTATATCTGCAACATTACACACTATACTCTCTATTACTACCTCCTATCATTTCTCCCTCTCAAATCCATTATTTTGTTCCCCTACCTCGCACATACACTACAGCTTTCCTACTTCATCTTCTTTTTCCATCTCTCCAGACCTATTTAACTCTACTACCACAATTCTGTATAAAAGACACATATTTCAAATTCTCAAACCACCTAATAGGACTAAATCTAGACCTCCCAAATACTATCTACTTTTCACATCAGGTACTTTTCTCTATAAACAATTACTGTCCTCAGGGGACATCCACCCCAACCCTGGCCCCTCTTCACCTTGCCCCTACCTCTCACCCCCTTTATCTACCTTAACTACCTCCTCTTCACAACCCTCTTCCAACAACCAACCAGACATATAACCTCAGTCCCATTTCCCAATACCTTGCAAACACCTCACCTTATATTCACTAAACATTCAAAGCTTAGCAAATAAAATTACTGAACTACACTCTTGGTTTGCTTACAACACCCCTCACATCCTATCCCTATCAGAAACATGGCTCAAGCCTCATACCTCAAACAGTGAAATACTCACCCTGGTTACAACATCTACCACTCTGATAGAACATCAAAGAAAGGAGGTGGTGTAGCCATCCTCTACTCTTACACCCTTAACCTTTCATCTTACCCCACACCTATTCCTAACTTCCACCCTGCTGAACTCCTCATTCTCAATCTTCATCTCAATCCTCACAAAAAACTTGCTATCGCTTCTATCTATATTCCTCCTGGCAACAATATACCCATTCTCGAAAACATACTATCCTGGTTCTATCTCAACATACCTTATGAAACACTCATCCTTGGTGATGTCAATATAGACTGGTCAAAACTTTCTACTGACTCTCCCTTACTCAGTATTCACCTTCATGGTTTCCACCAACTCATTTCTACACCCACTCGTTTCCACAAAACTCTACCTCCAGCTCCACAATAGATTGGATTCTTACTAACTCCCCTCAACATTACCACCAGCCCAACCCCTACCAGACTCCCTTAGTGACCATCTCCCTACCTCTATCCTAAGATATGACCCTCACACTCCTAAACCCCATCTGCTTAGAGATTGTCGGAAACTATCCTCATTTAACTCTTCTCAGTTTAACTCACTTCTACAAAACATTGACTGGTCCATCCTCAGACAACTTCTCCTAAATGATGCCGTTGATACTTTTAATAGCATTTCCCTGAATACTCTGGACTCCCTAGCTCCCTCTAGGATGATCAGAGTGAAATCTAATCATACCCTCTGGCTTTCAAATGAAACTAAGACTATCATGAAACAAAGAAGCCTGGATAAAAACTAAACAAACTCCACATCATCTCAAATATAGACAACTACGTAATCTTGCCAAAAAACAGACACTTATAGACAAAAAAATCATTTTATAGCTCAGGGCTTCATAAACATAGATCTAACCCCCGTAAATTCTGGTCAACACTCAATAGCATCCTTTACCCAGGCTCTCCCTCTAACCCATCCCCCTACCCAAACTCAACTCCAGAGGAAACAGCTACCTTACTTAATTCCCACTTCATTTCCTCCATCAAAAATCTCCTACCATCTCAACCTAACTCCTACTCCTTACCAGACCCAACACCCACTCCCAATAACACTTTTTTCTCCTTCCAGCCACTTCCCACTTCTTACATCAAATCTCTACTGCTCAAACTTAAACTCTGCTCTCTCTCTACTGATAAATTACCTCCCTCCTTCCTCAAACTTGCAGCTGACTCTATTGCCTACCTAGTGACTATATTAATTAATAGATCTATGCTAGAATCTACTGTTCCTACTCTTTGGAAATCTTTCTACACTACCCCTCTCCATAAAGGAGGCAACTCCACTGACCCTACCAACTATCGACCTATTGCCATTTTATCCCCCCTATCTAAGATAATAGAAAAATGTATCCATACACAGCTTCTAAATCACCTTCTCAATCATAACTTACTCATCCCTACTCAACATGGTTTCTGCTCCTATCACAGCACTTCTACTGCTCTACTCTCCTTCACCCACACCATTGCAGAATACCTGGACAATAATAAACCTACCTCCTGTCTCTTTCTAGACCTCTCCAAAGCTTTTGATACAGTATCCCATCCTTTACTTGTATCAAAACTCACAAACTTTCACCTATCCTCCTCCACTCTCAGCTGGTTTGCTAGCTATCTATCTGGATGTCAACAATCAGTCAAATGGCTCTCCTCCTATTCTCCTTTCCTGCCTATCTCTACTGGTGTTCCACAAGGTTCCATCTTAGGCCCCCTTTTATTCAACATCTTCACGAATGACCTCTTCATCTCTTGCAATCAGTCATCTCTCATACAATATGCTGATGGCTCCACTATTATTTCTACAGCCGACAACATCTCTGACCTGCACACTCTAACCAAAAAAGCTCTACTTTCCATCAAACAATGGCTTTCAAAAAACTTACTAATCCTCAATCCCAAAAAAACAAACTCTTGCTCTTCCTCCCATGTTCTCTTGCTCAACATAGATCATCTTTTGTCATTAAGTCTTGTAATAATACAGCCATTCAACCTGACACCCACACTAAACTCTTAGGGGTCATCATTGACGATGAACTAAAATTCAATCAACATATACAGCAATGCATAAAGAAAACCCATCAGAAACTAGGTCTCCTTTATCACAACAGAAAATACCTCACTCCTGAGGCTAGACTCACCCTTGGACAAGCACTTCTCCTCCCTTCTCTCCTCTATGCCATCCCAGTTCTCACAAATATTCAAACTACTACCCTGAACAAACTTCAACAAACCTACCACAAAATAGCCAGATTCATTACCAACTCCCACACAACACGCACCACTGTATTGCCTTAAAGTCTCTACAATGGCTGGAGCTCCCAGAACTACTACATCTCTACCAATTTCACATGTTGCACTCAATGATCTTTAAACCCTCCTACTGTCCATCTCTATCTCTCCTTGTTTCTATCTACTCCACTTCTCGATCTCTCTGCACCTCAAATCAGCAATTGCTCGATATCTACCATCCTAATAGGTTTGTAGGTAAGCAACTCTACAAACACTCTGTGGCCCAAGCTTGGAATAAACTTTCCCTGAATATACACTCTATCTCTCACACTCCACTATTTAAAAAAGTACTGAAGACACATTTATTCAACTCTAGAACCTGTCCCTGATATGACCCTACTTAGCTCTCCCCTCCCCCACACTCACAGCACTCTCAGTAGATCCTACAGACACTCTTGAC
>NC_056728.1:1646425684-1646470684 GCF_019279795.1 Protopterus annectens
CAATTCCGACAGGCTGGTAGCCCTCATGGAGCTGACGTCATCACGCACTTGATGATGTCAGCTCCGACAGCGCGGTATTTGAAAACTGGGGAATCGTGGCACCCCTTCATTTGGACCCCAAAACTCAGTAAAAACTGAATAATTCGGTATGGTTGAGAGGTATGATATGCACATATATTTATATATATATATATATATATATATATATATATATATATATATATATATATATATATACACACACACACACACATATATGATATACATACACACACACACACACACACACACACACACACACACATATATATATATATATATATATATATATATATATATATATATATATATATGTATATACATATACACAGACACACACACACACACACACACACACACACACACATATATATATATATATATATATATATATATATATATATACAGATAGATGTATATATGACCCATATATATAATGCAATGTACAGACATATATAAATACATATATATGAATATATATGTGTATGTACATGTACACATATATCTAAATATATATACATATATATATATATATATATATATACATATATATCCTTATGTGTAAACATGACTGTTGTATATACCTTCCCATATGTATCACACCGCATTTATCTGATATGTGTATATTTAGATATAACAGCATATGTGATTCAACAGTAATATCACTAACAAGTACTACACTATGGTAGAAGTCATAGCACTTCTTAAATCCTGTTCAGAATGTGTACTGACAGATATATTAGAAAAACAACTGTCTTCACAGCTATGATAGCTTAGTAGTTAATTGCTCTGACTGTAATGTACAGGGTCCTGGGTTCATGGGCTGGCTATTTTGTTGCTGGACAGAACAAGGGCTGTTGGATACAGAGTGGCTAAGTTAGTTTTAGCAGCTTTAAGTGGGTTTGCACAGGTTTGCTCAATGGTAAATGCTGCTAATGTACAGTTAAACGCTTACACCGTTTAGGCTTCGATTACCAGTGCTATTAGTATGTGGCTACATCCATCTGAGTTTCTGACTTCATGTTCTTGACTAAGGGTATGTTGCAACCAATCCTGTAACACCAGCAACTTTCTCAGTTATAACAACAATATTGCAAATATGGCCCTGTGTTTCAGCCTCTGTCCTCCACCTATATACCAGGCTTTGTTCATAGGTTCATAAGTAGGTAATAGGCTATCGGCCCTAGGGCCTATACAAGCCCAGCCAAAAAGGTACTCTGGCTTTTGCCACCCAAGAAAATTAT
This sequence comes from Protopterus annectens, assembly GCF_019279795.1. Taxonomy (NCBI): domain Eukaryota; kingdom Metazoa; phylum Chordata; order Ceratodontiformes; family Protopteridae; genus Protopterus; species Protopterus annectens. The sequence continues at coordinate 1,646,426,968 of NC_056728.1, forward strand.
TTTCCTGTGCTACTGTCGAGGAGAGCCACAGAAGTGATCCCCGGGGTGAATTTCCTATGTCCCATCCAATCATCAAGATTTTTATTGAAGTGTGCTAATGAGGAGCTTTGTTTGATATAGGTAGGTAGTTTATTCCAGAGTATGGGAAGTCTCTGGGACAGGAATCTATCCCTCTGGCATGGTCTGTTTATTGTGGTGACAAGGTTTAGGTCCTAGAGCATGTAGCTCAGAGAGATTGGGATTTCTTTAAATGAAGCATGTCCAACACCTCTGGGTTTGACATAGCTTTGTATGTTAGGCAGAGATCACCTCTGAGTAGGCGATATGTGACAGAGTAAAGCTGGAGTTTTTTGAGACGTCTGCATAGGGCATCTGTTTGAGGCCAGTAATCCTCTTTGTGAGGTATTTCTGCGGCCTTTCCAGTTGTTGTAGATGGCTTGTGAGGTACATACCAAAAGGGGCGTTGTACTCTATAATGGGTCTAATGAGTGATGAGTAGACGGGAACAATTACCTCTTTTTTCCGAATGAGAAACCTTTTGTGATGAGGTGAGTCACGTAGAAGGATTTCCTGACTACTGTGGCAATGTGATTATCAAAGGAGAGACTACTGTTCACCTATGTCCTAAGGTCTCTTATCACACTTTCAGTGTGAAGTATACTACCACCTATGTTGTAGTTCATGGGTACAGAGTTTTTACAAAAGGGGATGACAATGCACTTTTTGGCATTGAGCCTGAGGTCATGGCTTTGACACCAGGCATCTGTCGCAGTGAGGCCCTTTTGTAGGATGTCCACATCATTTGGAGTTTTGATTATGGCTCCTAGTTTGCAGTCATCTGCGAACTTTGTTAGCCAAAGACTTTCTGTGTTAGCCTGTACTTCAGAGAAGTAGATACCAAACAGGAGAGGACCCAGGACTGAACCCTGTGGTACTCCACTTGTCACTGGTCTGAAGTCAGATTTGGAGTCTGCTACAGACTCAGATTCAGACTAATCCTTAGATTAGTTCCCTGTACCTCTGTCCAGCAGAGCCATTGAAGTGATCCCTGGGGTAAACTTTCTGTTTCCCATCCACTTGTCAAGATTTCTCTTGAAGAGGCTTAGCGAGGAGCTCTGCCTAATGTAGATTGGAATCTTGTTCCAGAGCATGGGAAGTCTCTGGGACAGGAATCTATCCCTCCAGCACGTCCTATTTATTGTTGTGGTGAGGTTTAGATCCCTAGAGCATGTGGCTTGAGGGGATATGGTTTTCTTTAGGTGGAGCATGTCCATCAGTTCTGGGTTGGACATGGCCTTATATGTCAGGCAGAGATCACCTCTGAGTAGGCGGTATGCAACCAAGTACTGCTGGAGTTTCTTCAGTCGAGCTGCATAGGGCATTTGTTTGAGGCCAGTGATCCTCTTGGTGAGGTACTTCTGTGGTCTTTCCAGCTGTTGCAGGTGTCTTGAAAGGTACATCCCAAATGGGGCGTTGCACTCTATGATGGGTCTGATGAGTGATGCGTAGAGGGGCAAATGACCTCTTTTGATCTGGATGCAAACCCTTTTGTGATTAGGTGGGCCACATTGAAGGATATTCTAACTACTTTGCCAATGTGATTATCAAAGGGGAGGTTACTATCTACTTGGGTCCCCAGATCCCTTATTACATCTTCCATATTTAGAGGCTACCACCTATGTGGTAGTTTGTGGGTACTTTTTTTTTTCCCAAAGGGGATGACTATGCACTTTTTGGCATTTAGCTTGAGACCATGGTTTTGACACCAGGTATATGTCTCAGTGAGACCCTTTTGGAGGATGTCTGTGTCTGCTGGAGAGTCAATTATAGCTCCTAGTTTGCAGTAGTCTATGAACTTGGTCAGCCATAGTCCTTCTGTGCTTGCTTATACCTCTGAGAAGTATATGCCGAACAGGAGGGGTCCTAGGACTGAGCCCTGGGGAATGCTACTTGTAACCGGTTTAGAGTCAGACCTAGCTCTCGCAACTCTTACCATGTTGGTTCTGTCCGTGAGCCAGTTGGCAACACATTTCATGACATAGGGGTTTATGTTCAGGCTGGTGAGCTTGTCTATAATACCTGAATGGGGAATGGTGTTAAAGGCCTTTGCAAGGTCTAGGTAGGATGTGTGGACCACCTTTACAGTATGCGTAGCTAAGCAGTGGGCAAACCCATGCACCTATGATTAAATTTAATCTGCTTGATAAAAAAAAAATTCTCTACTATTATTTTCTCTAAGAAGGGGCAGATTACACTTATTGCTGTGGACTCTTACATGCATTTGCACATTTGGCAGACATCCTAGCAACCCCCCATACCTCTCAACCTCTTATGCAATGTATCTGGACAAAGCCTGACAAAATGAAGTACAACTAGGGATATATTTAAAATATTGCTCTTATAAACTTAGGTAAGTTGCTAAAGTAACAGGATTTGTTTTAATATAACATTTCTGACAGATATGGTGTCTGAAACTCAAATGTATGCCATTATTTAATGACTTCAATCCTGACATCATCCCAGTATTTCCATGGACAAATAGGGTACAGGCCAATTGTATGTGTGAAAAATCTGTAGATTCTGCTAAGATCTGTACCATTGGGAGGTATGCAACCCCTTATGAGCATTCTCACTCATTGTAATTGCCAAATAGCAATTCTTGAGTGCAGGGGCGTGTGCATTGTGAGATCTCTGCTCACAGATGCACCCCCTGCACTCGTCCATGCTCCATGTTCGTTTAGGAGCAGAGGCAGTTTGCCTTCACTACTATGCATGGCGAGCTGTTGTGCTGCTCTTAAACAGTCATTTCCATGCAGGAATAAACTATTCCTGCAGGAAATCTTACTGAATCCCAGGGATTTTTGTTGTGAATTTGTTATTAAATGAAAAATGGTTATTTAAATGTTTTCATTAACTAATTGTCCTGGTCATGTTGTTGTTAAATTTTATTTATTTATTTAACATTTGTTGACCGGGAATGTCCGACTAGGTTCCACAGAGCCTGTTTTCAGTGGAGGCCCGGGGAGAAACGCTCCAGATTCATGTCTTTGGAATGTGGAGGAAACCGGAGTACCCGGAGGAAACCCACGCGAACACAGGAAGAACATGCAAACTCCACACAGAAGGCACCCCAGCCAAGAATCGAACCGTAGAACCTCTTGCTGTGAGGCGACAACATTAACCACTGCACCACTGTGCCGCCTGTTATAAAGCTGGGTGTTCCAGACTTGATGTTATTCTGATGAAGTCCACTGTACCTGGAAAAAATGCTCTAAATGTGTTTATTAAAGTATGTGTAAAAATGTGTTTATTAAAGTTGTATCAGTTTTAGCTTTTCCTTTCTATTATGTTTAATCAGTTTGCAGTGTATTCTGAAATTTTCTGATTAACAGAACACCAGAATTTTTTAATTGGAACACTGATTTAATAAGGGGTTGCTGAAGTAGATTTTTTTGTCCGAGTTAATCTGTTTTTTAGTATAGTTACATAATTCTTTAAAGTGTTTGTAGGTTTTGGACAGATCTATGGTTTAACCATTCTTTCCAAGCCCTCTCATTTTCATGAATTAGGGGCCTGCTTTGAGTGGATAACCAAGGATTGTAGTTATTCTTTACTCATTTTGTTGTAACTGGATGTAGACTATTGAGGGTTTACAGGAAAAGTGTGTTACATTTATTGAGAGGGAAAAATTTCAGGATAGACCAGGTAAAGGAGCTTATGATTCTATTAAATGCATCAGGGTTAAAATTAGTGAGATTACAGGAAGTTCTAAGTAAGTGCTGTTTGACATGATGAGTACTGAGTCTATCTGCGTGTATAAGGAACTGGTCACTGAGGGAATCAGAGAGGGTGCTGGTGGAGAGGCACTTAGTGGAATCAGACACCAGTACCCAGTAGGGGAAGTGAGCCACAGTTTTGGGAATGGTTATAATGTGTGGGAAATGAAATGAGTTAAGCCAAGCCAAATAGATTGAGAATAGCAGATGGGAACTTTGTGAAGATAATCTGCCAATTAAAACTAGCATAATTTAAGATTATATTTTCTTTAGAAATTGTACGTAAGATCCACTTTGTAATATTTTTCAGGGCTGTGGTATTATTGCCTGGGGGAATATAAAGTAAGATAATATATAGTTGTTTATAGTTATTTAGTTTAAGATGGGAGATGAGGAGTCTGGTGCTATAGAGTTTGGGAATTAGTTTATTGTAGAGTAGGATGTCAAGAGTCAGGGTATCAGCTCTGAAAATATCATACCCAGGGAGTGAAATTTCAGAGTCAGTTATATGGAGTTTTAGCAAAGTTTCAGTTATGGCAAGAATATCTGTTTATTGTAGGAGATCCAATCAGTGATTTCTGAAATGTTATTATAGATGCTATGAGCATTTAAGGAAATAAATTTAAGCTGTTTGGGTGAGTTTGAGGTAAGTGAGTTGGGTTTTTATGATTTTGGTGGTGGTGTGGTCACTGTTTTTGAAGGAGATGGGTGGGCTGAGTAGGAAGAGATGTCTGGCTTGGGATGAGTTTAGAGAATATAGAGGAGTCAGGATGGGAGGATGGGATGGGTTGGGGTGAATATCTCCACAGAGTGGTAAGAGAGAGAAATATGGATACGTTTGGTAAGCTTGTTTTGGTTTAACTTTAAATTTTAATTTTATTTTGGTGCTGTATGTTTAAGGATTTAGTAATGTAAATTTGAAGTAAAGATTTGGTGAGTTGTTATATATACTGGAAGTAATTAATGGTAAAATAGGGTGACTTGCACAATTACATATGAAGCATATAGTAGGAGAAGTGTGTGTAAACACGAACCAGAACAAACTGTAGTATAAGAAAAGGCACGGATGTAGTAAAACTTTAATCACGAACCAGTATATGTAAGCGCTTTCAGTCGCACTTAGAATGTGCAACCTTCATCAGACAAACAATATAATTAATTAATTAATTAAGCATTTAAAAATCCACTCAAATTACATTATCGTTACATCAACTAGTCAAAGGCAAAATGTTAAAGCAACAACTCCCCCTTCTTTTCTTATAAAGAATATGTGTACATTCCTTACAAATCTCATTGTTTGATACATTGTGTACAAAAAATTCAATTTAAAACAAACAAATTAATATACAAATTAATATTGATATTCTCATATCTATATCCACATAAATACATATAATTATAAATATTCCATAAAAATAAAGAAAATATATAAAATATATAAATATATTTCTATGTATGTGCTAATAGATATATACTACTAATATATGCCCCATACTCTAGGGGAACTGCATACCCTCTTCCCCCTATGATTGAGTCTGGTGGGAACGGACTTAGGAATGACCATACTATAATAATTTGGGGCAGAGAATGAACAATCCAAATCCTCGACACAACCGGAGGAACAATTATCGACGAAGATGATAAGGAATGTTCACCAACCTAGTGACCTTATCTTGAATATTGAATTTTTTGTACACAATGTATCAAACAATGAGATTTGTAAGGAATGTACACATATTCTTTCTAAGAATAGATTGAGAAGTATGTTGCTTTAAAATTTTGCCTTTAGCAAGTTGATGTAATGATAATGTCATTTGAGTGGGTTTTAAATGCTTAATTAATTAATTAATTAATTAATTAATTAATTAATTATATTGTTTGTCTGATGAAGGTTGCACATTCTAAGTGCGACTGAAAGCGCTTACATATACTGGTTTGTGATTAAAGAAATGTGTGTAAAATTGAGTGATGTATGGTAATTTGTATGGTTATAAAACAAGAAGAGTAATGATGTAGTAATATTTAAGAAAAGTCTGAAATGCAGGTTTGTAAAGAGATAGGTCAGGGAAATAGTAGATAAAACACTGGGGTAACAAATATAGGAGAGGAGAAGTAGATAAATGAGTGGGTGGATGCAGTAAGTTGTGATCACTGGGGCCACTAAGTTAATATAAGGGATAAAAGAAAGTTGAAGTGCTTAAATGCAAACTAATGGTCTAGGAGTTGTGAGAGTATTATTGTGCCTGGGGTATGTTTATATTTGTGTGTATGCCTTTAAGAGGAGTGGAGTGTAGCTAGAGATCTGGGTAAAGAATAGGACCTATAAATGTAATGCCATGAGGGGTGGCTGGGAACTGGAGGTGGTAGAAGAGCATAGCCGGATAGCCGGAAACAGCTTCAACACCTGCAAGAGGAACTTTCATCTGTTATGCTTTCAGTGGAGCAATGTTATGCAATCCAAACAGGTGTCTTACACATGCTTTGGAAGCACAAGGGTTATGCTACTCTATCAGATTGCAGTTACAGTAGCGCTGTTTTGAAGGAATAAAGTACTACAAAACACTTTGAAGTCATGTCAGACATAATCTTGAATAGCTCCAACTGTGTTCAAGCTGCGCTTATCTGAGATTGCGGAAAGGCATTCTTTCCATTTTGTGGATATCACAATAATTACAAGTTTCAAAAATGTGAGATCAGCTTCTTTTGCACTAGGTAAGGTGGGAGCACTTGAAGCAAAGCACCTTCCCCACTTTTTTTGACATGACTACTCTTTCATTAGACTTTGCAATATTTCTGGGGGGGGGGGAGTACTTCAAGGATTCACAAGTTCTATTCTATAAAATCATCATCATCATAATCAGTAGTCACTGTCATTTTTCTCCAGGGAGTGTGTTCCTTTACTGTGTCTGAAACTGATGTGGCTGAGGCAGTCCACAGGCTCCCTATTGAAATTTTGGCACTGGAAATGCTGACTGCTGAAAAGGTGAAAAAAAAGACTGAAGACCCAGAGAAGAGTGAATCTTGAAAATCACTCTTGTCCTCAAAACTTTACTTTGCAGGGAGAGTAAGCCTCCCCCCCACATCTTTCAGAACTTGAAGAGTGTGATGTCTGAAAGGAATGAGCAGTAACAGAAGCTTTTACTGCCTTATTTAATATGTGGTCCACCACTAGAAAAGCATGATGGATTATCTTTTTTTCCAGGAAAGGTTATAATGACAAAATGGCTGTAGAATTTCATATTATGCACCTTGAGCAATGCCAACACAGACAATTATTTAGTCAAACACATTAGTGGAGTTTTCTATCAATCACCATGCCAACATAATATTTTTCTCTATAGAAAAAGACAACTTCTCTCAGCAGCACTGCTAGCTATAGATGTGATAGAGATTAACCTATAAGTTCTTGGGACTGGACCTTCACTGCAAGTTCATCTCTCTCTCTCTCTCTCTCTCTCTCCTTCTCCCTCCCTCATTTTCTGATAATGTAAGTGAGCATAGCTTGTTTTATGGATTCTGATCCTAGCATTTTTATCTTTGTACAAACAAGGGAATACTGGAACAATACTAAGTAAGTGATCACGAGGACCATAAGATGCTTAGCCATACATAACTTTAAGTAGATACACTTAATAGTTCTTACTACACTTTTTGTTTATTTAGTAGTACTTATCTCTAAAACAAAGCAGGGGCATGCACAGTAATCCTGGTAAAGATACGTGGTGATCCATCTGGTCATTAAGAGTTGCCTTAAAGGTAGCTGAAGTAGGCACTTTGATCAGTAGTGGTAAGTTATTCTAAAGACTGGGAATACATTGAGTTAGGAATATATTCCCTTCAGTTTGTTGGTATAGATTTATGTCTCTAGTACATGTGTTTGAAAGCCACTAGTTTTGCAACAGAAATAGAAAGTCAAATAAGACTGGGCTTTTCATGGCTTAAAAAGTGATACACAGGTCACCTTGGAGCAGCCAGTAGGAATCCAAGTATAAGCTGAGTCATGCTAATCTTTCAGGATTGTTAAAGGATTTAAGACCCTTCATTTTCTTGATTAGAAATCAGTGGGCCTTTCCAGTTGAACAATATGCTTGGATATGTACCTGCTAGTAGGGGCACTGTATTTAATCTTGAATCTGATAAGGCAAGAGTACAGCGGCAGTATGATTTTGTAGAATGTTGAGTATGTCCCCTGAAAAATTAACTAGGCCTTTTAGGAGTATATCCTGACTATGGTAGAAAACATTATTGATTGACAGAGAGAGAGAAAGAGAGAGAGTTGGTCACGTAAGTTACCATGCCTTTTATGACTGTGTCTGTCTAGAGCGGAGTACCTTTGATAATGTATGAGATGAAAGTAGTTCTTTTTTTCTCACCAAACAAGTCTATGCTTCATTAATAGGCATTTAGCTTGGGAGTGTTTTTTGTATACCAGCTGTATGCATATTCCAGCCATTGTTGGAGCTATTTAGTATCAGTGGAGTAGCAGATAAAGTGCTCAGTTTGCAGTAATCTGCAAACTTGGTTAACCATGCTTCTGTGATATTGGCTTGGTTGTCAACAAAATAAATTCCAAACAGTGGAGGACCCAGCACTCATCTCTGCAGAACCTGACTAGTTATGGTTTTACATACAAAGAGGGCAGCAGCAACTTTCACAAAATGGGCTCTGTTGGATATCCATTTTGGACTAGGTAGAGGTTTCTATTAACTTTGTCTAAATTTTCAATATCAATGTGGAGGATAGTGTCAAAAGCTTTGGCCAAATCAAGAAAAATAGTCTGACTTCTAGTGTTTATGAGAAATTTCTGGTCCTTAAAAGGCATAGACATATGTGTGCTTGTATAATCACTTTAATGTTTGGTTACCTGTTAAGTGTCAGTCTGGGTGTATTTATCTTATCTACAATTCTGAGATAATATTGTTCCATATAATTATAACTTCCCATGTAGTTTTTAAACATCGTTATTAATATCATAAATATTTGTCTTTGTTAAATTGCTACTATTTTTCCTCACTCTTGCTTCTGTTACACTGCTATAAGCATTCCCAGTCCCCACTGATACATTAAGTACAGCTCTCTCGCTGCTGCCCTCTACTGGTTATGCACTAATTATACTTTTTCCTTGCCCCCAATGAAAAAGATAATGTTTCTGAAATTTTAACCTGGCTGGGGTCATTGACCTGTATCTCAGACACATAGGACTAAGAGAACTGTGATTTGCTACAGGTTCTGAAGTCATAGAGCTCCAATATTAGCTTTATTTCATTGCATCCCTCTCTAGATAGTCTGCTATAACCAACATAGAGCTCCACCCACCCAGGGTCTTTTGTTCAACACTCTGAGAAGCATGGAAATCTCTAAACTGTGAGAAAGGTGCTTTTCCTTAAAAAGGAAAGACAAAAAAGCTGTGTTCAACTGTGCTCAGCACACTGTCACCACTGGACTTGCTGTATAGTGGATTGTCTGCGAAAGAGCTTTCTTCCCTATAAGAGACCTGCAAAATCTATACAGCCTTAGAAATTTAAGTCTGAGGTTCAAATAACCTATGCCAAGTTCAAATAAACATACCTTAGGTGTAGCACACACCTGACCAAGTAAATATTCATTTCCCTAAGAAATTTTAATCACCCTGCCAATACCATGGAACAGAAGCTCCCCAGAAATTCTGCAGCTAGCCTGGTTAAGATGGGTATGTTGAGACAAAGTAAGAATTATCTCATGCGGTTTGCCAACTATATAATACTCAAACAGCATTACACAGTGCATGAGACATGTACATATATAACGTTGTTGGTAAACTTAAACACCATAATCGTTATAAGTACACAACATATCACACCTCGACAAGAATATCACAATACACATAATCCATCATATGCTGAGATTCTAAAACCTAACATGCATAAACCTCAAAGATCTCTAAAACACACAACAGGAACAAAGCACACTCAGCCAGTTAAGCCTACCACCTCACATAACACAAGGGTTCCCAAAGTCATGGATGGTGTGCCCATAAGGCAGGCAACTACCCAATCAAACACTGTGGTTATAGGTATTTCTGTTGTAAGATATGTAGAGGTACCTCTTACCAGACTATGCAAAGACAGAGTAACAATTAATTATTTGCCTGGTGCTAGAATCTGTCAAATCACTCACAAATTCAAGTCATTGAACAATAACTATGACTCTGTCATAGTACACATGGGTGCTAATGACATGAGCAGTAACTCCCTGGAATATATGAACAGAGACATGATGGAGCTTTCAAACTATGTGTCCAGGCAGATATAAGCCTAACAGTGAGTAGCATTCTACCTTCTCCAAGAATGATTCCACAACATGAGCAAAAATAATTGACTTCAATAATTGCCTCAGGTTTTGGCATCATTCGGAGGGGTTACAGTATTTATCAACCTGTGGGGATATGGTGAACAGATCGCACTGATTCACTAGGGACAGCCTGCATCTATCCCCTCCTGGGTTTGGTTATTGGCACAGACATTGATCACCCCCAGAATGCCTTTCTCAGGCAATGCCAGCCTGATAAACCTACCAACATAAAGAAGCAAGCAATTGAAAATATTATGTGTTACTGATGAATCCTGGGAGCCTAAAGAAGAAACTCCACTCCTTGCAAACTCTCCTCACCCTGGAGGATGTAGATGTTTGTGCAGTGACTGAGACATGGCTTAAAATGTCAGGGAGCACTCCAGCTGTGGATGACTATAACACCTTCCACACATTTAGACCATCTACGGCATAGGTGGCGAAAAAAGGTGGCAGTGTCTCAATCTTCATCCAGAAAAGACTTGCATCAAGACTGGTAAAGTAGTAATATTTCACTAGAGCTTCTTCATGTCCAAATAGTCATCAGAAAGGTCCGATAGTGTATATTAGCTAGCTATAGAACTCCTTCTATGACCCAGTAAAGTCACAATGCCTATCTACAGGAACTGGAATTACTCAGTATGAAATCCAACACAATTTTCCTTGGTGATATAAACTATCCAACTATAGAGTGGGAAACCTATGTTATCACTAGCGCAGAACCACAAAGATTCCTGGACTTTGTCAATACAAAGACTTGGAACAATAAGTCAGATTACCCACTGGGGAAATAACATCTTGGATCTTGTGCTTACTACTATGCTGGCAGCTTGCACTACCCCTTGTGAATCTTTGTCTCTTGCTAGGTCTGGTAATAAAGCCATCTGCTTTGAAATTAAATTAATACAAGAGACCTATTTCATCGAAGGCACCTTTAGACATTTCTCTAAGACAAACTACCTACTCCTAAGTGATACATTGGCAAGCTTCAAATTCCCACCAGTGCCAGTGAACTCCACTGAACATGCTGAAAAGTATACCATCATAATACACCAGCCTGTAAACAGCTGCATAGATGCAACTGTACCCTGTATAAACAATTGCAAGGTGAACCCCAGAAACAACCCCTCTTTAGTGGTATAATATTAGCAAGCATAACAGTAAAAGGAAGGACATTTTAAAAAAACAGTTAGAAGAGTGATTCCCATAATGAGGGAGTCCTCGTCATTGAAATAAACAACTCAGGAGCTTAATAATTTATTTATTTTATTTTATTTTATTTATTTTTATTTAACATTTGTTGACCGGGAAAGTCCGACTAGGTTCCACAGATCCTGTTTTCAGCGGGGGCCCGGGGAGAAATGCTCCAGATGCATGTCTTTAGAATAATAATAAAATAATAATAAAATAAAATAAACTAAAGCCAAGTTTGAGGCTTAAATAGCCACTCAAGCCAAAGACAACCACAAGGTCTTTTTGGTTATGTTCATAATCTCAGAAGCATAATGCAGCAATGTGTTGAGCTGATTGTGAATGATGTAACCTACATGTGAAAGAAGATATTGCTAAACTACTGGACAATAACTTTAACTCAGTCACCACCCCTCCTATCTATCCCATAAAATATAACTGAAAGCAGCTCATTTCCAACTATCACACAGGACTAAGTCCTGAAACTGCTATCAAAAGCTAAAAATACTGCATTGATGGCTCTTGACAATCTCCCTGGATGCATCTTAAATAGTACAAAGCACAATTTAGCCCCCCTGCCTCCCCAACACCACTGTTCAGTCTCAGTCTCAATGCTGGTTTGGTACTAACCAAATGGAGAACAGCTACAGTCATTCCCCTGCACAAGGGAAGATATTCCGCAGACTCAGTCAATTGCAGACCCACAAATCTGACCAGCCTGATATGCAAAGTTATGGAAAAACCTAACATGGAACTAATTAATAAGAATATAGGGAACATCCAAACACATGACCCATCTCAGTTTGGATTTGTGAAGGCCAGATTATGCTTACTCAACCTGGTGGACTTCTTTGAAAAGGTCACCAAAGCAATGGATGAAGGTAAAATGGAACACACTACATAACTCAACCTGGCCAAGGATTTTGACACTATTCCTCAATTGGGCATGGGAGAAAAGCTAAATAAAATGAGAATAAACTCCTACATCATCTGCTGGATTGCCAGCTGGCTCACAGATAGGATGTAGGAGATCAAATAAGTGAAGCTGCCTTCACAAAGAGATCAGTCACCAGTGGAGTTCCCCAGAGTTTGGTGTTGATACCTCTCCTGTTTGGCATCTACTTTGTTGAAGTAAAAGTCAATACCAAAATAGCCTGGGCTCTGTTTGATTAAGTTTGCAGATGACTGCAAGCTTGGTGTGATTATTTAATCCCCATATGACTAAGCCCTCCTGCAGGAAGGCTTGTCCTAAACAAATAACTAATGCCAGAAGAGTGGACTGAAGCTAAATGCAAAAATGCATTAGCATATCCTTTGGGAAGTCATCTATCCCAGGAAACTACCAAATTTGACAATATGCCTCTGAGAGTTGACCCAGTTGTACATGATTTGGGAATTTACAAGGAAAGTGACCTAGCTTTCGACCAACACGTGTCCACTGTCACAAGAATGTCCTTCTACATTGTTTAGATTATAAACAAAAGGATTGCAACTAGAGCTAAAGATTTCATTGTCCCCCTTTACTCAACACTCATTAGGTCAAAAATTAAATATAATGCCCACTTTGGCATGTACCTGTCCAGACACATGCAGCAACCGGAATGCCCATAGATATACCTTACTAAAAGGATACAATGTCTAAACAATATATCCTACAAGGAAAACCTTAAAGCCCTGTCACTATACTTGGTGTCCCACAGACTGCTTAAAAGTAATTTATACCTGGTATATAAAGCAACCTCCAACCCAATACTGATAAACTTACTGTACATCAAGTCAAATGGCATCAGGAATGCTCAGTCAAGAAATCTATACCTCTTTTGCAACATCAACAGAATGGTTTGGAGGGACAGGTGTATCTCGCAGAGGATACCACTGCTCTGGAACAGAGTCCTGATCTTCATAAAACAAAGCTCATTCTTGCCCATATTCAAGGGCAAGTTGGATCTATGGATGGGTAATAGAAAATGTACCCACTGCCCCCTGTGCTACTAGTGGACAGAGGCAGCTCCTAAGTGCTTTATCCAACTCAGGAGCCCCCTCAAATTATCTATGGTATGATTCCACTTATTCTCACTAGGAGTAACATATAATTATTCACCATGTCATGGGGAAGGCCAAATTAACTCTAAATAGGATAGGTTAATTCAAGCACCCAAATGGAAATTGGCTATAATTAAAATGGCTGGCAAGGGCAGCTAGGCTAGTACCTAACTATGAAGCTAATAACAACCATGTATTTTTTGTGTTATAACTCTGGATCGATTATAACAGTTTCACTGCTGTTATGACAACTATAAACCCCCCAAATGACCTTACCCATGTCTGATAAATCCATCTTGTAAGGATACATTCACTAGTCATTAAATGAAAACACACTAAATAAATGACTTAAGTGTTGTAGTGTAACAATGCATACAGATGTTTCACCTCACTGGTGCGTTCTATATTCCTTTGAGTGTTTTCCTTGCAGAAATATTCAACAGGAAAAGGTGCCCCTCTCTTCCTATACTTTGATACCTAAAGATCTGCACATTTCTATAAGTGTGCACGATTATGATAAACTTGATTTACATTACTTTTCATATAGTAAAATGTTTATTAGTTCACTGTTCATGGTTCTTTCAAAGTTAACCTTTTGCATCAAGTAAAAAAGTGAAAACAACTCTTAAACAAATGTAGATACTTTAATAAAAGAAAAATAAACAAAGATAGCATCCACAGTAACTTATTCAGCTTAATCACAGCTTCTAAATATACTTAAGCTGAAGTTATACAGCATCTCACAAAATCACTTGGCCTAATAAATAAATATCGGTCATGCATCCTAGGTGGTGCATAGTTTTAGTTTTTGCTTGCTCTGTGTCCATGAAACTGCATTTCCAGCTGCTGTACATGTTAACTTGAAAGCATGTCACATTAATTCATTAATTTTTGCTACAGTTCAACTTTTAATTAGCTTTGCTGTGGTCTTCAAGTTGTCTTCCTCCCTTCTGAATTAGTTTTGTAATACATTATAAAGGGAGTTACTGGAGCGGATGGACTTTAATTAAAGCTTTTGAAGTAAATCTGTTGGCAGCAGACAAGGAAATCCTCTCAGGACATAACCTTAACTTGTTTTCCCACCTACGCTTTGTTACTTTATTACTATTCTGCAAATAGGAGGTGATAAAGACTTCAGATTCACTAAAGATCATGTCAGGAAGTGTTGTTTCTGTTGCATTTTACTGTCTTACATTTTGATTGCTATTCTAAAAAAAGAAGCAGAACATGTGATGATAAGAAAAGAGATTTAGTTGTATTCCTTGCATGCCTTAATTATTATTTGATTTTAAATTTAATTACTTTGAACACAAATTGGGTCCTTTTACAAAGATCCCATGTCGCGAAATAGAAAAAAAATTAACAACTATGCATTATCCTAAGCAAATATATAACTAATGCATCTAGCAAACTGTAACACAGTGAGACCATGTATGTATGACAAGAAGTAAAAGATATTCATGGCTCATAATAAACGGCTGTAAATCATTATGCGCTACAACAGCAGAGCAAAGCAGTAATGGGATGGAAATGGCATTCTGACTTAATGGTGAGCACAGTACATGTATAATAATAAAACTCTAAGGTTATCCACTACATGGGGATGGGAGTTGCCAATTGCCATGTATGGGCTTTGTCAAAAGGGAAATTAGCCAGCCATGTGCAATAGAATTTAAACAGAGACTTTAAAAGTGAGAGTCACAGGCAACAGGATACTCCAGTGGAAGCTGGTTAAGAATTACATGTGTATGCAATTCCCAAATCACAGCTGTTCTCAGCAGAGTTATAGATTCATAAGTATTTATTGCACAACATTTCCCTGAGGGGCAGTAACCTGAAAAATATTTGCTGAACTTAACAGCAACAAAAGCTTTTTTTTGAAGGGGAAAGCTCCCTTGACTCCCCATGTAGACCCCAACCTGGCTACCTTAATGTACTATTTCTAAAGTCACACTATCTTGGATTAAAAGGAATACTTTGCTTAAATAAACAAATGCATCTTTAACTTTGAAGTGGTTCAACTTCAGAGTTAATAAACTTAGTTAGCAAATCTATCGGGGCTCAGCCCCCATGTTGGTGGGTACAAACAATGCAATCTTAGTAAAATATGTTTTAAGCATTATTAGTGTGCATTTGCTCCTATGTAGATCCTGCATCCATATACATTTTACATATATCATTTGGCATGCTTTGATATTTCAATTTTTTTAGCTATCTGATAATATGACACATAATTTTTAGCTCAAAACATTAAGATTATTGTAAAGAGACTTATCTAATAGGTGGGTACCTGCAATGTCTAAAATGTCATCTAAATAGTATGTACCTGGAATGTCTAAAAATAAATATCTACATATGAATATTTGGATTTAGGTGCCATTAAACCTACGCATTTTTGCAAAGAAGGATTAGGATGGTATATGTACTGTCTAAGTGAAATGTGACCATGTTACAGACAGGGTCTTTATTCTGTGGTCATAAGACTGAGAATATAGAAATTAAAGGCTACTAATGCAGAATACAGCTGATTCTGTGGTTGCAGAAAATATAGTGCGAAATGCAGAATAATAAAGATCAAATGAGCCCCACAGATGATGGAATTGAATGCATTCAATGTGCTCCAAATCCTGCCAGCTCTGCCTGATTCAATAAAGTAGGTTAATAAAACTCTGGTTATGACCTATCTTGAACTCTAAGGCAGTACAGAAACAAGGTCACATAAGGTGGCAGTGAGCAGCTGGCAATGGTTCATCTGTCTTGGGGTGGAAAGAGATGCACCTCCACTAGGTGTGTGAGCTTGCAGCATCCCTTTCAGCTTGTTTCTGCATTGTCTGGGCTTGCTATTCAAACTTGTCATCTGAGTCACTGCCAATGTTTTATCCTTCTGCACAACAGAGCCAGCCAAAATTCTCCTACGTGTCTGCATAAGTGATCATGGACCTCACTGGATAAAAGGCAGAGAAACTATCTCTGAATGGGATGCCAACATATACACACACACACACGCACACACACACACACACACTCATTATTCTGTACTCCTATGGGCAACTTAGATAATTGTTAATCCACCTTCAGCATAACTTTGAGGTATGTGAGAATACCAGAGAACCTGGCAAAAACCCACATAAAGACAGAGGAAATATATCAAAATTCCAAATGGGAAGAGCTTCAGCCAGTAGTTGAACTCTAGAGCCAATATCCTGACACCTAATACACTGTATGTTTACAGCCTGAACATAAAACATGTTCATAGGTATTTCTAAAGGGACATATTTTTATTGACGACATATGTATAGAAAGCTGTATACAGAAAAATAAAGATGGTGAAGTAAGGGAGATTGTTCTATATCATTTCTAAACATGAAGAAAGAAGTGTTAAAGGCCCTAGAACAGAGCATGGAAAGTAATACTGAACAACACCCTGGAGCAGAAGGCTGGACTAAAGGTATACAGAAGTGGTTGATACTTACCATGGGCATTACGATGAAAGAAAAAGTTTAGATCATTGAAATAGTAGGGGGCTGTAGTGAAGGTGCAGAGAATGTGGCTACTTCTGCAATCCTGGGCATGGGAATATGATGAGGAGCAGGAATATGCAGCAAGCAGATCCTAATGAAGATGGAAATAAGATGTGGAAAGAGAAAAAAATGCTGACAATCACAGAATACATATGTGAATAAAAGTTAATTCACTAAATTTACTGAACAGATTTAAGAGTACAGACGTTCTTAGACTTGTTAGCTACTTTGTATTAATTGTGACATGTGTATCAACTGTGAGGATATTAGAACAATTAGAAGGCAATTTAATTTAAGCAGAAAATACTGACTGCCAGCAAATGCATGTGGTCATTACCTGACAGAGATGAATGTTCATGGTTAAAATAAGGGACATGGTGCAGCAGAACAGAAGAAGGCAGGAGAAAGTGCAACGTAGAACACAAAAAGAAGATGAAGCAGACAGCCATGATTAATGACGTGCTCTGAGTTAGTTAAATTCTAAATTATCTGAAAATGAGAGGAAGAGAGTGAAAGCAGACAGGGCGGTTACAGGTGGAAATGATTGAAACTGACGTAGGAGTAGAAACAAACTTGACGTAGTACAGTTCTCAGGGGGTGAGTTGCAGAAGAAGGATTTGCTAACATTAAGAAGGTTGCTAAGAATATGGCAGCAAGACAAGATAAAGGACTGGAAGTGCAAACCCAATCTGAAGGCCTGATTCCACACTGAAGGAAGAGTATGAAAAGAGTAAGGGAATGAAACAACTAATTGTGTTGGTAAAAAGTTACAAAAATGTTAAGAGCAGGAACTGGATAAAATTAAGATAAGGGAAAAAGCATGTCCATACTCTTTGGTTGATCAGACTACAATGTTGTGACATTTTTTATACATACCAGTCCTAACCTAAATTATATCATCGTTAAGGATTTTTTTCAAATGCTAGTTTTTGTGCCTTGAACAATCTACTTGAATCAGCAATCTAGTACTATAAATTAGGCACCTCTTAACAATATATTAATGAATCAGTCACAGTTCTCTAAAGCACTTTAAATAACTGCAATAATAAATTCATCCCTGAGAAACATAAATGTTGAGGTATACTCTACAATAAGCTTAACTTGTGAATTGTTTAACTAAAAGAAAATATTGTACACATCTTTCACATTTTACCCAAAATACCGTAAGGCTAGTATCAACTGCATTCAAAAAGCTCTCACTAAAACAATTACAATACTCAAAACTTCATTCAAAGAAAACTTGTCATCAATATGAGTGACAATAATATGTTTTTCAACCATATCTGAAACATAAAAGGAAAGATATATTAATGTTGCCAGTTACAAGAAAATAGAATCATAACAGATCCAACATTTATCGTACTAATATCCCATGCACTGTTTCTCCTTGAAACATAGATCCGTTTGAAATTAAATCCAAAATAATTGCATCAACCCTGACAAAAGTTGGAAACACCAGTGAGTGAGATCTGGATGAGATGTCAGGAAGCCTAATAGTTGAATCAAAACAACCTCGTTTACTTCCTTTTATACATTCTTAGTAGATGATTGCAAACTAAAAGCCTGATATCTGGAAGCATCCTATTCTGGTTAATTTTCATAAAAGACCTCCTTCCACAGACCAGAAGCTCTACATATTGATCGGTCTCACAAATGAACAATTGTCAAGTCAAAGTCAAGTCAAAGTAAACTTTATTGTCATTCAGACTTCACACAGCAGTGCAAACTGAACAAAATTTTGTTTCTCTGGACTGAATGTGCAAAACATTACAACAAGCATTACAACAGACGTTATTACATCAGAGCAAACCATTACAGACAAAATACCCAAAACATTTTATAAATCCAAAAATAGTACATTGCACAGAATTCCAGTAGCTATCAGAATTGTACAAGAAGGCTAGTTTTCCATCGGTTGGTTTATTGCACCAAAATGTGAGTTCTCATCTACATAGATATTTGCTACACCTGATGGCCATCATCATGCAAGCTATTAGTAGAGTTAAGTACTCTGGTGGCCTGTGTAAAGAAGCATTGACTGTATCTGGCAGTTTTACACTGCAAACTGTGATAGCACTTGCCAGATGATAGGAAGGACAACAGTCCATGGGAAGGGTGAGTGAAGTCCCTTACTATTATAGTGGCTCTGCTGAGACATCGAGACAAGTATAGGGCTTGAATAGATGTAAGACTGATCTTAATAATTTTCTTGGCCACTTGGAAGAGACTTCTGATCCGCAGCAGAGCAGAGCAGTTTCCATGCCATAGCAAAATTGCATTTTTATTTATTGCCTTACATTAATGAACCTAGTTGTTCTTTTTTATTTATTCCCTTACATTAGTGATCCTAGTTGTTCTTTTATTATATATAAAATCAATTACCATCAATTTATCTGTAGAGTATCAAATATCTTTAATGATGTTACAAGCCAGTTCTTAAATGTAATCCTTATGCATTGTATTGTACAAGGTGATTGAAATAATCATCATGGAAGTTATATAAACAGATAAAGAAAGTCTCTGTCTCCATAACCTAACCCAGTATGGTTTTGTCAAAGATAGATGTTGTATGCTTACCCTCATAAGCTTTTCTTATAGTACGGTCACAATCCTGGCTAAAGGAGTATCTGTTCATGCAGCTTTCTGGCATAGGGTTACATTTAAGAAATGGCTTATAACATCATTAAAGATATGTGATACTCTACAGATAAATTGATGGTAATAGATTTTTATCTGTAATAAAAGAACAACTAGGATTATTAATGTAAGGGAATAAATAAAAAGATGCCTTGTACTTTATGTGGGAAGAGGATCTGAATTTAGATTTAAGTAAAGGCAGTGATAAGGTAAGTAGAAGTAAGTTGTATTTCATGATCATGAACAGAGATTCTTTTCAAATTTTTTAAGAATACAGTGGAGAATCTGGAATTTTGATAGTCTGAGTAATCTAAACACACAAGATGGGCATGGAATTTGGCATTAAAGGCCAAAGTACTCATTCCTTATGTCAGGCTAATTTTTTAGAATATGTATCTATACTGTTTTATATGTGCTACAAATATAATGGAATCATAGTAATGAATGGAAATTACTCTTAATCACAAGTGCAGTAGTGCAGTTCCTGATATTTCAGTTCATGAAAATAATTCCTTTTTGGAAACCTTAAGTCAGTTGCCTTATTTATGATAAATGTTTGACAAGGCTGAAAGTGGAGTCTTGAGTTGTTGCAATAAAAAGGAAAAGGTTTTGTCTATCAAAGATTATACATTGTAAACTAGTTGGTTTAGAAGTGGTGTAATTCAAGCTGAGGTATTAAGTTTTACTAAAAAGGTGTGTAATTCTACTTGGAGATCCAAGAACAACCTGTTTACAGAAATACACAACTAGAAGAGGGGAAAAGTGATACACAGATCAATTCAGCTATGTGAAATGAAAATTTCTACAAAGGCATTCATGGTCTGTGGGAAAAATTAAAAGATCTGATTATGGGCTTAAGGTAAGATGAATGTCATAAGGGATAGACTGAAAACATTCCAAAACATAAAAACACTGATATACCAGCCTTAATTTAAAGAAGGGTAAGCAATACAAAATGCTGGCAGTCCCAAATAGAGAGAGATACACATTAAGTGCTCCATACATGGGAATGTAGTATTTTAAGATCATAAATAGAAGCGAGACTAAGAATATTAAGGAACAAACCAAATATGGTAAGTAGGCCTAGTAGTGGTGGGTTTTTTTTTTTGGGGGGGGGGCTTCATATAGCTAGATGTGATTTACAGAAGAGGGAGGTGCCAGAGCTAGATCCTAGGCTAATGAGTTTTACATGAAAGCAAGGAGAAATGTAGGGAAGTATTATCAGTAGTGTTTAAGAAAATTATTTCAGAGAGCATGAATGATGTTTGGAATAAGAAGCTTACCAATATAGAAAATGAAATGATGGATAACAGACAGGTCTGAACCAGTAATAATGGGAAACTACCATATTTAATTTTAAAACAAGCAATCCTTCCTTCCTAGACCTTATTATTATGAATTGCAAAAATATTTTCTCTAACCACATTGAATAACCCCTGCATCACCTCATTCTGCCTCTATAATCCCTAATATAGCACATCAAACCCCTCACGTTTTGTTCTGTGACACAAAAATATAACTGCCTTCAGCAAAGACATTGATAAAATTGGCTGGTCTTTTCTTAATGCTATACATGACCCCCTACATTATTGCCATTAATACTAATCTTGTATCTTTTACTCCATTTCAAAAATGTACACTTTACTAAAACAGTATGTCTTAACAAGTATAGGCTGAACCAATAGAATGCAAAAGGGGTTTCTTGCCTAATACAAACTAAGAGACTCTGCCTAGCAACTGTAATAAACATGCCCCCTTCCCAGAAAGCAAAGATAGGTTTACTCTAC
Source organism: Protopterus annectens (assembly GCF_019279795.1). Classification (NCBI taxonomy): domain Eukaryota; kingdom Metazoa; phylum Chordata; order Ceratodontiformes; family Protopteridae; genus Protopterus; species Protopterus annectens. Next base: position 1,646,448,250 of record NC_056728.1, read on the forward strand.
TTAGAAACTTGGCAAAAATTCAACAGAAGATATAAAGCCACACAACTAGAATTGAGAAATCTTACATTTTAACCCTAATTATTTCTTTAAACTAGTTAAATAGGTCACAAGCTACATGCCTATTAATAGAAGACACCATACCATCCTCTCAGGGAAACATTCATTCACAGACTTCCTCACAGAATTCACCTAGCAGCCTGTTCTCACTATATCAGGACTTGTACACACCCTAAAGTACCAGAGTCTCCCAACTGTCAGCCCCATTTTACCTCAAGACTATAAAAAACAAAATCTATTTACTAATGTATCACTCATATCCTCACAGATGCTCACAAATGATTAAATAGCATGCACCCTTGTTTGTAGCTCTTTGTAAAAACCTCCTTTTACAGCCACTAAAATTGCTTTTTATACCATAGCACAATGCTAGAAACAAACAGTTAAACAATCTGTTCCAAAACTCTGAAAACCAGCTAACAAAAATGATCCCAGAGCCATCTTCATTCTTCCCACCCTAGGGAAAATATTTAAAACAATGATTTATTCACAAAGTTGTGACTACCTCCAAAACTTTTAGTTATGTACTTACCATAACTTTAGATGTTTGGGATCCATCTCGCCTACATTCTGTACTGATGGGCTCGGAGCCGATCCCTCGGCTCCGACTCGGCACGCTATGCTATACAGCGAGGCCTCTTATTGGCTGAGCTATTTCTTATCCCAGGATGCACCACCACTAATCCCCCAGATCTTGTTTGTCCGCATTCATGCACACATGCACAACTTGTTTATATAACATTGTTAGATGTTTCAAGATGAAACAACAGGATTCGGACCTTCTGATATCCTCTGATCTCCAAGGAAGGGGGAAGGAGGGTGGGTTATTAGAATGTAGTAGATGGATCCCAAACATCTAAAGTTATGGTAAGTACATAACTAAAAGATGTTATGTGATCCTATTTCGCCTACATTCTGTACTGATGGGACAGCGTCCCTAGCACCTAAATCCTGGGTGGCTCATTGGAAAACACTCCTGAGCACTGTGGAACCAAATGAAGCTCGTCCTCTAGATGCCACATCCAATTTGTAGTGGGAAATGAAAGTGTGCAGGGAAGACCATGTAGCCGCAGCACAAATGTCACTAATGGCAAGCTTAGAATGAAATGCTACCGAAGTAGCCATAGCCCTTGTAGAATGAGCTTTGACAGAGGTGGTAAGCTCTTTATTAGAATAAGAATAAGCTTGAGTAATACAGTCCCTGATCCATTTGGCAATAGTGACCTTTGTGACGGCTTTGCCCAATTTATTGTCCGCAAAGGATACAAACAACTGATCTGTTTTCCTTGTTTGTTTGGTCCTATCTAAATAAAAACGCAACTGCCTGTGGACATCTAATGTGTGGAATATGAATTCCGCTTTGTTAGAATACTTCGGAAAGAAGACTGGAAGTTCTAATGATTGTTGTAGGCAGAAACTGGAACAAACTTTAGGGACAAAAGATGGATTTGGCCTGAGAGATACTCTGTCTTTGTGAAAAACCAAGTACGGAGGTTTTACAGACAAAGCTTGAAGCTCTGAAACCCTTCTGGCAGAAGTAATCACCACCAGAAAGGCAGTCTTCCACGATAGAAATTTTAAATCACATGTCACTGCCGGTTCGAAGGGGAAGGAAGTTAAGGCGCGTAACACCACATCGAGATCCCATGGAGGAGCAGGATGAGAAATCGGAGGTCTTAAAAGCGCAGCACCTTTCAAGACGGTCTTACACAATCTGTTGCTCATTAAAGGTGGGTTAATAGATTCGTGAAAATTGGAAATAGCTGCCAATTGAACCTTGATGGTAGAGACTGAAGAGCCTTGATTGAAAAGAGAAGTTAGAAATTTCAGTACTTCTGAAGCAGGAATGGTGATGGGATCCAGGCCCCGGAGTTGAGCCCAAATAGCAAATCTTTTCCATTTGCTAGAATACAATTTCTTTGTAGCAGACTTGTGGGCCGAAGATAAAATGTGTACAACTTCTGGATCCAATGTATGACTCCTGACTATAGTCGGAAGAGGAGGAGCCAAGCCGTCAATTTTAAGGTGTGTAGGGACTGGTGGAATAGTCCCGACTGATGCACCAAAAGGTCTGGGATCTGATCCAGGAACCATGGACCTTCCAGAGCATATTTCCGAAGATAGGGGAACCATACTTGACGAGGCCAGTAAGGAGCAACTAAGATCATTCTGCTCCCCAAGAGAGATGCCTTTTGGATCACCCTGGGAAGGAGAGGAACTGGAGGGAAGGCATAAAGCAGGCCGGTGGGCCACGGACGGGCTAGTGCGTCCATAGGGCTCTTCCCCAGAGCCGGAGTGAGGGAGAAGAACTTTTTGCACTTCGCATTCAGTGGAGTCGCAAAGAGGCCACAACACGGAACTCCCCATTTGCTGAAAATCTGATTTGCAACTGTAATGTTCAGAGACCATTCGTGAGGAGACAGGATGGTTCTGCTCAGTCTGTCGGCTATCACATTGGACTTGCCCGGGATATGAGTAGCCACTAGAAAGCGTTTGGTAGACACTGCCCATTCCCAAACTCTCATGGCCTCTCTGCAAAGAGGATAGGATCTGGTCCCTCCCTGTTTGTTCAGGTACCAGACCACTGACATGTTGTCTGAGTGAATGGCAATTACGCCCTGAGGGAGGTAATCGTGAAGGGCTTGAAGGGACAGAAGTACCGCCCTCATTTCTAGGATGTTGATATGAAGTAGGGTCTCTTCTGGGTGCCATTTGCCTTGGACTGACCTGCCCAGGGAATGCCCCCCCACCCCATCTGGGAGGCGTCCGTGGTCAAAGTGGCCACAGGAGGAGGTGGAACAAAGGGTCGTCCCTGATCCAGATTGGAGGGCACCAGCCACCAGCGAAGGTCCCGTTTGCAGGTTTCCGTGATCCATATGAGGTGACTGAGAGGGAGTTCCTGAAAGGACCACTGGGCTGAAAGAAGCCACTGGAGGATTCTCATGTGCAATCTTGCTAGGGGAACTAGAAGAACCGTGGCGGACATGGATCCCAATAGCTGCAGAAACATTCTGGCTGGGGCTTTGGATCTGGGAAGTAAGGCTTGAACTTGAGCCTGTATGGTTTGTATCCTGTCTGTAGGTAGATAGACCCGCATTCGGTTTGAGTCTATCTCTACTCCGATGAATCTTATGCGTTGAGATGGCAGCAACACAGACTTTAGCCAATTGAAGGTGATTCCAAGGGAATTGCCCAGTGATATCGTGGCTTGTGCTCCGCAATAGTAGATGCTTGGAGGTGGCAGTTAGGAGCCAGTCGTCTAGATACGGAAACACCTGGAATCCTAGACTTCTCAGGTGAGCAGTCACTACCGCCAAACACTTGGTGAACACCCTGGGGGCTGTGGTGAGACCAAAGGGCAGCACACGGAACTGAAAATGACTGCCTCCTAGGCTGAAGCACAGATGTCTCCTGGACACTTGATGTACCAAGATATGGTAATAAGCGTCCTTGAGATCTATGGAGCACATCCAAACACCTTTCTCCAGCAATGGGAGAATGGTTTGTAGGGTGACCATTCGGAACTTGGACTTTTTTACTGAACAGTTTAGAATACTGAGATCCAAAATGGGCCTCAAGTCCCCGGTCTTTTTTGGCACCAAAAAGAATCTTGAGTAAGTTCCTAATCCGATCTGGTCTGCGGGGAGTTGGATGACCCCCTTTTGCAGCAGCTTTGAAACTTCTGAGGCTGCAGCTTCCCGTTGACTGGGTGGCGGGTCCGGGATTTTTTTGGACTGAGGTGGGGAGTGAGAGAAAGGGATGGCATATCCTCTGGCGATAATTTGAAGCACCCATCGGTCCTGAGTGATACCTTCCCAGGCTTTTAGGTGCCTCAAAAAATGACCCCCGACTGGCTCCGGAGCTGCACAGTCGGGCAATCCCTCAGGGACTGTGAAAGGCTGAAGAGCCACGAAAGGACTCGCGGTCTCCAGTGTTGCGAGGGCCTCTGCCGCCTCTGGGACGGCGTCTTCCAGAAGAATTTCCCCCTCCCCTGCCTCTGGAAGGGGGATCATCCTGCTGTGAGGGGTAAGCCTTCTAGATAGTAATAGAAAATAGGGGAAGGCCCCTCTAACTTAAACGGGAAACCTTCCCTTAACGAAAAAACACAAAATCCTCAACAGATTTACTTAAACACACTCGTACCACAACAATAGCTGTTAAAACAGCTTTTGGGTTCAAAATAAGCAAATTCCTGACAGGAAAAGTCTGAATAAAACAGTACTTAGCCCAGCCAAGTTTGACAGCACATCCTAGCTTGTAAGCGGCAAATGAGATCTGGGGGATTAGTGGTGGTGCATCCTGGGATAAGAAATAGCTCAGCCAATAAGAGGCCTTGCTCTATAGCATAGCGTGCCGAGTCGGAGCCGAGGGATCGGCTCCGAGCCCATCAGTACAGAATGTAGGTGAGATAGGATCACATAACATCTATCATTTCATGGCAAGACAGACGCATCGTGACTACACTTTATAACTTCACTTATGACATTCTGTTTAACATGGACAAAGGCAGACTGAGCAGCTTGGTATTTACTGATTATCCCAAGTTCTTTGACCTAGAAGTTCACCTGTCTCCCCAGCTTCTTAACTTATTAGCTCACTCAGGGATCAGTAACAAAGATCTTTTCTGGTTCAAAAGCTTCCTTTCAATAGAAGCTATATAAGACAAATTGACATGTCTACGTCTTCTCCAACCTGCTTTATTAATGTCATACATCAAGGCTCTATCCTCAGTGCATTGAATTTCTCATTATTTATCAAAAACTTACTGTCTGGTCTTCTAAATATTTTTCTACACTATCTGCTGATTGGATGATGGTCTACAGGTAACATTACATTACAACTTTAGAATGACCTGTCTCCCCAGCTTCTTAACTTATTAGCTCACTCAGGGATCAGTAACAAAGATATTTTCTGGTTCAAAAGCTTCCTTTCAATAGAAGCTATATAAGACAAATTGACATGTCTACGTCTTCTCCAACCTGCTTTATTAATGTCATACATCAAGGCTCTATCCTCAGTGCATTGAATTTCTCATTATTTATCAAAAACTTACTGGCTGGTCTTCTAAATATTTTTCTACACTATCTGCTGATTGGATGATGGTATACAGGTAACATTACATTACAACTTTAGAATGACCTGTCATAACTATCTCCCAGGTTAACTATCAGAAAGCTCATTCTAAACACCAACATGACAGGAAAACATCACCTCAAAACTTTCAAAGTGAAAAGAAGCTAATGACAATCACCTCTTGACACCCCGAATCTCTTTAGATACCAAGGATGTATCAACAATTCAGCTTTCAATACCATATGATATAACACAATCCAAAGACAACTCACTTATTCTGGGCAAAGAAAACGTCCCACTTCCTTGGACCTGAAAGCAGGCTAGCAACTGGTAAGGGAATCCTTCTTACTCAAATTGAATACAATTTCCCAATAATCATGTCAGCCTCCAAAAAAGAACCTTACAAACCACAACCAATAGCTCGCACTTCCATGTGAGCAGCACTGCTTTTTTCTGACCAAGGCTGAGTGGCTCTTTTACCTCAATAAATCATTCTTTTCCTATCACTACTCATGTATAAATGTCTAAATATTGTATCCTTCACTTCTTTTGCTAATTGGCTCATCTCAAGAACCTCAAAGTACAAGGTCAGATCACTTTCTATCTTATTGCCTTCCTTCTGGATCAAAAAAAAAAAAGGCTACACTATGTGGATCATGTCTTCTTGGTGATGGTTCATTACTGCTAAGAGTCCCTCCTCGGTGAATTAAAGCTAATTAATCCAGTCACCAGATTCCAGCTTACTCTAGAATACCTGTCCCAACAAGACTGTTGAAAATATTATACCCATCTAGATATTACTTAACCTACCAACCCCACTGAGATTTTTAACCCACAGCTCTCTTCTGCATCACTCATTCCCCTTCTACTTCCCTCTTTTTTGTATATATTGTTAGTACTTAACTTTGACATCATTTCCTGTTTAATTCATTGTACCTGTGATGTTGCCTACTTCCAAGAATGAATGTTTGTATCACTATAACTTATGATTGTGCTCATTGCTGCTATTATCAGCCTGAATCACAATTTTATGCTTGATTACTCCTACTTTACCTCTGTTCCTTTGTAATTCATTAATACTCATTGATTGTGAGGTTTATTCCACCCCGACTACACCTGAAAATAATTCAGTTATGTACGATAGTCAATAAATTTTAAATAAATATAATAGCTAAAAATGACAACACCTTTAAGGCAAAAAGCCTACAGCTAAAATACAAAATTAATAATAATAATAATAATAATAATAATAATAATAATAATGGGAATGTTATAGTCATTGGTGATGCCATGGTTAGATATCCAAACTCTAAACTCACCAGACTGACAAAGTACAAGATAGCTGTCATTTGTATCTGAAGTGGTAGGATTAGGGATATCACCAAGGCCCTCCAAACCATGAAGTGTCCAGAATGTCTCATTATTGATGCTGAGAAGAATCTCAGGCCATCAACCTCAGAGGAGATGCATAGAAACATTTTGAAGCACTTGTCATATTTTTTTTAAGGAGAGGGCATCCTTTGTGTTGAGCACTATTGTGTCCTCATCTTAAAATATGACAAAATGCACATCAACCATCACTGGCTTCCATGATTTGTTGCATAAACTATGTCTACCCTGGGAAAACATGGTAGGCTGATTTTCCTGCTTCAACAGGGATGCATTGCTCCTTGTCTTCTAAGGCTTTCACATGCTCTTAGAAAATAATTTTCTACTACCCTTTGTCATTTTAAGGCAAACTAAAATGTATTAGACAGACCAATGTAATACATTCAAATCTGATCCAGTTTGTGGAAAGCACGCCTTATAATCTGGGGTTCACAGACTATCACATCTTTAGGTCCTCTGGTAGCTTCAGAGCCATATCCATATCTATTAGTGATAACATATACATGTATGGCATCCTAAAGAACCTCAGCCTCTATTTAATAGAAGTCCAAGTTACTCTCAACAACTTAAAGTTTTACTTTATTGGTAGTTATAGGTCCCCCTCTACATCCCTGGGAGAATATATCAACTTTCTAAACATGCTTTATCAATTAGAAATGAAACCAGCACCATTGTATTAGAGGACTTTAACTACCCAGATGTCTACTGTTTCATTTACATATCAAACAATTATGTCCAGGTCTTTCTCAACATTGCCAACTCCTGATCGCTGGATCAAATTGTCTCTCCCTACTAGAGCCTTACATCTCTCAGACCTTGTCTTAACTAACTCTCCAGTCCTATACTTGTTTCCAGAAATATTTCCATCCTAGTTAAATCAGGTCATTTAGCTATCACCTTATGCCTCAGTACTGGTAATCCATCTAATTTAGGGACCACGGCAGAATCTGAAACCTCAGGCCTAGGTAAGGAATTTTAAGACTTATTAAATCAGTGCATAAAGAATACTGTCCCCTTCTATCATAAATCAATAAATACATGAAAATACTCGTCTGGATAACATAATCAACAAATTTTACAGCAAGAAAGCAACCTGCTGGTATTATATAAATCTTGCTTCTTCCCAGCTCACAGTGCAAATCTTAACCAAATTAGTAAGGAACTCAAGAATAGCATGAGCTGCACCATGGCCATCAACAAGCACACAACAGCCACCAACAGTAAGGACAATCATAATGTCTATTTTTGTTGTGTATGTAAAAAATAAAATATTATCCTACCATACTCTTAAAGCTTTGTAAATTTATTTATTTATTTATTTTACATTTGTTTACCGGGATAGTCCGACTGGATATATGCCCATTTTCAGTGGAGGCCTGGGGAGAAAGGCTTCAAGTTATAAATTACATTAGTAACAGATACAAATTTAAAACATAGTTTTCAGTCTTTTAGAAAAAAATCACAAAATCAGGTTACATGCCTTTAAAAACATAGTACACAATTAGGTTAGGTAACCAGCAGTTTAACACATATAGGAATTTTACCAGTTACAAACTCTTGATAAGTTTCACACAGTTTCACAAGCAACAAAGTAAGATCTTGTACAATTTAGAGACTGGTTGACAGATTTAACTAGGCAAGGTATCCTTATCAGTGGGTAGGGTTAGTCAGGTTTTGAACATGGGCATTGACAGTGCCTTTGAAAATACAGTTTGAGACTTTTTTAAACTGGGTTAGAGAGGGTTCAAGACTGAGTTCATCAGGAAGATCATTCCAAATCTTGCCTACAGAGTTAGCAAATAGAGAGTCCCCAGAAACATTTTTGCTTTTGGAGGTTTGAAATAGCAGTTTATTGGCAGAGTGAAGTGACCTTAGGTTAGGTAGGGGTTAATAATTTTATTTAGTGCAGGTGTCTTATCAGGGTGATTAAGAACTTTGTGGGATCTAATCAGTTGGTTGTATTGCAGTAGACTAGTCCATTCAAGCCACCCTACTTGAGTTAAGTTGAGGCAGTAGTGTGTCCTATAGCCGTACCTGTAGCAAATCTAGCAATATGGTTGTAGCAGCTAGTGAGTTTGCTAAGAGTGGGTTTATTCAAGTTGGTGAATGGGGGGAGGCATAGAGAAGGGTAGACAATAAGTGGAAGTGAGCTACAGAGATTCTGGCGAGTGGAGTGAGGAAAAGTTTGATCCGATAGAGGGAGCCCAGTTTTTTGTTAACGGTTTTGATAGTTTGATTGACATGGGTATCATATTTTAGGGTATTATCAATTGTGACTCCTAGGAGTTTAGTGTGCACATCTGGAGGCATCAGTGTGCCATTGTTGGATTTTATAGTAAAGAATGGAGAGGAGGACTTGCACGTTGGGAAAAATAAGCAGCTTATTTTTCTTAGGGTTTAAGATAAGTTGACAGTCTGCAAACCATTTTTCAACGTTAAAATTATTTTGGGTTAGTGTCATAAGATCAGCCCTGGAGGAGGCTGCACAGATTAGAGTGGAGTCATCCGTGTATTGAATGCAGGTAGCCTTGGGAGTGACTGTGAGTAGATCACTGATAAAGACAGAGAAGAGAAGGGGTCCTAGTATGGAACCTTGGAGAACACCTAGTGTAATGGGAAGATGGGTAGATAGTGTATTCTGCCATAGTACAGCTTGTTGTCTGCTGGATAGATAAGATTGGAACCATTTAATTGCACAATTATTTAGTGGGAATGTTCTTAGGGTATGGATAAGTAATTGATGGTTGACCATGTCAAATGCCTTATAGAGATCTAAAAAGAGGGCTGAGGTTAGCTTGTTAGCATTACGGTTGTGGTTAATTGAGTTAGAAAATGATAGGAGGGCTGAGGTGGTGCTGTGATGTGGCCTGAAGCTGTGCTGAAAGTTAGCTAATAGTTTATTCTGAATGAAATAGAGCATAAGTTGCTTATGAACACATTTTTCCATTATTTTGGCCAGTGGTGACAGTATGGCTATTGGTCTATAGTTTGATAGTTTTAGTGAGTTACCTCCTTTGTGGAGAGGGGTAATGTGGGAAATCTTCCACATCGAGGGGATGGTGGCTTCTGACAAGGTTCGGTTTATAATAATGGAGAGAGTATATGCAATGGCGTCTGCCGCTTTTTGTAGATATTCTTGTGGAAGGAGGTTGGCTGCTAGAGTAGTGGGTTTCAATTTATTAATTACAGACCTGATGGTTGATGAAGAAATAGGTTGGAAATTAAAGGAGAGTGGGGTGATGTCTAGGGAAGAATCAAGGTTAGAGCAAATGGGAGCCAGTTTGCTAGCTAGTGATTGGACAGTCTCTGTAAAGAAACCATTAAAGACATTTGCAGTTTCCTCCAAGGATTTTTGGTTGCAAGATGATGGGGTAGGTGTGGAAGATTGACCAAAGTGGAGCAGTTTGTTAATTCCTGCCCAAAATGTTTGAGGTTTGTTTTGATGCTTTTGCTGAAGGTGTTGATAAAAGTTTTTTTTTATCTAGCAGTGTAGATTTTTTTGGTATCATTCCTTAACTGTCAGAATTTGTTTTGGTCAAGTGGGTCCTTAGAGATACACCATTTGTCTCATGCTTTATTTCTTGCTATGATTTTGGTTTTGGTTTCTTTAGAGAGACAGGGGGCAGTTTTAGTTTTAGCTCTAAAGGTGCAAACGGGAGCATGAGAATTGAGAATAGTAAGGAATCTGGAATTAAAGTAGGCTACAGCATCATCCAATGGAAGATGCTTTAGGACAGACCGATTGCATGCTTTGAGTTCATTCTGGAAAAGGGTGGCATTGAAGTTTTTGATCAATTTATAGGTGGTTTGGTGGAGGTTGTCTGCTTTATGTTTGATGATGTAAGTGAATAAGTGGTCACTCACATCATGTGGGAGGGTGCCAGAGTTGTACAGGTCTGGGTGGTTGTTGATAAGGATCAAGTCCAGGATGCTATCTTTGTTATTGGTTTTGTTTATTCTAGTGGGTGTGGTAATGAGTTGGGTGTAACCATGAAGGTTTACATGGGTTGTGGGAGATTCAGAGGAACAGTTATTCCAATCAATATTAAGGTCACCTAACACCATTGTTTCATGAGAGTATGTATTGGATATCCATTGTAGGAAGTCTTCTAGGATGTTTGAGTTATTACCTGGGAAGGGGGGGATGCACATGCATACTATGAGTATACTTTTATTTTTGTTAAGTTGTAATTTGGTAATGATAATTTCTGCATTATTGAAAATAGGAGGTTGTTGTGGGGCTAGAGTGATGTCTAGTATATTTTTGTAGAGGGCTGCTACTCCCCCACCTTTCCTAGACTTGCAATCAAGTTTAAATATGTTGTACCCTGGCAGGATAACTTCATTGTCTTTAGTTCCTGGTTTTACCAGGTCTCTATGAGACATAGCACATCAGGTGAGTAGACTGCTAAGAGGGCATGGAGATTATGAACCTTGTTGTTTAAGCTCCTGATGTTTAGGTGACAAGTTAGGAGAGAGTTAGGGGGCCTTATTGTCACTAAAATGTTGGAGTGGGTGATGGTCTGGGGGCTAGTATTTGTGGGTGTTGTAGGACCAGGGTTTGGGTGGATGTCTCCATCCCTTATCATACTGTATTGAATAGTAATAATGATTTTCAGGGCTTTGTTAATTCTTTTTGATAATATCTAGTTTTGGGGGAAATAGACAATGGTCTGTTTAGTTGATGGTATTTAAGAGTGGAGGAGTCAAGTTCAAAGAGAGTTATGAGATGGTCAGTTTTATTTGAAATTGGAGTAGTGATGGTTTGGGATATGGGGTGGTGAATGCCTCGGTAGGGCTGTTTTTGTAGGTGGTGAGAAGATAAGGAACAAGCAAAAGTGGTAAAAGTGGCAGTATTAGTATCATGGAGGATAACATAGTACTTTTCTGGGGTTTGTTGTTTAGAGCTATATTTGGTGGTGGAGAGTATTAGTATCACAGAGAGGCTTTGTGGCAGGAAGAGGTGGTGGTTGGAAGTTATAGCTGTCTATATCAGGTTATGGTAGAGGCGGGTGTGGTTCTTTGGGCTTTAAATTTAGCAGCACTGGGGGCAGATGGGAAATGGGGGCAGGGAGTGGTGCGGAGAGATCCCAAGCTCAGCAAGGGCATGTGGAGCAGGGCTAATCCAGACCATGAGGTACCTTATAGGTTCATAGGTTCATAGGTTTGTAATACACTATTGGCCCTAGGGCCTATACAAGCCTAGCCATAACAATTCCCTGGCTATTTCTTACCACAATATTTACTTCCCTGGATCCCTGTCTAACAGGGTGGCTGACATGATCCCTAGGGTGAATTTCCTATCTCCCATCCAATCATCAAGGTTCCTTTGTAAAAGGACCAAAGAGGCACTCTGTTTGACACGTATGGGCAGTCTATTCCAGAGTCTGGGGAGTCTTTGGGTCAGGACATTTGTGTGCCTGTGAAGTAAGGAGTTAAAAGCTGATATCTGTTAGTTTTTAAGTTAACTGCAGTCAACTCTTTTGCTTTTTGTAACTTATGCTGCATTTGTATGAGCTACTTTTGGGGTCAATTAGGAGCAAATTGTAGGTTTTAACTAGCGACTGGTAGATCCAGTCAGGAATAACTTGATTTATTTTTAGAAGGTACTGTTTGTCTGTAACTAGTGACTGGTGAATCCAGTTCAAAGTCAAAGGTACAGAGTACAGGGACTCCTAGGGACTGCGTCCTAGTGCTGTGGACTCAGAAAGGTTCAGTGTCTGCTACAGGAGTACTGTTAAAGCTTAGATAATAACCTTTATGGGTAGATTAGCTTCCCTTATGGTCACAAGCAAGTTGTTGTCTTTAAAATTCAGAGCCGAGCAGTAGGGGGATAAACCTGGCAGAGGGACAGAGAGAGAGAATTTGTTCAGGGTGTTATCACTACTTATTAGCTTTAAACAACATTTTAAGTCTCTAAAACACTGGTGAGTGTAGCAAGGTAAATAGGCTGTGTTCACACTAAAACAGGTACTATAAAATGCAGTACTCTAGCGTTTCAGAGTTATTCAATACAGCGGTTCTGATACAGAGATACTATCTACTAAAATACCAAAAGCGTTTCACAGTTATTCAGTACAGCATTCCAGGTAGGTAAATGTGCTACCTGCATTGACCTAGACTCCCTACTTAATATCTTGACTATAACCTTGCTCTCTAATGCCAGTTTTAGCCAACTGCCCCTTGCCTTTAGTATTGACCAAGCAGGTTTCAACTGCCCTGTCCAGAACAAGAAAAGAAAACTCTTTCATGGAGACAAAAAAACTATCAATCTGCTTACCTATAAGCTTAAAGCATCATTTAGCCACATGTCATCTAAGCATCTTCAGTAATATATGACCACAAGATATGTACCCAAAGAACAGAAAAACACCACAGTTATTCCTCTCCATAAGGGCTTTCCCTTTGCAGACCCAAGTAACTATAGGCCGTCAGCCTCACTAGCTTTATCTATAAATCCATGGAATGCATTTTGACAGAGTTAATCAATAACAATATACAGGGTCTACAGACTACAGACTCTTCACAATTTGGCTTTCTCAAGCATTGACCAGGCATTCTTAATCTTGTTAGCTTTGCATGATTTACATGCTTCTGCATCTGTTTTGCTGCTTCAGTATATTTATTATAATTTGGCCTACATCAATCTACACTGAAACTACTTAGTGCCACATTTGTTAACAAGATAACCAGCCTCTGACCTGTACTTCTATGTAAAGCTGAGTCTGTTGTTTTAATGCAGTAAGCTGGCAGGTCTTACTACCACTATATAGATAGAACAGAATTTGCATGATGCATATTCCTCGGGATTCAGTAAGGTTCCGTGCAGGAATAGCTCATTCCTGCACAGAAACAGCTGTTTAAGAGCAGCACGGCAGTGCACCATGCATAGTAATGAAGCCGCACTGCCTCTGTCCCTAAACGGACACAGAGCATGGACAAGTGCAGGGGGTGTGTCTGACAGGAGAGCTCTCACAATACACATGCCCCTGCACTCAGGAACTGCTGCCTGGCAATAATAATGAGTGAGAATGCTCATAGGAAGCTGCATACCTCCCAAATGTACAAATCATCACAGAATGCCCACATCTCACGGCCATACAGCACCCAAATTGTTCTTGCAAATCACTGGGATGATCTCAGGATTGAAGTCGGTAAATAATGCATACATTTCAGTGTCTGACTTCAAATCTGTGATAAAACGTATGTTAAAACAAATCCTGTTACCCTAGCAACTGTCCCAAGTATATAAGAGCAATAATGAAAATATGTCTGTAGTTGTACCACATTTAGTAAAGTATTGTCCAGATAGTGTGCCTGAAGAGGTTGAGAGGCATGGGGGGTTGCTAGGATGTATGCCAAATGTGCAGATGCATGCAAGGAATCCACAGCAATAAGTGAAACCTGTCCCCTCCAAGAGGAAATAATAGAACATTTTTTTTTATCAAACAGATTAAATTTAACCATAGGTGCGCGGGTTTGCCCCTTGCTTAACTATGCATACTGTAGCTTAAATGGCACAAGAAGATAAATAGCAACATACATGCAAGTGAACCAGTACTGCAATAGTGTAGTGGTTGGATCGTTCACTTTGCGAGCATTCATTCCTGGTTCGAATCTCACTGTTGTAAATTCCATTTTCCATGTGTTATCACTTTATAAACATTTGTTTTTGCAGTATAACCTACTAAATAACATATATTTGTGAACTGGAGTACTGCATTAAATGACTGCAGTGGTGGTGCTGCGGTAGCGTTGTCGCCTCACAGTTATATGTTGCACGTTCGATTCTCAGAGTGTCTTCTGTGTGTTGACATGCGTGAATGGACGTTCCTTCGTTGAAGGTTGTGCGTTAGGCCCGGCAAGCCAGCATGTAAAAATCTACTGCCAATCATTAGCAGACCGGAGTTCTGCTGTGGCGACCCCTAACCAGGTGAAGCCGAAAGACAGTACTGCATTAAATGCAGATGTGAGGTGTCATTGCAATAATGTTGTAAAATCCACAGATAAACACAAGTGCCCCATACAGTATATGTACACATGAATCAGGGATACGAATTAAAGGTACAATGTGTAATGAATGATAAATCCATAGAGTGTCCACATCCACCACTTTCACAAGAGCCATGTTACATTTCTGTCTAAATTAGTGCAGGGGTAAGCGGGAGTAAGCACTTTTAAGCAGTAGTAAGTGGGTTTAAGCCCATTTGCATGGGGGTAAGCAATGCGCACACAGGTTAAGCAATATTGAAGCTAACTCTTTGTAAGCATATTTAACCAGACGTTAAGCATTGCTTACCATTGTGGAAACCCATGCAAACTCACTTACAACTCCTTAAAAGTAGCTTAATCACTCTGTATCCAACAGCCACTGCTCTACCCAGTAACAAAATAAACAGCACTTGCAGGTCTTGACCAAGGACCCTGTATACTATAGTCACAGTAGATAATCAGTAAGCCAACACTGAGGTATACCCAAACAGATCCTCTCTATAGCCAAATCAAAATGTATATGTGAAAGGAATCTATATACAGTTTTATGTTGTATAACCTACTACATAACATAAATATGTGAAATGGAGCACTGCATTAAGTTCAGATGTAAGGTGTCGTAATAAAGTGTTGAAATCCCCCAATAAACACAAGGACACCATACAGTGTATGTACACATGAATCATGGATACCAAACAAATATATAAATGTAATGAATGATAAATCAATGCCAAACAGCAAATAGTGTGCAAATTTAAAATTAAGCAATGCTAAGCATTGCACACCCCTGCTTACTAGGTGTAAGCAGTGTGTAGGCCAGCTAAATCAATTTTCCCATTGGTATACCCCTTTAAACAATGCCAACCTTAGGTAAGCAGGTTTGCCCATAGCTTAGCATTTTCAAAACTGTCCAATCACTGCAAAGTGCGGGAAATTGGCCCTATTTAAACCCCATAGGCGGGAATACATTTCATAACTGGTTGCAGCTTCCTTCTGTAGGCACTATGGCCGGTGTGGGTGAAGGATCACGCTTCTGGGCACAGCGCGGGGGCATGCAGGAGTCCAAAGTCATGGCAGGACTCCTTGTTAAAGACCATGACCAGAGACTGCTACAAGGCCAGTACCTGGGTTCCCAATATAAAGCGGAAGTCTGGGACTGTCTCACCTGTGACCTCACCAGTGCCACTGGCATCCCTTGAATTGGTGAGCTGGTCAGGCTTCACTATGCTGACCTGAAACAGTAAAGAGGGAGCTCTTGGATCAGTGGCTCCAAGATGCTAGGGAAACGGGTGATGTCCTAGCCGTGTGTAAGTATCATTCTACTACCTGTAACAGAAGGACACCACAGCTTCCAAAGCAAAATGTTATTACCTGTGCAGTCCATTCAACTCAGCACAGCTCCAACAATGGTAGATAAAACAGTCACAAATGCTCATGAACCAATAAAGATGATAAAATCCTCGAGCACAAGTGTATTATGCCACAATAGTTATAAAATTCACCAGGCACAAAATTGAAGTTAAGCGCTTTCACCTAACCAAATGTCAGACTTCCTCAGAACAAAATTGCACTTTCTAAGTCCTGTTAATATAGGTGCACCCATTCAAATGGACCAATAGTAGTGCTATCAATTAACTTCAACCTAAATTTAAAAAGACATATAACTTTTCACAATATAAAAAAATGAACATTTTTTTTAAATGGTTTGTGAGCATTTGTGACTGTTTTATCTATCTTTTTTGGAGCTGTGCTGAGTGGAACAGACTGCACAAGTAATAAAATTTTGCTTTGGAATCTGTGGTGTCCTTCTGTTAATGGTTATCCTTTGTTGTTTGATCATTCTACTACCTGTTTAATAACTGCCAGCTCATGTATATTATGGATAGGTATGGCTAAATATTCCTCTTATGTCTGACAGAGGCAGATGAGTGGGCTGTGACTCGGGAAGCCAATGCCTGTAGGCTGCAAAGGCTGCATCGCGAGGCAGGTTAGTAATAATCTTGCATGTACTGTCATAAGAAGTAAATCTAAAAGTAGTAGAAAGTTAATTGCCAGTATAAAACCTGTATTGTGTATGGCATATACTGAATAAACCAGACAATATGGCAGGAAGAGTCTCATATAGGTTGTATGTAAATAAAAGGTTAACAGCCTGGCAATAAAGGTCTAACTCCTGGACTGCTTGTGTTTACTCTGGTATCATATGGTAATGTAGTGTTGCAATCTCTTAATAGTACTGTTGTATTAAGCACTGTTACCCACACTGTGCTACATAAATAAAATGTACAGGGATGTCTGTATATGACTGTTGTAATCACAAAGTCATATTGTACAACTGAGAGAGACTTAGACAGAAAACAGTGAAAATGTAGACAACATAATCCAAATAGCACACTCAACTGAGACATGAAGTGTTGTAGTTTTATCACACACAGTCATGGTTCGAATCCTGGGAGTGGTAGCAAGTTGTATGCAGAATCATACCCTACAACTGTACAGATATTGTCAGAAAGTCCAGATAATTGGCGTAAGTCCCTGCCTGTCCCCCTGGCAAATCAGTGGGATGATCCCAGAAGTTTAGGCAGCAAATAATGCCATACAATTGATTGTCAGACATAATAACTGTCAGAAATATATCTATAAGAACAAACCTGTCACTCTAGAAACTCACCAAAGTGTTATGAGAGTAATAAGCAAAGCATGTCCCAACTCCACACCCATGTTGTGAAGCTATGACCAGAGTGTGTCCAGTAACAGAGTGAGATGTATGTGCATAGTAATAATGTGGAATCTAGTAATATGTGTGGCAATATTCAGGTAGTGTTAACAAACATTCCCCTCACAGGTCTGTCAGATACGAAAACTGTGCCTAGAAATAAAAGATTGATATCCTGGACTGGTACTGTTTACTCAGGTACTGTATGGCATTGTTAGCATTGCAGTTTCTCTCAGTAATAAGGTATTACTTATCACTGTCATCCACACTGTGCTACATAATAAAACTGTCTAGGAAACCCTGTATAAGAGTGTTGTAATTACAAGACCAGATTGTAAAACCACGGGAGACTTATAGGCAGAATTGAGAGAAAAGATACACAACAATATCTATATAGCACACTCAACTGTGATGTACACTCTTTATTTTAGCAGACAGCCATGGTTCGAATCCTGAGAGTGGTAGTAAGCTGTATGCAGAATCATACCCCTCAACTGTACAGATCTGTCCAGAAAGTCCAGAGAATTGGCCCATATCGGCTGTCTGGTACCCTGTCCCATTGGCATATCAGCATGATAATCTCTGACATTTAGGCAGCATTTAATGTTATATAACTGACTGTCAGGCCTGCAAATATGTGGAAAATGTATATGAAAACAAACCTGTCATTGTAGGAACTCACCAAAGGTTTATAAGGACAATAGTCAAAATATGTCCCAGTTTCACCTGCATGTTGTCAAGACATGCCCAGAGTGTGTGCAATAAGAGATGGAGAGGTTACCACACACACTATAGACCCAGTCTCACATAGTACCATCACAACCTCAAATCATACACATAAACACACAAAGACATACTCGGCGGCTCTGATCAAAAATCTACCAAAACAGCAGAGGCCACCAAAGCAGACACAAAACAACCACCACCTCAGAACACAACACCTGCAACACATAGACCTCACAGTCAGAGTGTCAAACAGTCACAGCCCTTAAGGCCAAACACAATGCCAGACACACTAGTCATTGGTGACTCCATAGTCAGACACACTGACATCCCGCTCACCAGACTGAGTAAGGAGAAGGTCACAGTAAGCTGCCTGTCGGGCGCTAGAATCCGCCACATAACGCAAGCACTCAGGTCTCTCAACAGCAGGTACAAATATGACTCAGTCATTGTCCACGCTGGTGTAAACGACCTGAGATGTACCTCCTTGGACTACATGAAAAGAGACATTGAGGAGCTCTCTGATTATGTAGCCCAGGCAGGTATGACCCTGACCTTGAGCAGTATCCTACCTTCACCAAGAATGATGCCACAATACAGAGATAAGATGATCAGCTTTAACAATTGGCTTAAACTCTGGTGTCATTCAAAGGGGATCCAATGTCTGTCTGCCTGGGATGACATGCTGGACAAGCCACGCTGCTTGCAAGGGACGGCTTGCACCTGTCACCCTGGGATTCGGATATTGGCAAAGGCTCTTGCCACCCCATAGTGCCTTTTTAGGCAAGGCTCAAATTCTAAACCTACCACCCTAGAACACAAAAGGAAAAAACTAAGGGTAATGCTGCTCAATGCCAGAAGTCTAAATCTCAAAATGCACACTCGAGGCCCTTCTCAGTATGGAGAACATCGATGTCTGTGCAGTGACAGAAACCTGGTTCAAGGCTCCTGAGAGCACCCCAGCACTATCAGGTTTTACCTCTTATCATGCGTTCCGGCCCCAAAATCCGGACAATACCAAGAAAGGAGGGGGTATCCATATTCATCAAAGACACCCACACCTCAAGACTGGTGGCAACGCACGATGCATCGGAGACCATCCAGGTGCAATTAACCATAGGCAAGACTGCTCTGCAAATTGTAGCATGTTACAGGCCACCCTCACAAACTCAGGAACCTCACATGGCCTTCCTGAAAACACTAGAGGGATAAATGTATCACCAAACGCCATCATACTAGGTGACTTCAATTACCCTAATATAGACTGGGAACACTACTCAAGCCCAAACACCCTAGCCCAAAAGTTCCTGGAATTCATAAACTCAAATGCCATGGAACAACTAGTCACCATCCCCACAAGAGGAGAAAACATACTTGATCTCATCATCACGAACATGGGAGCACAATGTTCAACACCGAAGTATACCCCTCACTGGTGAGATCAGATCACAAACTAATCTCGCTGGAGGTCCTCATCCCACCCCACCTGAAATAAAAAGACCACAGTAAAGAACTTCTCAAAAGCCGACTTCACACTTCTAAAGACTAGTGTGGTCTCCTTTAAGGCCCCAAGCCGACGGAAAACAGTACTCAAGCCGCTGAATCACTTACAAATGCCTTCTACCAGCACCTGCAGGACTGCATGGATAAGGCAATCCCAAGCAAAACAAAGACTCTTTGTACCAAAGGCAAGCGTCCACTCTGGTGGACCCCAGCCATAAACAAACTCTACAACAAAAGGAGGAAGCTACTACAAGATAGAGCAAAATCCTTAAAAGGTAAGACACCCTTGATCACTATAAGTAAAAACTAAGAGCTCTCATAAAATCATCCAAAGCAAATTTTGAGAGAAAAATAGCTAAAGACTCAAAAGACAATCATAAGGCCTTCTTTAGCTATGTTAGAAACCTGGGAGGAAACTCCCAGCTATGCTCAGAACTAGTTCAAAATGATGTGAAGATTACTGATCCTACAGACATTGCCAACATACTGGCTGACAGGTTCAGTGCAAACTTCTCCCCTCCCCAAAAGGAGAGATATCTATACCAGCGATTGCAGCCCCCAAACATCTCCAACGCCCAAGTGAGAACTGCTCTCTCCAAAGCAAAAACACAGCATCCATGGGACCTGATGGTGTCCCCGGCTGTGTGCTCCACGAACTCAACGAGGAATTAAACCCACAGCTAGGACAGCTGTTTAATCATAGTCTTACCTCTGGATACGCCCAGGAGTGGCGCACTGCAACTGTGGTCCCACTTCACAAAGGCGGTGCCTCCACCGACCCTGGAAATTACCGGCCCATTAGCTTGACAAGCCTTATCTGCAAAGCCATGGAGAGGATCATAATGGACCTCATAAATAAAGACATAGGGAATTTGCAGACTTTGGATCCATCCCAGTTTGGCTTTGTCAAAGGCAGATCATGCCTTCTAAACTTGGTTGACTTTTGAAACAGTCACCAAAGCCATTGATGAGGGAAAGGCAGTCCATACAGCCTACCTCGATCTGGTGAAGGCCTTTGATACAATACCCCACTCGGGTATCATTGAAAAACTCATCAGCTTAAATGTTAACCCATACATCACAAGATGGGTTGCAAACTGGCTGAGTGACAGAACCCACAGGGTCAGAGTTGCTGGCGCCATGTCAGACTCAAAGCCTGTCACAAGTGGTGTACCACAGGGCTCAGTCCTGGGCCCACTCTTGTTTGGCATCTACTTTTCGAAGTACAAGCAAACACAGGAGGGTTATGGCTGACAAAGTTTGCAGATGACTGCAAACTGGGCCATAGTAGAAAACACATCTGACACAGATATCCTTCAGAAGGGTCTCACAGAAGCGGATAACTGGTGCCAGAGCCATGGCCTAAAGTTAAATGCCAAAAATGCATAGTCATACCCTTGGGAAAAACAAGGTTACCCCTAGCTACCAAATAGGTGGCAATCCACTGAGTACAGAAGAAGTTATCAGGGACCTGGGGACCCAGGTTGATAGTAGTCTGTCATTCGACACCCATGTAGCTAAAGTAGTTAGGAAGACCTTCTACATTGCCCACCTTATCATGAAGGGATTCTCATCTAGATCAAGGGAGGTCATAGTCTCCCTATACTCATCACTCATCAGACCAATGATTGAGAACAATGCCCCATTGAATGTATCTGACCCGACACTTGCAGCAGCTGGAGAGGCCACAAAGTTCCTCACCAAAAGGATAAAGGGTCTCAAACATCTGTCCTATGCTGCCCGACTGAAAGAACTCCAGCTCTATTCAGTCGCACCGCTTGCTCAGAGGTGACCTTTGCCTAACATACAAGGCCATGTCAAACCCAGATTTGATGAATATGCTTCACCTCAAAAAATCTAGATCCGTCAGAGCCACAAGGGCGGGAGACTTAAACCTCGACACGGCTATTAATAGGACGTGCTGGAGGGATAGATTCATCACCCAAAGACTCCCTATGCTGTGGAATAAAATCCCGGTATATGTGAGGCAGAGCACCTCGCTGGCCTTGTTCAAGAGAAATCTTGACCAATGGATGGGAGATCGCAGATATACCCCAGGGATTACCTTAGTGTCACTACTCAACAGAGGCACAGCAAAATAATGGGTATAGTTCCCCATACTAAAGGGGTGGCGTAAGCCACAAAACTATGGGCTAGGCTTGTAAATGCCCTCGGGCAGATAGCCTAGTATGAACCTATGAACCTATGAACCTATGAGAGGTATATGCATAGCATCAACCTGGAATCTGGGAATATGCGTAGAAACAGTCAGGTAGTGTTAACAAACAATATCTCCACAGGTATACCAGGTAAGAGGTGTATACTGCAGGTAAAACTTAGTTCATGTATATAGTTGTCTGCATCCATACCACTGTCCAAACTAAGGCCATAGGGTAATGTAATAATACCTGTAAGGTACAGATCGCAGCACTGACTAGGAAAGTAATGAGAACTACATGGATATACAAGTTGTTAATTGACATCTTTCTCCCCCCCCCCCATATCTGTAACAATAAACTAAGTATAAAACTCAATCAGTATGTGTACAATTAAATCTACTGTTGGGACATATGTCCTATTGTTTGATAAATATTGAAATTTGTTTCTGTGCATGTGCCATGTTGAAATACTCTCACATTGGTGGCATCCTGCCATCAATGTACCTGCATGCTGCTGTAATGGCTACTGTGGTTCCATATATGCATGCGTTCTGTTTGCTATGCAACTGTTCCATATCTGACGTTTTGGGTTAATGGGAATATCTATGCATACTGTTATACCTAATCCTGGAATGTGTTGACTATTACTAACCAACAAATGTTTTAAAATTGAAAGACCATAGCACGTTTGGGAAGGCCGGTCTCAGCGGACTCACCTCTCCCACCTCATCTGGCCATGGCACCGGGCACCAGCACATCTGGGGCCCACCCCAGGACCTCCTCATCTGCTAGTCCTGCACCACCTTCAGGTGGAACTACCTCA